>NC_064629.1:738912097-739287097 GCF_023864275.1 Schistocerca cancellata | reverse complement strand
ACAATTAATTAATCGTCACTCAACAACTACATGCAAATTCTAAAAAAAATATCTATGCATCACTTTACAAATGGAAGCTGCAGCAGATATAAAAGATCCACATGTGTGTAAATAGTACGAACTTGCTGAGGGTTCTGTAAAACTGAATTACGTATATAGACAGTTCATCCAGCCAAGGAATCAAGATTTTCTGTTACTTTTGTCTGTTATCAATATCGATAATGGCAAGATATCAAAATATGTGACATAAATGGCCATATCTTGATGACCTTGATTTAGAAGCTGTAAGTTCTCACACAGCGAAGGCACCATAAATGAATTTCAACTTGATATGTCTATCCATACTTGAGAAAGAGGGGTCTTAACAAACAGATGTAGGGACAGTCTCATAACAGATTACAAAAACGTATTCTCTTCCTGTGATATAATTACAAATTAATTACTTCTGAATTTTTCCCTTACTTGTACTGTGAAACCCTGCTTCTTGCCAAATTTCATGATTCTAGGTCAACGAGAAATACTGTACAAGTTTTGATGAGCGAGATTGCGAATATCAAGTATGCGACATAAATGGGTGTATCTTTAGATTGCACTTTAAATGTCTCATACCACAAAGGGATCATAGACATTAATATGTGACAAATTTCAGCTTCATACATCTACCAGATCCGGGGTCTTATCAGACAGACAGACAGACAGACAGACAGACAGACAGACAGACAGACAGACAGACAGACAGACAGGATAACAAATGAAAAAAATAATATCTTTTTCATTTAATAACTAAAAAATGACAATTTTAGGATTTTTCCATTACTTGTACTGTGAAACCTTGCTTCTTGCAAATTTTCATGAGTCTAGATGAACAAGAAGTACAATATAGGTTTGGATGAGCGAGTTTGTGAGTATCAATATGTATGACAAATGGCCATATCTTGATTGCACTGACATAGAAGCTTAAAGTTATATCACTGTCATGAGACCACACACCCCTTAGTACGAGACATAAATTTTAACTTGACGCATCTGCCTGTTCCTCAGAAAAATGGTTACAGGAAGACAGGCAGACAAAGTGATTCTACAAATGTTCTGTTTTTACCAGCTGAGGTATGGAACCTTGAAAACAAAAATTATCCTGTAGGCATAGTTTGCATCTTGTCAAAGTATCTGGCTGTGTGGCTCACAGAATTCCAAGTAGGAAATTAAAATGTGATGGCATCTGTGCAAATAACTAAATGAGATAGTGTAACTGTTTAAGACGCTAGACTCAGATTGAGCAGGATGGAGGTTCATGCTCTATCTGGCCATCCTGATCCGATTTAGGTTTTCCGTGGTATTCCTAAATGGCTTTAGGCAAATGCTGGGATGGTTCCTTCAATGCTGTCCTCTCTGATATCTGTCCTATCGATCTAACCATTAATGTACATTCATATGCTTGTATGACTATTGGTTTCTTTGCATTTAGGCGAGATCTCTTTTCATATCATTGTAAAATGACCCTTGGTTGATTACATTTCTAATACTAATCCCATAACCCTGGTGGAATGTTACTTTCTTAACAGAATGCAAGAGGCCACACCTAAAAAGTGCACACAGTAACAAAGCTCAGCTAGAATTAGGTCTCACAAATGAGAATCAGTACAAGGTTTAGTATTGGTCACACTCTTTAGCTGTACACGTCAACTTTCAGAATTCATAATACACGACTGTTTGAAAATAATAATATTTGTTCATTAAATATATGCATATCAATGGCTTGGGATCAAAACTATCAGTCACATCCTAGATAAGAGCTAAAAACTGATCAAATAACAGTTTAAGCTTTAATTTCACCAAGATTCACATAATGCAATTTCAACCAACTATAAATTATCTAATAGGACTAGTCAGAAACAATGTGGATGCATTAAACAGAACATTAAAATTCCTTGGTGACTATGAACATTTTATAATGAAGTGGATTCAACACACAGACTAATTAAGAAGCTCAGTTCTGTTTGGTATACACTTAGAAGGATATACTATTTGATCAATAGTATCCTCACAGCTCTGTAAAATGCAGATTTGACCACTAGATGTCATGAGTTGTGGGCCCAACAGCATAAAAGGAGATGGGGGAGTACTGTGTTGTCAGTAGAGAAGCATTAATAGCAGAACAGGCCAGTCAGGAAAGTCAAGTAACTTTGATTGCGGATCCGTCATTGGATATCACCTGAGTAACAAACCCACTAGGGGCATTTAAATCCTCCTAAAGCTGCCCAAACTGACTGTTGGTGATGCAGTTGTGAAAGAACAAATGCTGATAAACCAATACAGGCACACCTCTCATACTAACAAGTGGTGACAGTTGAGATTGCGAAGGGCGATTGTAAAAAATCACAGGAAATCTGTGGAAGAAACCACTTATTGGGTTACATAGTGCCATCAGCAGTCCAGTTAGCACCATGGTTGAGGAGATCCTTTTAAGTCAGACATTTTTGCGGTCCATGAATGCCAAGTGATGCTTTAGGAGCTGTAAAGAGTGGTGCCACTGGGCAGTGGATGATTGGAGACGAGTGAACTGGAACGACGAGTCATGCCATACCTTGTGGCAATCCAGTCTGGCATATGTCTCTAGAAACTATATATCATAACATATAGCACCAACACAAATACACAAGAGGTGGGGTGTTAACGTATGGGGACATTTTTAATGCTTAGAATGTGGTCCACTTATTATGCTTAAGAAAACGCTAGATGTGGAAGGCTATGAGCAAATTTTATACCATTGTGTACTGTATACATTGGAGGAACAGTTAGGAGACATTGACCAATTGCATCAACATGACAATGCACACTGCCATAAACCAGTATCTTCGAGGCAATTGTTTGTGGACAATAACGTCCCTGAAAATTACTTTCCTGACGTTAGTCCCCAGCTGAATTCATTGGAATAATCTGGGATGAGTCAGAATGTCTATTTCACTCCAGGCCTCAGCATCCAGGGTCGCTATTTACTTTGTTTTCAGCTCTTAAAGAATGGGCTGCCATTCCTCCAATTGTTCAGGCAACTTGCTCAAAAAGTGTCCCCAGCAGAGTTCAAGCCATGAAGCACAAATGGTGGAAGAACCCGACATTAATGTCCACTAACATGTGTCCAGATACTTTTGATGAGATTGTGTACATCTCTAAACTGAGGTTAGTGTGCTAGCATATTTTTCTGACATACTGTTTCGATATGCAAAAGTAAACAATTTACTCAGTGGAACCGAGCAATGAGAATGTGTGAAAGGAGAAAACTGTACCCATTGCTGTGACGTCATGAAAGATTCCAAATTCTTACTCGAACTTCATTCGATAAACACATTTGTTTCACAGACAGTATGCTGAGAGCAAAATACCTTCACAACCAGTTTATGTATGTGCTGAGACCACTTTATATCATCACATAACTGGAATTTTGCATACTTCAGAGTGAAAAAGAAACTAAAGTGAGCTGCTCTACTAATTTATTTGGAATTTAATGCAATTTAGCTTTTTGTCCAGCTGGATAGCAAAGAATTTTACTGTCATCTATGCTAGCTCTCTACAGTCATTAGAAGGTCATTTAGGAATATTACGAATCGATATGAACCAAGTATTGAACCTTACAAGACTGCATATTTAATGCTGGTCTATCTTAAGTTTAGCTTCTTTCCTGTGGTAGAGTTTATTGACGCAATCCTGTACTTTGTGCTATTAAGGTAAGACGGATGTCAATAATGCTGTAAAATTTTAGTTTGCCATATACAATTCTGTGGTCAACAAAATCATAAGCATTGTCATGTTGCAAAATAAAGTAACAATTATTTTCACCATTCAGTTTTGCCATGCCTTCAATTGTGAGATCTCGCATGGCTTTCTGTGTAAGCTGACACTCGGCAGCAGTTGATAAGTTATGCTTTGAAAAATTATTTGGTGTTAAATTTGCAAACCATTTTAAATGGCTTAAGTTAATGAAATACATCTCTAATTAAAGGTGACTTCATCATCTCCATTTTTACATCTGGGTGTCACTACACAATAATGAATCCTGCCAGAAAATGGGCCTGGAATTATAACAAATTGAAGACTTTGACAATGTCCAACAAGCCAGCACAAAATTTTAATACTGTACTAGAAACACCATAACAGCCTGAATAATTACCACTTAGCTGAGACATTAGTATGCCTGCCTGCCTGCCAGGCTGGGGGACTGGGTTTGATTTACGGCTGGGTCAGAGATTTTCTCAACGTGGGGCATTGAGAAAGTGCTGAGTTGTTAGAGAGAGAGAGAGAGAGAGAGAGAGAGAGAGAGAGAGAGAGAGAGAGAGAGAGATGCAGTGCAGGGGGCAGCAGGGTTGTTGGTTATGAATTCAGGAGGAAGGAGTATGCAGGTACATGGGAAAGGCATGTGATACACAGGTCCTGTGGACAGCGGGCAGTGGAGCATGAAGATGGCGTTGAGACACGGATTGGAAGGCGGGGGGGGGGGGGGGGGGGGGGTGACAGTACAG
This sequence comes from Schistocerca cancellata, assembly GCF_023864275.1. NCBI lineage: Eukaryota > Metazoa > Arthropoda > Insecta > Orthoptera > Acrididae > Schistocerca > Schistocerca cancellata. Next base: position 739,282,583 of record NC_064629.1, on the reverse strand, counting down.
AGAAAGGGAAAACTGTTGGGTAGAGAGTGTGGGAACAATGGATTAAAGGAGAGAGAGCCCAAGAGGGTTACAGGAGCAAAGGATGTGGTAAAAAGGTAACCCCAAACTGCACAGTTCAGAGAAGCCGTTGCACACAGAAGGATTGAAATGGTCTGGGTTGTGATGCAGCTGTGCAACTGCAGTATGTTGGGCTCAGCTGCATGTTAGCCAAGTGTGTGGTAAACTTTGTTCTTGGTCACAGTTTGGCAGATGCAATTCATTCTGACAGACTGCTGGTGCATGCATGTGTGTAGTTATATTCTAGCTTGACACAGGATTTATTGCAAAAGCTGTGCAAGTTTTCTTTCTCTTTTGTGTGATCAGTGACTCAGAGCTTGTGCTATTTGGTAATTAGTCTCCTTTACTCCTAAAGCATTTGATAACTGATATACTCTTCTTTGCACTTTTCTTCTTTCATCCTTAATATTCCATTCTCTTGTAAACTGCAGAAGTATTGTTTTAGTGTTCAGGAAGATATGTCCTAGGCATGCAATTTTTCTACTTTTAAGTATTCTTAATGCTTCTCACTGTTTGTGTCTTTGTCACAATACTTCAGTGTTAGTTATTATTGCTGTCCGTGGTATTTTAAGCATTCTGCCATAAATCAATACTTCAAATCCTTTCACCTTCTTTGCTGTTACCATATTTAGTTTCCATATTTCAGAGCTGTATATAAGTACAGACCAGATACAGTATCTTGTAAATATCTCTAAGGTTTAAATCTAGCTCTGTACTAACAAGAATTTTCTCGAGTTTTATGTAAGTGTTATGGGCATTCTCTACGTGACATTTTATCTTTAGATCTGTTCTCCAGTCTTCACAAAGTGATGTTCTACATCTACATCTACATTCTGTGAACAATTTTGAATTGTACAATACAGGTTACATCCCACTGTACTGGTTATTTTTCCTGTTCAATTCATGTACGAAGCACAGCAAGAATGATTCTTTAAATGCCTCTGTGTAAGCTGTAATTAATCTAATCTCATCCTCAAAAGTCCTATTGGAGCAATATGTAGTTTTTGGTCAAATTCAATATTTTTGCCAAGTTTTGTCTGTTTTCTTCCACATTCAGCTTCAGCTTTTGCCAGTTCAGAGTCTTTTTTGTCAATGTCAGTGTCGCTTTTACCAAATTCAGTGCAATATTTTGCTAAATTTGCTGTCGATTTTGCCAAATCCAGGTGGTGTTTTTTGCCAAATTTGGTATTTTTTGTCAGATTCAGTGTTTCCACTAGAATTTGATCAGGCCCTGCTGTTTTGTTGGTTTTTAAGTTTCATATCACTTCCTTGTTTTTGTAATTGGAGGTCCTGGTTGATTATTGTTTCTAAAACTTAGAACTTTTGGATCACTGTCTGGAAAGATGTCCCTAACACAGTCTTCCAATATCTCTTCCTTCTCCACAACACCAAGAACTATTTTATTCCCTCTGTCGATGACACATTTCTTCTTCTACATATCCTAGCAGTTAAAATCACATGAAGCCTACAAGCTTTCAGTTTCTTCACATTCATGTCGTAAGCAATCATTTTCTGCTGCTCTAATCTTTCTAAATGTTGTTATAATTAGATTGATCTGTCTGGGATCTACACTTTTGCATTCATCCATCAATGACAGAATTTCATCACTCACTTTTTATAGTACCTTCATTTTATACATAAGGAGCACCTCAAAATTTTGGTGAATGCTGTCAGGGGGTGATGAAAAAGTTTCCATTTGAGGACGTTGCTGCCGTGTATATGCAACATACTGGAACTCTGATGTGGGTATTTAAGCACTTACACATAGGCAAGGGATTTGCGTTGCACTTCTGTCTTTCTGATGTGCATGCAGTAAATGAGGCAATTTGCACTATGATGACATTATTACCAAATGTAGCCAAACAGGGCCAACATCATGCTATTCTTTTCACAGCTATCGAAGAACAAACACTGGTGGACATCCATCAGACAGTGAAGAATGCCTATGGGGAAGCACGTCTGTTGAAAACCACCACTGTGGAATGGTGCACCAAGTTCCATGTTGGTCACCATCTGGCACAAGAGGCAAAAGTTATGACAACTCAAGTGAGAGACACTACCACCTACCCTACAGTCCTGATCCCTCCCGCACTGATTTCCTAGAAAAGCTCAGGCCCAGGGGGCAGGTCTATAACACTATCATGGAGGACATCAACACCCAGAGCCCCCTGCCGAGGAAATGGGTCACAGATTCAGCATACGAGGTGCAGGAAAGCAAGGCTGTAAAATCCAGACTTCAGTGTACGTGCACAAGCAAAGTGTTGGTACCCAGTTTTAACTCTCTTGGCTTCCAATCCACGTGTGTTCAGTCATTGAGTTTGTTGGTCTGCAACAGACAATACCTTTGTACCACCAGCAGTAGTTTCCATTCTTTGTCAATTTCAAATCCTGTGTCTCTTAAGTTGCTAGCTACGCATTTTTTGTCCACTTCTCTTTGATGGAATTACAGTAAGTGGAAGTGGACGAGAGGATTTTGTCCCTCCATAGTTCATGCCGTGTCGTGGATCAGGACTGTTCAGCAACAGCAACCTGGTATGAAGTACATGCTCATCACATCTTTCTTCAACAGTGCATCATGTCTGGACACTAGGATTTCCCACTCTGGCATGGGATTTTATATAGTCTGGTCTCCTTAGATCTAGTTCATCTTTAACAAAACCCAGCATAATTTGCACTCGCACCAGAGGGTGCAAGAGACACTTTATTTGAGATGTCTTCAATATGCTGCTAATTTGAAGGACACGCCACCAATGTAAGATAGGAGAACCATCCTCGTGAAGTTCTCCGTTTCATCTGGCTGCTCTGTAGATTTAATTCTTGTTGGTCAGCATGAATTGTGAATTGTGAATCAGTTTAATGAGGTACTCTTTCTGGAAGGAAGAAGAAGAAGAAAAAAAAAACAACAACAACAACCCAAGAAGACCTTTCCTTTTGCACAAACCATGAAATCCAGAAATGGGACATCATTTTTCTTCACTTCTGTGGTGAAGCAGAGACTTAGATGGAAAGATATGTCCTAAATTTCTGTCCCACGTGACCATAAGAAGATGGTGTAGACAACCAATCTCAAAAAACTTCTAGGTTTCAAAACCACAGACTGAACTGCTCTGTCCTCAAGGTCTTCCAGTTTAGCTACTATGGAAGATGGGCAGATGGCTACTGACAGCAACACCCTCCAGCTTTTTCAAGGTATTGGTTGTTAAATGAAAAGTAATTCCAGGTAAACACATCTTTGAAAAGATTAAGGATGTCCTCTTCCATGAGTTTTAGCGGATCCAGCACACTCACATGGACAGAGATCACATCAAAAATTGTTAATATGTCTATTGGTTCGAGGCACACGGTCTTCAGTCACTGTATAAAATTTTCAGAGTTCCAAATATGGTGTTCACATTTGCCTACCAAAGGGCTCAAAAGTGAAGCCCAATGTTTTGCTAGGTAGTATTTTGGGACTCCTATACTGCTCACAATGGGGCAAAGTGGAACTCCCTCTTTTTCTATCTTTAGCAGGCCATGAAGTCTAGGTGGAACTTTCACTCTTACCCTTACAATCTTTTTCAGATTATCAGGAGAGTGGACAGGACTACATACTAGTTTTAAGACTGGCCGCAGCAGTGGGCCATTGTGCAAGAAACTTTACAGCCTTACACACCAATGATTGCAAGAAGATATACCATACAGACACATTGTATCTAGTTTCACAGATAAACCTCTTAGTGACAATTTGATGTCAGTGTTGGAAATGGGAATACATTTTGCACCCACTCCAAAGACTATACACATCAAAAATTTTAGCAGTGCCATGAAGCACAGTATCTTGAAACTTCTCAGTGATACTGCTGAAGAAATAAGGCACTGCAGGGTCATAACTTGGATGCTCAGATCCAAGCAGAACATTGCCAATGAGGAAAGAAAAGCACTATGATCTTCAAGATAAGACATGGAAATAGTAATTTTACCTGCTGCAAGGGCAAAGCGGCTGCTGTTCCGCCTGCAACAACCCAAATGGCAAGACGACAGCTTCACTACAGGACTGAGTATCATGATCTTTGGGAGGATCCAAAAGATGCAGTACACTGAAAGACCTCCTCACTCCTCAAATCAAGCCAGTTCCCTGACCAGCTAAGAAAGAGCTTACGAGTATGAGCACCCCTGTACTTCTTGTGGGAGAATTACAGACCTGTTCTCTGCAAAATCACAGCAAAGCCCTAAACATATTTCTTCAGCCTGTACACACCCTGTAACTTCTACAATGTGTTGTTGCAATTTCTTCAGCCTGTACACACCCTGTAACTTCTACAATGTGTTGTTGCAATTTCTTCAGATGCTAGTGTGTTCCTGCTTTCACTAACCATTTACCACGTTCATCAGTGAAACTGTCAGAGGCAACAGTTTTCTTAATTAGTTTATTTTTCTCCCATTATGCCTGCGTAATTTTTGCAAAGTTATCTGCTACATCTTCCAGATCAAGTGTGTGTAAGGACAGTCCTCCCTTTCCAGGGCAGTCACCACATTCTTGAAACAAACAAATCTCTCGCTTTACATCGCAGCCTACTAATGACTTCTCAGACCTTACAGAAGTGTCATATGTCATGTGCTTCCGTAAGTTCTTCAAATTTACAAACAAAGTTCAAAATTTGCGCAATACACACATAAACAGGCATCTTTATGTGGGTGTGGAACCATCCACTTAGGTCGTAGTACATAAAATTTTTATCTTCCAATATGTGAAGTTGTATAGCTGCTCTTATAAATTGCAAAAGTTTCTGTAATACTACGAGTCATGTAGCTCTTCACTTTCACAACTTTTTCACTTTCAACTGTTACAGTTATAGTGTTTTTTTTTTTTTTTTGTTGGCGCTCTGGCAAGAACAGCCTCATTTATCTTCCAGATAAAATGTCTGTACTATTTGAACTTGAGCTGCTTCTACAGGATGACCATAATAGGTATCTGGTCTTCTGAAGACTCCTTTTACAGACCTCACATTTCTTGATTTGTCTACCATGTACTCTGATATTGATAGAACATGGTTCAAAATTGTTTTCTTTGAAAATGTCTCTGGAATAATAGTTAAAACATGAACTACCATGACAAAGAAACTGACAAGAAACTACAACAAAGTTTAAGAAATAGCTCTAACAATGAAAGTGATAAGAAATAGCTGCAACAAAGACTATAGAAATAAACATTGTAACAAAGAAATTAGTATGAAACAACTTCAGTGAAGACATACATTACCATTGAAGTTAAAAAAAAATTATTTTTGAAAATAAAACCTGTCCAACTTACAAGGGGAAGCTCTCCTTTACAGAGGATATAGTACTATATTTCCAGACATTTCAAAAATTGCTGAAGTGGTCCCCCTCCATAAGAAAGGAGACAAAACAGATATAGAAATATTATCAGGCTTTCGTAAAATCATAGAAAAAGTAATGTACAATAGGTTAATGAAATTTTTAGAGAAAAACAAAATTATCACCGATTCTCAGCATGGATTCAGGAAAAATAAAACTACAACCAGTGCAATCTATGATTTTATAGAAAATGCCCTGCAGGCAATAGACAAAAAACAAAGCACCACTGGCATTTTTTTAGATTTAAGTAAAGCCTTTGACATAGTGGACCACAACATACTGTTGGAGAAGCTCCAAGTATATGGCATTAGAGGCACTGCACTACAATGGTTCACTTCATACTTGATGAACAGGAAACAAAAAACACAAAACATGAACTAAAGCAAAACACCAAGTTCTCAATAAAGGTGTCCCTCAGGGTTCCATTCTTGGGCCAGTCCTCTTTCTCCTTTATATAAAGGATCTAGACCTGAACTCTGGGTCACAAACCAACCCTTTTTTGCAGATGACACAAGCATCCTAATTACAGGAAATACCATAAGTCAGCTTCAAACAGTTGTTAACAAGACTACAGAACAGCTAAATAGATGGTTTGAGGGGAATAAACTGATGAGTGACACCAAAAAACAACAACATTCCTAAATTTCTGTTTAAAAGGTGATGCATGCTGCACTAGAGTGACAAACTCAAACAAAATTTCATCTACTCCAGAAACTAAGTTTTTTGGCTTATGGCTTCAAAATAACTTCAAATGGCACACACATATAAACAAAATTAATGGAATACTAAATAAAATATGTTACAGTCTGCGTTTACGCTCTGTCGAAGTAAGTTATGGCACTGTCCAAACTGCCTACTCTGCCCAATTCCACTGCATCCTATTGTATGGAATGATATTCTGGGGTTATACACCACCTAGTTCAGTTATCATCTTAACTCAAAAAAGAACTGTAAGAGCCATACAACATGCTCAGACAGACAGATTCTTGCAAACCCCTCTTTCAAAAGTCATCAATTCTCCCTCTTCCCTGTATGTATATACTAGAAATCTGTAAATATATTAGAATTTAAAACATGTAAATGAAAATTTTAATATCCATGAACATGATATAAGACAAAAGGAAATGTTTCATGCCCAGTCAATAAGGACACACCAGCCTATAAAACCACAGTAAAAAGCGCTAGATGAGAGAGAGGGGGGGGGGGGGGGGGGAGAGAGAGAGAGAGAGAGAGAGAGAGAGAGAGAGAGAGAGAGAGAGAGAGAGAGAGAGAGAGTGGGGGGGGGGGGAGGCGCACCCCACAACCTGGAAAGATTTATATGATGAATCAGTAAATCAACTAATCAACAGAAAAAAATGTAGCTTTTCTGGACTGGCATTTTTGAAAAAATTTCTGTAAACTATAAACAAAATTCAAAAGGCGACATTAAAAGAACTTTGACAGATACGTCCACATGGAGGATACCATTGTAATCGTAAGGCAATTATCTTTCAAATAAAAATATTGTCACAAAATGTCTAGAAATGTTACAGAGATACAGCATTTTAAGAATGTTCACAGTGTCATCTTTGGAGGCTTGTATCTCAAGGCAGGAATTTTTTGGAGAAACCAAAAATATATGTGTTTCTTACTTACTCCTGAATTTTAACATATGCTAAATTCAATAACATCGTAGACTATGAATGTAAACCAACTGCCTGAAATGATATGCATTATGCCGTGAGCTGATGGTGCTCAGTACAACTGTGTTAGTGTGAACTGTCTGGTCGATATATGATATACCAGTGACAAGGGATTTTATAAATGCTGGGCTTTCTCAGTCTTAGGTCATATTTAACCAAACCAAGGATTGCTCTAATCATGGCTGACTGGCAAAATACACTTCTGATATTTAAAAAAAAAAAAATCCCATTTTCGTAGATATACCCCCAGCATATGGTAGAGAGACCACCAATCTAAATGCACCTTCTCCTGGTTCTGACACAGGTCCATACTCCAATGAGACCACTTTGTCTGTGTAGCCATTCTGCTTGAATGTGAGCTCAAAGTGATCAAGCTCTTGTGTCAAGCTCTCTACATCTTAAATTTACACCCTCTTTGCCAATGTCTGCAGGACCCCTGCACATTGGTATGACGGATGACAACTTTATGCACGCAGATAATGGTCCGTATGTATCAGTTTTTGATAAATACAACATTCTATCATATGATTCTCCTTTCTGCTGATGAATACATCTAGAAACAGAAGCTTTTCATGCCTTTCAACTTTATTGAGAACTTCATGCTGGGATGAAAGTGGGTAAAATCATCTACGAAATGGTTCAAAGCATCAATTTTATGACACTACACCATAAATGGATCATCAACGTACTTCCAAAAACAGGTAGGTTTCAGAAATACTGTCTTCAGTGACCTGTATTCAAAATCTTCCATACATAAATTTGCAACTATTGGGGATAATAGACTCCCCACAGCCATCCTGTCAGTTCTCTCATAGTACTTGGGTCCCTCTTTAAGAATTCTTTAAATGTTAAATAATGAAAAACTGGACACGGAAATGATGAAGCTCATCCATCGTGTGCAGAATAGACTTTCTTGTCCAATAATAATTATTCAGAGTAAACTGATGGCCATGGCGAGTCCTTTACCCCCATAGTCTCCAATTTAGTTTTGGAAGATTCTGCAGACAGAATACCATGGAAGGCTTTTTTAAATCTCCCTTTTAGGATGTATGGCACTGTAGGACAGCACTGTGGGTTAAGGCCCAGGGACAAGGATGACAGGCAACCTGCACTAGCAGCGATTATAACACTGCAATTGATACTAAGTAGGTTGTCAGTGGGCATACGGGAACAGATAATGATCTTCTCTCAAGGTCACTTCTGGTGTCAGGTTACACACCTGTGTTAGTTACATTCAAGGTCATCACCACCACTACCACACCACTCCCCCCCCTCCCTCTGTGAAGTCATTGGCAATTGATCAAGACCACCACCACTTTTCCCCTCCACACCCCCAGACCAATAAGAGTCAAGCACCCCCTCCTGCTTTGTAATGAAGCATTCAAGTGGATGGCTTCATTATGGAGATGTGCACAGTACATACAGCATTCGGGCATGACTATTTGTTAATAACAAATTAATGTTGCTGTAATTACTGTAAGTCATATCACTTGAGGTCTAGGGTGTGGGTATTTGTTTACAACAAGTTAAACTTAAAACTACACTTTTTCTGTCATTTGTGGCACTAGCAAATACCACACCTAGGAACATGTAATTACTCTCATTTTTCCATATTTTCCACAATTCTACAATTATGAGATTTTCATCCCACTGCTTTCAGTGTTGCATCGCTGCCACAATGCTCTCAGTCACTCACAATATGCACATGTCCAAAGTATCTGAATTATTTATCATCACTAAGACATAACTGTGTGCACATGTTCATGTTGTGTGCACATGTGACATTATAGTGTACATTTTAAAGACCGAATACATTCCCCTATTGAAAGAAATAATGGCAACGCAACATATTCTGCAAACTTAATGATGCCACAGAAAATTCTATAAGCACTGAAATTTCACTGCTTGCTGACCAAAGTTATTGTATGTATGAGAAATACAACAGTGCAATTGAAAAACTGGTGCTAATTCATCTCCTCCCCTCGAATGACCTGTGTGTGAGGTCAGTTTGTGTGTTAAAACAAGCATGGTGTTAGAGTTAATGAGGTCACAGTAAAATCGAGACATCTTTGCAAAATTCTGAAGTTTACTGATTTCCAACCAAAGATATATTATGTGAGTATAAAATTTGCAGAACATTACAAAAATTGCACCAGAGAGTTGACCCAGGCAGAATAAAAAGCCATGTAATCTACCACAACAAAATATGAACTATTCCATTACTAGTGAGTATAGGACACTGCTAGAGGACTTTTGAATAAGTACAACAAAAAAATCCTAGTAGGAGGGCTACCAGTCCTTCAGTGTCCATCACATTGATAAGGTTAGTCTGCAGTCTCCATCAAACACGGTCAAAAGTGGCACAATGTGACGAAACTTCTGTATTCTTCTACATATGGGGCACACTGGCAGATCGGAAAAAAATGGCAACAAATACAATCCTCCACACTGGTGGTGGGCGAAATGTGCTTTTCCTCCCAGGCAGAATAAAAAAGGACAACACAAAATAAAATAAACATTAGCAACATTAGTGTATTACCTCACTATAAGATTCATAAAACCTGATACAGAAATAATCCTGAGTACACACACACACACACACACACACACACACACACACACACTTTCACCACCCAAATGCGACTGAGCAATGGCCACAGTGCAGCATAAATGAACTATTTCCGTGTATGACAGGTCACAGCACCACTCTCACTATAGCCTACGATAAAACATGATCTCAGAGATCTGCAGAGTTCACACCCCATCTGTCAGTAAGCCGATTCTCCGAAGGCATGCACATAATTACAATTACCTTATACAAACAGGAATCAACTTGTGAACACCACACGTGAAATTACTGCTGGTAAAACGACCTGCACACAACTGATAACAGTAGAATCACCACTATTTCGTCTCGATTCCCACAACCACCTCTAGTTAACGCTGCTTCCACCTCCACAGGTCGCCAAGTAGCTTAGCAAATACAGCAGTAGGCATAGTGGCGTTCCTTGCGTAAATGAAACGTAGCCCCTGTGAAGAATTGCCATGGCCTAAACATGCAGACATTGGTGGAGAGCAACTGCTGACGCTGAGAAAGGCGAGCATGTCCTTGGCTCGAGATGGTGCCATTTAGACAGCAATTGTCATTCCTGCAGTTCCTGCAGTTCCTAAGGGGGTGAGAGAGCAGGTATTACCGTTTTTCTTGATTCGTCCTTGCTAGTGGGTACCTGTAAAAAAAGAAGTAAACACACGCTGCTGGGAGATTAATAGAACTTAATCCCTCAGCAGGTCAGGCCAACGCGTGGATGGCCTGTGGTGCAGTTGTTGGCCAGACCTCGTATGAGCAGGTTGCGGGAGTGTCCCGCTTTCTCGTAGAACTTCCTGGCGATGGCGCGGATCCTATCTCGGAGCGGCAGGATCCCGGTGTCCTCGTCGAGTTGGCGCTTCCAGTGGCGCCTCGGAAGATGCATGGCAGTCTTCAGGGCGCGATTCTGTATCCGCTGCAGAGTCATAATGTGAAATCTGCGGCTTTCCCCCATACCACGGCCGCATACTCTTAAAAGTGGGCGGACCAATGGTAGGTATAGCGTGATGCCGTGTTGCGGTGGCAATGACGACTGCGAGTTTAGCATTGGATACAGGGCGCGAAGGTGTCCTATTGCTCTCCCTTTGACATCACAGATGTGATGCTTCCAGGTGGGCCTGCGGTCTAGGGTGACCCCTAAGTATTTCGCCATCCCACTCCATGGGATGGGTTCTCCCAGGTTTTCGACTGGCGTAAGGCCTGGCGGCAGGAGTCTTCGGGTGAAGACAACTGCCTAGCCAGGACAGCTACTGCTGAAAAGCGTCCTACATAAAACTGATAAAAGGCGGGAGAATAGCGACCTGCGTATCGCTGTAAGTAAAGGTCGAGAAATTCCTTCCACTGACTTGGAACACTCGCAATAGGCTATTTTCCTGTGTTCGAAATACGGTTCGGATTGTTGTTTGTCTGACTGAATGTAACACTGAATGACTGAATGTAACACTGAATGACTGAATGTAACATTTACGGTCAATATTCTCACAAAATATCTGTTATTTTTATGTAATTAACGGTTAAAAATCATTAAATATCAAGATTTGGTCGAGTGACAAAAAACGCTGTTAATAGCTGATTCTCTGGTCACGTCACAGACTAGGAGTCAGACGAAGCAATATGTATGTCAAGGAGCGTTACCTGAAATTACGAGGTTTTTACGTACTTTTCCTACAAATAGTTTTGCTATTTAGTGATGGAAAACGCAATAACAACTTTTAAGGAACAATAGAAAGGAATTTTGCGAACGCTGACAGTTGATGCGTTTACGCTCAACCCACCTACAGCAGTGATACGTGCAACAACGGACATTTTCCCTGTTCCATCCTAAAATCGCTCAAAACTATGGCATTTTAGAACTTTTGTAAATGGGTCTGTATATTATAAGCAGATTGCCCACTGTCAGTGAAGAGCTACGACCCGAAGCACAAATAATAAAATTATTCTTGGCAAAACTTGGTGTTTCTTTCCTATGTAGAAGACGCTCAGAGATACTCTATCCAGTAGGCGTTCGGTGGCACTACGGATAACGCATCCGACTGCAGATGGAGAGAATACATGTTCGAATCCAGGAAGGGTCATCTATTTTTAAGTTTTACACCAAGAATTGAGTGTAGCAGTTCCTTCGATTGTGGGATGTATGATATATAGCATCACATACATTGTAGTCAGAGAAATGGACAAGAGAAGATAATTGTATTTACTTTGCGAACAAACTATTCACTTTTTTGGAAAGCATTGCTAGTACTGAAGATATCGCCATACGCCCATAGCAAGAGATGTATGACAATGAGGTTCTACGCAGAAATATAAAGCGTGTGCAACATGCAGGTGACACAAACGTAAGGGCTGTGATGTTTCCAGGTGTAAAGTAACTTTAGCGTCTTAAAAACACTTAGTTCATCTTTATGTAAGATGATGAAACTGCGAAAGTTTAAACAATAAGGATCATAGCTGGACAGCATGAAGATAAAAACATTGACTAGTAAAGCACACACTGTGTGGTCATAGCAACTAGAAAAAATCTTTTTGAACGTGACGTGTGTGAACAGTGATTGCAAATGTAAGCAACAACAAGGAAAACATAATAATATTCTATTTCTGGCCGGTGTGGTGAAGTTTTGTAACTGTGAATTGGTTTAGGAGAGGACTGTCGAGTCGTTTTACAAATACATTAAAATATTCTTTCGGGTTAGATTCGAACCAGCGAGCTACGGTCGCCATCTTACAAAATTCGACGGTCTACTGCTGTAACAACTGAGCTACCAAATAACTGAGGTGGTGTTGGGTGAAACGACAATTTTCACTAGGTGTTTAATTTCGTCAAATGACGCTATCCTTCGATTTAACAGTGGGAGAAAATATCTCGGATTAAAGTTTTTGTTAACTTCACAGTGAAACACATTTTTAATTAAGTTAGTGAAATCGTGCATCAAAGTGGAGGCAATTTGCTGGTACAGTGCAACAATGTTTTACCAATATTCTCATTCTCTGGCACGCTCAAACACAACTTTTAAGGAGTTTTTAAATACGTATTTGTACGGTACAATGCTACATACCATTTGTAACCCATTTTCCGAAACGTAAATTCCTAAACAAGACTTCACTGTGAATAAGCGTTAAGACAGTAGCAGCACCGAGCTAGCTATTCAGTGACGTCACCGGCATCACACGACTCTAATGGAGCGTTTTAGCGGGCTTTCAAATTATTTGGATTTGATTTCCGTTTTTATAAAACACTACTGAAATTCAAGATGAAAACAAGCATGTTAGGGGCATAAAATGACAATTTACGACAATTTCCAGTAAACAGTCAAATACCCTATTGCCGCCGCCAGATGAAGACCCCTACGCAAGCCGTGTGCTGATCTCTGTATGAGTGTGGCTGCCTGCCGAACTGTGGTGCGAATAGCCGTGGTAAGTGCAGCATGTTCAGTAAGAAGACAATCTTTTTTATTACATGTCTGTATAAATATCAAGAATAATACAACCAATGACATACTACTAATTTTAGCAGAGTTTTACAGTGCAACAGAAATTTGGTAAGTGGATTGTATTAAGAAAAAACATTGTGAGACATTTGCAGTGGAAGTCGTGCAGTAACTTGTTACTTGAGGGTCTGACCACCACGATGAGATCATTAAATATTAATTTTGTATACGCTTTCAGTGGTAAGTACGATCACTGTGTCACAAGACAGGTTCACACACTGCTTCCTACAAAGAAAAGAGACAGGAAACATAATAACGAAGTTATAAGCAGCCCCGGTTTTTAAGGTTGCCGTCTGCACTCGGTAGTAGCAAAGCTTCCGTTGCTTGTGGAAATGCTCTACCACACTCTTCACGAACATACAACAATGTAATACTAGATTTGTTATCGGTAGGCTCGATCAACACGCTAGTATTATGGAGATGTCTCGTGAGCCCGAGAGAGAAGAAGACATCGTTCTTTTCATGAAAATCTTATGGAACTGACATTCACAGCTGCCTATGTACATTTCGCTTAAGACAAGACAAATTAGAGCTAGCTCTCTCTCTCTCTCTCTCTCTCTCTCTCTCTCTCTCTCTCTCTCTCTCTCTCTCTATATATATATGTGCGAGTGGCACACGATGCCCTCCACCACTGACTTGTGTTGTAAGCCTATGGGTGCAATCTAAAAAAATACTTATGGAGCAACGTTCGTGAGCAAGTGACCAGTTTACAAGGATACAGCGACAGAGTTCAGACCAATATTAACGCAAATCGCGTAAGTGTCAAGCTGCTGTCTAGAGGGGACACTCTATTAGGGATCAGAAATGGAGCAAGTACGAATCTAATACATACTTCAAGAATCGAGGTGCCACTGCTGGTGTTAACGGGCTGCAGTTCGCGATTAACTGTGGCGCTGCGGTCGCTTCATACTCTTCTACTCTTTCTCTCTTCCTGAAGCATGCGGGAGCGTAAGGCTGTTGTGACTTCTTTTTAGTATGGAAGGTGAGTACACGATCTTGCTGGTGTAAAGTAACGCTGCTAAGGCGAAATGAACGACTGTAGTTATGAAATGGCCTCTAACAATAGCAGTCTTTGAAACAGTTTTATCTATATAAATGTATATATAAATACAATAATATTTACTGCTAACCGATCAGTTGTTATATTGGTATACTACGTTAGCGTCCGCTGCTTTGCTCGTGTTTGTGTCGTAATTACATCAAAAATAGTTTCCTAGACATATGTTAGGCCTACTGAAAAATTTACTTATTAATGAGAGGTTTATTTATTTTTTGTAATATTTGTTGTGGTGACTGTTAAATAGCTTTCTTTGATGTAGTGCACAAACTGCACCACCACCTGAACTTCTCACGCTAACTAAGGCTTCCAAGGCTAGATCTTTTCCGAACATACACTTCTGACCAAAAAGCAATTCTGGTAGCTGCGTTCTTGGGGATATATTTCTCATGCAGACTTCCATCCTCTAACACGAAGATGACGTGCTACAGACGCGAAATTTAACAGACAGGAAGAAGCTGCTGTGATATGCAAATGATTAGCTTTTCAGAGCATTCACACAAGGTTGGCGCCGATGGCGACACCTACATCGTGCTGACATGAGGAAAGTTTCCAACCAATTTCTGTTATACAAACAGCAGTTGACCGGTGTTGCCTGGTGAAACGTTGTTGTGATGCCTCGTAAGGAGGAGAAATGGGTACCATCACGTTTCCTACTTCGATAAAGGTTGGATTGCAGCCTATCGCGATTGCGGTTTATCGTATCGCGACATTGCTGCTCGCGTTGGTCGAGATTCAATGATTGTTAGCAGAATATGAAATCGGTGGGTTCAGGAGGGTAATACGGAACGCCGTGCTGGATTCCAACGGCCTCGTATCCCTAGCAGTCGAGATGACAGGCATCTTATCCGCATGGCTGTAACGGATCGTGCAGCCACGTGTCGATCCCCGAGTCAACA
The DNA here is from genome assembly GCF_023864275.1 of Schistocerca cancellata. Lineage (NCBI taxonomy): Eukaryota > Metazoa > Arthropoda > Insecta > Orthoptera > Acrididae > Schistocerca > Schistocerca cancellata. The sequence continues at coordinate 739,267,464 of NC_064629.1, read as the reverse complement.
GATTGAGACGTTTGCAAGACAACCTGCACGAACAGTTCGACTACGTTTGCAGCAGCATGGACTATCAGCTCGGAGACCAAGGCTGCGGTTCCCATTGACGCTGCATCACAGACAGGAGCGCCTGCGATGGTGTACTCAACGACGAACCTGGGTGCACGAATGGCAAACCGTCATTTTTTCGGATGAATCCAGGTTCTGTTAACAGCATCATGATGGTCGCATCCGTGTTTGGCACCATCGCGGTGAATGCAAATTGGAAGCGTGTATTCGTCATCGCCATACTGGTGTTTCACCCGGCGTGATGGTCTAGGGTGCCATTGGTTACACGTCTCGGTCACCTCTTGTTCGCACTGACGGTACTTTGAACAGTGGACGTTACATTTCAGATGTGTTATGACCCGTGGCTCTACCTTTCATTCGATCCCAGCGAAACCCTACATTTCAGAAGGATAATGCACGACCACATGTTGCAGGTCCTGTACTAGCCTTTCTGGATACAGAAAATGTTAGACTACTGCCCTGGCCAGCACACGCTCCAGATCTCTCACCAACTGAAAACGTCTGGTCAATGGTGGCCGAGCAACTGGCTCGTCACAATACGCCAGTCACTACTCTTGATGAACTGTGGTATCGTGTTGAAGCTGCATGGGCAGCTGTACCTGTACACTCCATCCAAGCTCTGTTTGACTCAATGCCCAGGCGTATCAAGGCCATTATTACGACCAGAGGTGGTTGTTCTGGGTACTGATTTCTCAGGATCTATGCACCCAAATTGTGTGAAAATGTAATCACATGTCAGTTTTAGTATAATGTATTTGTCCAATGAATACCGATTTATCATCTGCATTTCTTCTTGGTGTAGTAATGTTAGTGGCCAGTTGTGTATTTTCATAAAAATTTTCATCCCCTATTTCAACCCCCTGGGGAGTTTCGAAAAACAAATGCTCTGACCACAGAGCCATCCGGATTGCCCCAGACTGTCAACTTATCCACACGCTACGAATGTATTGCAGTTCGCCCACTATTCTCATTACTTGCGGCATTTCGCCAATTCCTGTAAGAGTTCGAGCCTAGTGTGCATGTAGACTGAAGAGATCACTGGCCGTCTCGCCTTTTGCTCCCAGCTGAAACATACACGGGAATCGGCGTAAAGCGGAGCGGGCAACGTGTTCTACATTTGTAGTGTGTGGATAATTTGAAAATTTGGTCCCCATGGGAGGCATGCTAGGGCATTCCGTATGACCACTGTGTCCGGATGGCTCAGTGGTCGCGGCCTCTGCCTAGTAAGCAGGAGACCGGGTTTGAGTCCTGGTCTGGCACAAATTTTTCAATTTTCCCTTCTGGTTTCAATCTATGCCCATTCACAGCACTGTCTGTAACTCCTTTCTCTCTTAGCTTCTTTTTTTATTTCTGACTGGAAAACCGAGTACCAATTTTGGTAATCCTAGCTTCAAAATTGTCTCGGTAGCGACATATTTTCTGAAAAACTTTCGTTCCCTATTTCACCACCTTAGGTATGGAATTTCGAACAATTCCTTCTTAAACGATGCTTACAGTATGACAACACCCTCCGCAAATTTCAAGTTCCAGTCTTTAGTGGGTTGGGCTGGGCGATGAGTCAATGTGTGAAGCAGTTGGGACAGTGCCTTTATATGCAAGTGACGATGACTGTACTGCATGAAAAGAAACCTAAGTTAGCTACAAACTACGGCGAGCACACACTTGATTCAACTTGTAAAGGCCACTACAGATATTCGGATTTATATTCGATGTGCCTGCCATCATTGGTGATGTTGTGGCGAAGACGAATAGCGAAATTCTGCACGACCCGCGGAAGTGTTGGTACATCGATGCTGTCTATGACCTCCTGAATGACTGTTTTCAGATCGAAAATGGTTTTGGGATTATTGCTGAACGCCTTGTCTTCAATATAACCCCACAAAAAGGAGCCGCTTGTGTTCAGATCCGGAGAATATGGCGGCCAATCAAAGCCCACGTCAGTGGCCTCTGGGTACCCCAGAGTCAGAATGCGGTCCCTAAAGCGCCCCTCCAGGATATCGAACACTCTCCTCCTCCGATGGGGTGGAGCTCTGTCTTGCAAGAACCACATCATGTCGAAATCTGAATCACTTTGGATAATAGGAATGAAATCATCTTCAGAGACCTTCACGTACCATCCAGCAGTCACTGTGCCATCGAGGAATATCGCACCAATTATTCCGTGACTGCACATTGCACATCACACAGTCATCCGTTGATGGTGAAGGGGACTTACCGATCGCGAAACGCGGATTCTCAGTCCCCGAAATGTGACAATTTTGCTTCTCGACGAACCCATCCAAATTAAAGTGGGCTTCATGGCTAAATCAAACTGTGAGTGCGCATACTAGTTCCCATTGTGCCCCTTGGTCAACTGTGCAGTTTGAACGTCCCAGCGCAAACCGTTCAAAAGCTATGACTATTTCATATAGTTCAACAACTGTCACCCTGTATATAGAAATAACTTGCTTCTGTCATTTAGGCAGGCTAAACATTTTGTGATATTTCAAGCTGCACATCACAATGGCCACGAAGCCAAAATCACGATTGTGTGAAATAAATGAGTAGTAATTTATAGTTTAATGGCAGAAATGTCTTTCAAAACGGTTGCATATGTAGAGCGAATGCCACGAGTGCGAACTCGTGTACTCGCTCTCTTTATGAGTGAGTGAAGTCCTCTTGCGCCCAACAGCATACTCAGGTGACGCGTGGGCTGTGACAGACCACGAGTCGAGTCTACGAGCATACTGAGATGGCGAGTTTGGAGATGACGTCTCAGAACTCTGGCGAGTTTCAACAGAGTATACACAGCTTACTTCTGATCTCCAACCTGTATACTACATCTGTTAATGCAACTTGGTAAGAGCCTCAGGCTGATGAGCAAATCACATAACCTGATATATTTTTACGTAACACACATCGAAAAACAAGTTGACTCATTTTCCGAAACACGGTATGGGAGTAATAATAATTATAGATTAGCTCTAACGTGATGGGTAACTGTGGGTATTTTTCGCGACAATATATTGACATTATGCTAATGTTATGGACACACTTCCAAATACCAAGTTACCTGTAGTAGCCTTAGTGCAGTACCTTACACAAAAATCCAAAACATCGTGGACCAGCCAATCAAATTACACAATTATTTTATCCATAGTGTCAATATGTATGCTAACTTTTTTTAGGAGTCGTCACTGGAAATGACATCGTGATCATGTGATCAACTTATAATACAGTTTGTAAGTACAGATATACACACATCAAAAAAAGTTTTGAATCACATCGGTTCCGAGAGTTCGAGAACCTGTACAAAAAAAATTGGAATAGCGATCAACATAAACATCGTTTTCGCTCTTTTCACTGCTCATGAAAACCACATATTGCATGTTGTACCACGATACAGCGAGACCTTCAGAGGTGGTGGTCCAGATTGCTGCACACACTGGTACCTCTAATACCCAGTAGCACGTCCTCTTGCATTGATGCTTGCCAGTATTCGTTGTGGCATACTATCCACAAATTCACCAACGCACTGTTGGTCCAGATTGTCTCACTCCTCAACGGCGATTCGGCGTAGATCCCTCACAGTGGTTGGTGGGTCACCTCATCCATAAACAGCCCTTTTCAATCGATCCCAGGCATGTTCGATAGGGTCCATGTCTGGAGAACATGCTGGCCACTCTAGCCGAGCGATGTCGTTATCCTGAAGGAAGTCATTCACAAGATGTGCACGATGGGGGCGCGAATTGTCGTCCACCAATATGCTGCCAATATGGTTGCAGTATCAGTCGGAGGATGGCATTCACATATCGTACAGCCGTTACGGCGCCTTCCATGACCTGAAGCAGCGTACGTCGGCCCCACATACTGTCACCCCAAAACAGCACGGACACATCTCCGACGATTGTCTGGTTGAAGGCATATGCAACTCTCATCGGTGAAGCGAACATGATGTCAATCCTGAGCAGTCTGTTCGGCATGTTGTTGGGCCCATCCATACTGCACTGCATGGTGTAGTGCTCGCGAAGATGGACTTCACCATGGATGTAAGGAGTGAAGTTGCTCATCACGCAGCCTATTGCGCACAGTTTGAGTCTTAACGCGACGTCCTGTGGCTGCACAAGAAGCATTATGCAACGTTTTAGTGTTGCTATCAGGGTTCCTCCAAGGCATAATCCGTAGGTAACGGCCACCCACTGCAGTAGTAGCCCTTGGGCGGCCTGAGTGAGGCGTGTAATCGACATTTCCTGTCTCTCTGTATTCCCTCCAGGACCAATCAACATCGTTTTGGTTTACTGTGAGATTCCTGGACACTTCCATTGTTGAGAGCCCTTCCTGGTGGAATGACTGGAACTGATCAGCTGTTGGACCCCCTCCATCTAATAGGTGCTGCTCATGCATGGTTGTTAACACCTTTGAGCTGGTTTAATGACATCTCTGAACAGTAAAAGGACTGTACGTTACTTTCACGAGTTCTGGTAACCGCGGTGAGGCAAAACTTTTTTTGATATGTGTAGATGCACGCTTTAGTGTGTAACTGTGCAACTCGAGTCTCCATTCTGCCCCTCTCGAGAACAACTGTGCTTGTAATCAGTAAATGTTTACTTGTTGTAAATCTCTGACCAAAGCACTTTAAAATCCAAATAATCGCCGAAATGTGCTAGGCAAGTGGTAATTATGGATTAGAGCTACCCAGACAGGTAAACACCTGGCAACCCATCAATTCAAGTTAGAAGTGCACACTGTTACAGGTGTCAGAAGGTAATTTGTAACGACATATACATAGCCTCACTTGTCGCTTTCTTTCTTGTGCCTTAACTCTGAAGGCAGAACAAACCGACCCTTCTCTTTTGGAATAGGTGCTTTTACTACTGCAGGAATGTTTCAAATTTTTACCAGTAAGTACAATGCAAACAATTTCATCACAAAAAGGTGTAGGATAAGAAAATCATTTTATTTAAGATAAAAACAACACAACCGAGTGAAATGGCACAGTGGTTAGCACACTGGGCAAGTATTCAGGAGGATGACAATTCAAACTTGTATCCAGTCACCCAGATGTAGGTTTACCGCAATTTCCCCAAATCGCTACATGCAAATGCCAGGATGCTTCCTTTGAAATGGTACGGCTGATGTCCTTCCCCATCCTTCACTCAATCCAAGCTTGTGCTCCGTCTCTAATGACCTCGATGTCAACAGGACGTTAAGCCAAATTTCCCTCATCATCCCCCCAGCCCCTCTCTCTCCCTCTCCTTCCCTCCCCTCCCCTCCCCCAGCTTCTCTCCCACAACTGATACTCCTGGTTAGAAATATGGAAAAAAATTGTTACAAACAGGATAAATGGTTAAAAATATTGGACAAACACCAAGCAATAGCACTACATGCTAATCTAAGTTGTGCAGATAAAATGCAGGCGGCTACCTGCAATCTGCAAACTTCTTGCCATTTTATTTGTAGTAGTGTCAATACGTGAGCCCCATGTATCGCTTGTTGTTTATGGAATCTTGTCACCTTACACTGCATCCAAATATTTTTACCATTCCAAAGCCATACGACTTAAGACTCATGTATAGAGGAAAAAATACCACAGCACTCTGAATCCAAACAAAAAATCCTACTGTTTCCTCCCTGTTGCAGTTCTCTCCTAATATAGGAAGTATAAAAGGTTTACTTTCTGTGACATTGCATGTGAGCAGCACTGTAATGACAATGTATAAAGATCGTAAGAGAGGCATCACATTTTATAAAAAGTACTTTATGTAACTTGCAAATGGTGTCCACTTCTAGGGATGTACAGCATTTTAATTCCACCAATCGTGTCCTGGACTGTCAAGCCAATTTTTAAGCACTAGTTCTTGTTTTCAGAACATGTGGTTTTATTCACACTCAAAGTAAAACAGTTCACAGGCACAAATGCAGTTCAGTATCACAAGAAAGAACATAGATTCAGAATGAACATAAATACTGGAGAACAGTTTCATTGTCTTTCTAAAACCCTCCAATGAATTTCACATTATGTTAACCCTTCCAGCAGCAAAATGAGTGACAATTGGCACCATCAAGGATAACAAACCATGCAAATGTATCTTGAATCTTCCAGCATGTTCTGTTAGTCAGAACATTGCTTATGTGACTTCAGTTTTTAGATCATATTTCAGTTTTAATGTACCGGTACCGTATTAAATATTTTTCGTAAGTATTAATGGCTCTTAGGATTACTGAACAAAATAGTTGATGATAAAGTTTTTAAGTTACTGAAAATATTGTTGAAGCTGTTAACTTTAGGTTATATGAGACATTGGTTGACTATTGATAGTACCACAATAAAAATTAACAGGCACATGTTTTTTTTTATTAGCATTTGGTGTCATTTACTTGCAAATTAATCTTCATACAGTAGCATCACTGTATATTCGAACACCAATATATAACAAAACAATTTATTTGTGGCAAATTTGCTGGAAAACTTTGTGGATGTTCACAATCATGGATTACATAATTTATAAATAAAAATGAGAGAAAATATGGCTGGAATTTAGGTAGCAGTGCTGATTTCTGTAACTCCAGAAAGTTATGTCAGGCCTTTAATAATCATAACAACTGATTCATACTTTTTGCTTAAATAATGATTTTAAGATGAAAAATCGCTTTTAAATATGAATAAATCTTACACTATATAAAGCAGAGACCCTCTTTTTCTGAATTTGAAAGAATGGTTTTCAATTCAGTTACATTTTGATTAAATTTTGAGGAAAATTTGTAATACACTTATAAAACTGTTACCAATTGTGCATATTTGTACACAGAATAACTTTTGTAAAAACACTTTGTTTCTGTTAAAGTTCACTGGTTGTCCACATGAAGTAACTACACATTTAATATTCTGGACAAATAAGAAAGAAACATAGCGTAGTTAGGAACTCATCATCACAAGCTTTCTCCTTTTCTGTTTTTATGAAGTATGTCACTTGTTTCCTCTATATTTTCATATGTTTTATGGTTGTTCTCATAGTTTGCTGTCTTTACATCAGACAGTACGTCACAATTTGGCTTATTAGGGAAGAGGCCTGGCATACTATGAAACACTGGACGTAGATTCCACACGCAACACGGACTTTACCTGAATGACTTGGGGAAAGAATATCTGACAAGCCTGATAACCAAGGTAATAAAAAACCACCAAAATAAATTCAAAACCAAAACTATAACTGCATCGCCATCACCTGACTCCATAACGAAAACACTTCAGAAAAAGTTAAAAGCATTAGAAACATCATCAGCACCAGCAAAACATGTAAAAAAGACGAAATTTGAACAGAAAGAACAGTGGACATCGATTTCAATGACAAAAGAACTGCTGTTCCCCATCATCCAAATATTATTTTAGACGAAAATAAGAAAAGGGAGAAAACTCCAAGTTCACAAGGAAACACAGCAGTAGTGGCAGAACTAACATTTGAAGCGTCAGAAACAGCATCACCATCAACAACAACAAATAGAAGGCTGTTGGACAGAAGAATGCTGATCCTCCTCATCCTCCTCATCTCAACTATTTTTTGTGTGTGGACCTGAAGAAAAAGAAGGGACAACAGTAGGTAGTCTCAAGTGTCTCCTCTCTCCTGTCTGAAGACAGACTCCAATGGATTCTCAGTCAAGTAACAGCACTAATAGAATGAAAAAGCAAGAGGAAGGCATCTCTTTCTTTCATCAAAATATAAGGGGCTTCTTAAACAAAACAGATCAGCTCCTTATTAACATTAGTGAAAATGACAGTATAAATAATGCTCAGATTTTGTGCTTAACTGAGCACCATGTTACTGATAAATGTGCCTTGCCATCTACAGTAAGTTATAGTTTAGTAACATACTACTGTAGGAAAAGTAAAGATAAAGGTGGAGTAGCAATTTACGTTAAGGATAGTGTAGCATACAAAGCTATAGATATTAAGAAATATTATGTGGAACAACAATTTGAGGCTTGTGCCACAGAAATAATAACTAAATTCTACCCAATAATAGTGTTGGCTGTCAACAGGGCTCCTTCAAATGACATAAAAACTTTTCTGCATTCAATGGAACTCCTCCTGTTAGGGTTACTTTCAAAGGCGAAGGATATTGTAGTTTTAGGTGATTTCAATATAAACTTTATGACAGAAAATAAGAATAAAATAGACCGAGATTGTGATGACCTTACATAATCTGACATCAGTAATAAACTTCCCAACAAGAATTACATCCGAGTGCCAAAGTATGATAGACCACATTTTTTTAGATGTTAGTAGACATCAGAATTATATTGTCAGGCAGGTTATAAATGGACTTTCAGATCATGATGGACAAATTCTCACTCTATATGATGTTAATCTGTTCAAAAAAGAATTTCCTCAATGGAAATTCATAAGAGTAATGAATGAAAAGGCGAAAGGAACTTTCAACCACAGGTTGCAGCAAATGGATTGGTCTTTAGTATATAGCCATGATGATGTTGATACTAAATTTGACTGTTTTATAAATGAATTCTGTGCTCTTTTTGAAGAAATATTTCCCAAGAAATGGGTCAGAAACAGTGCTTCCAATTCTGTAAGTAAGCCTTGGATTACAAAAGGTATAAAACAGTCATGTAAAACCAAAAGGGAAACTTATGCTGCAATAAAAGTCTGTAAAGATGTAGAAAAATGGGGACACTATAGATTACACTGTAAAATTTTGAACAAACTAATATGGAAATCAAAAGCCATTTATTATGTGAAGAAAATAGATAATTCTAATAATAAAATAAAAATAATTTGGAGCATTGTAAAAAAAGAAACAGGAAGAGATACAACAAGCAAAGAAGATGTAAATAACATCAGATATGAAGGTACCTTAGTAGATAACCCAAAAACGGTGGCTGAGATTTTTAATAAACACTTCCTATCAGTAACTCAACAGATTGGTTGCAAACCCATTGTTGGTGAAGCTGTATCTCTCTGTCAAGCAGTATATTCAAACACAATTTCAGAAATGCACCTTAATCCTGTCACTGTAGAAGAAATTCAAAAAATCATCATGTCTCTAAAAAGTATGAACTCTGCAGGGGTTGATAATATATCTAGTAATTTATTGAAATATTCTTGTGTGTGGATAAGGGACATTCTCTCTCATATTTTCAATGCTTCCCTTCAGAAAGGTGTTGTTCCCAGTAGACTTAAGTATGCCATTGTGAAGCCCCTGTACAAAAAGGGCGATAAAGCTGAAATAACTATAGACCTCTCTCTTTGCTGACAGCTTTCTCCAAAATTCTAGAAAAGCTAATACACGTAAGAATTACTGATCATCTCCTGCAGAATGGAGTTCTCACTAAGAGCTAATTTGGCTTTCAAAAGGGCCGTTCAACAGAAGACGCAGTCTACGCACTTATAAATCAAGTCCTAGAAACCCTTAATGAAAAAACGCTAGCACCTGGTGTCTTCTGCGATTTATCCAAAGCGTTTGACTGTGTCCGTCATGAGATTCTCTTGCAAAAAGCAAAATTAGTAGGAATAAGTGGTGTTGCAGGCAATTGGCTACAGTCGTACCTCCAAGACAAAACAAAACGTTGTCTTGAATAGCTCGGGTGACACTTCCTCAGATTCTAAATGGGGTTCCATTACATGTGGAGTGCCTCAGGGCTCAATTCTTGGGCCACTATTATTCCTGATTTTTATAAATGATCTACCATCATGTACAAGCCTGCCGTGTAAATTTACTTTATTTGCTGATGATACCACAATTTTTATGAGCAGTAGAACAGACAACAATCTTGAGGAACTCATTAATCACATACTCTCAGATGTGGTTAATTGGTTCAAGGTGAATGGTCTCTCAAATTCCAGTAAGACCAGCTTTATTCAATTCTGTACAAAAACAGAAAGAGAGAGACAGAGAGAGAGAGAGAGAGAGAGAGAGAGAGAGATAGATATATAAGTGTGACATATGGTAATCAACTGATAGTAAGAATGGAAACAACAAAATTTCTTGGAGTGCACATTGAGAAGAAAATGAACTGGTCTTCACATATTATTGATCTCTGTAAGAGGCTTAGCTTTGCTACCTATGCTTTACGGGTTGTCACTACATGTGTTGAACCTAACACTGGCATACTATGACCATTTTCATTCTCTCATTGAGTACGGAATTATTTTCTGGGGCAACCAGCCATTAGCAAGGAAAGTGTTCATTGCACGGAAGCGAGCTCTAAGAATTATATGTGGATTGCTCCCAAGAGACTCTTGTAGGAATAGTTTTCGTAAACTTAAAATATACGCAACTACACGCCAATATATTTTTTCTCTCATGTGTTTTGCTTGTAAAAATAGATATTTCTACCAAACAGTAATTATCATGAGCATAACACATGGAAGAAGAATGACATACACAGCGAGCTCAGAAATTTGAGCTTGGCACAAAAGGGTGTCCACTACACTGGAGCAAAACTCTTCAATGCTCTTCCTCCCAAAATAAAGACAGAGATTCATAACAAGCGTAAGTTTAAGAAAGCACTAAAATATTTCTGCTAGAAAAAGCTTTTTACAATCTAGATGAATTTTTAACTAAATAAATTTTAATATTTTAATATTAAGTTGACATAATGCCACTAAGAATGTTATTTAACATGAGCTCTGTATGTGTGTGTGCTCTGTATCTGTTTTCTGTAGTGTTTTAATGATTCTAAGAAAATATGTTATTTTCTTTTTCTGTTATTGCTGCCCAAAGAATTTACTGTATAAATTTTTATATAATTAGGTACTCAAATTTCTGTATATGCTATCAGATTATCAGATGTAATTTGTAAAAAACGACTCGTTCCACGTCCTTTTGTATCCATCACAGTTGGACCTATGGAACATGAAATAAATCAAATCAAATCCTTCTAGATCTAACCTGTATTTTGAGTAAGAATGCTCCCATCAGCTATAGCAGAAAGAAGTCATTACAGATCACATACAAAATAATCATAGTCAGATAGAAATTGCTAAATATACAACAGATGGATACCTAGAAAATGAACTACTACTAAAAAATATGATCACAGTGATATGTATAGAAGTAAGTCTCTTCATCTCACTTGTGTGCTGACACATGGCCAAGGCATTATTTTATCAAAACATAAAAAATATTATCAATTTCATCCTATATTCTAGCTTTCATATTTTTGGTAACATGGGAAATTATTTTCAACTGAACGTAAGAACACCTGCATAATACTAAAATTTTGTATGATTCTGCAGCTTAGACAAGATACAAATACTGTACACTGAGCAACACACACCAAATACAAGGGACATTCAGTAAGTAATGCAACACTTTCTTTTGTGACAAGTTGCTTTTATTCAATTTCGAAACACCACATTATTTCCTACTCTTTTGGCTACAAAATCCAATTTTGCAACAATCTCTGTTCAGTGAAATGTCCTTACGCTACCTGACTGGAAGGGCCTGTATGCCTACACAGTACAACTCTACCAGTCAACGTCTGAGCCATCATCTTATTGCATCAACAGCATCCCCATGGAGTGCATCCTTCATTGGGCCAAACACATGGAAGTGTGAAGGTGTGAGACCTGGGCTGTACAGTGGGTGAAAAAGAAATCTATTGAAGTTTCCTGAGCTCCTGTCAGGTGCACAGACTTGTGCAAGTCCTTGTGTTGTCATGGAGAGGGAGAAGTTAGTTTGCATGTTTTAGTGACAAACACACTGAAGTCATTTCTTCAATTTTCTAAGGCTAGCACAATATACTTCAGAATTGATTGTTGCACCATGAGGAAGGCCATCAAACAGAATAACCTCTTCAGAGTCCCAGAAGACTGTCGCCATGACTTTACCGACTGAGGGTGTGGCTCTGAACTTTTTCTCTGGAGGAGAAGTGGTGTGGCACCACTCCATGAATTGCTGTTTTTTTTCCCCCCGTTCAAAGTGACGCACCCACATATAAAAAAAAAAGTCACTGTCAGCCTCATAATGCATAAGTAATTTTGCACAAACAGTCTTTTTTCCTCTTTATAGTCTTCTGTCAGGCAGCGAGAAACACCTCTTTGTATTCCAACTGGTGGACAAGTGTGTAAGCACTACCAACAAAGGTGTCCAGTCATGCAGTGAGGTGTGTGTTACCTGTTGATCACCTCCAATGAGGGTGTCCACATGTTCCAACATTACAGGAGTCTCAGCTGTGTGTGACCAGCCAGCCAGCCAGCCAGCCAGCCAGCCAGCCAGCCAGCCAGCCAGCCAGCCAGCCAGCCAGCCAGCCAGCCAGCCAGCCAGCCAGCCAGCCAGCATGCGGGATATCTGACAGGTTTGCGTGACCTTGTTGCGATGATGACAGATGATGTGCCCAATGATCCATCATGCTTTTGTTCACTGCCATGCCCCTACACACATTCTGCAAGTACCTATGGATGTCTGTTTTGTTCTGGTTTTCCACCAAAAGAAACTATGACAGTCTCTGCTTGGAACACACCCCTATTACAGACACCATTTTGAAGGCTACGTACAGGCTGCCACCTGTCTTTAGTTCATGAAACTACAGGGACTGAAGCAGGAATATTCCGTGATGTCCCACAACAAATTCCACATTTTTCAACCGAAATTGGCTGGAAAAAAAAATAAAGAAAAAGTTGCATTATTGATTGAATGCCCCTCATATTTTTTTGTGTTTTTTTTTTAATAGAATTATGAAAGATTCCCTTTTTGTGATTAAAATTTAAAAATTTAATGTTTTTCAGTAAGAGTTGATACTGTATTTATTCTAAGTTATTTAGAAATTATCATACTGTGAATAATTCATTGTTCGCATTTATGAAAAAGGTAGTTTTAGACTTGCATGCTGAACAATATAATATTATATTTAAGAAAGCCAGTGTTGGAGTTATTGTTAATCACACCATACAACAACAGAAAATATATCGAATTGATGATGTTGATTTTATGAAGATACTGACAAGTGAATTCTTGTAGGAAAACTGGTGTATACATGACATACAAAGAATATTTTAAGCAAAGATAAAATAAAATGTAAGTGGGTTTTACATATGGAGCCCTTTATCTTGCACAACAACTGAAGGGCACATTTTGACACGATATTCTCAAATAATCTTAGTAGGAAATATTGATGATGTTTCCTTAAAGATTAAGTACAGAATACAAATGTTGATGGTGTTAGGACAGCAACCAGCCACAAATTTACTTTCAGTTCCTTTATTCAGTTTATTACCGGTTTCGAATCTTTGTGATTCGTCCTCAGACGGTTTACATGCTTGCTTTATGACATGTGGTGTGTTTTTTACAGATTAATTGTCCTAAAATATATAAATAATACATAATCATAAACACACCACACACAAATGTTTGCGTTACAGATTTTTGCTGCATGTGACTGCATCTGCTGGACGAATTTTATGAAAACAAACACTCTAAACCGCCGTTTCACATAAGTCACATGCAACGAAAATCTGTAACGCAACCATCTGTGTGTGGCGTGTTTATAATTATGTATTATTTATATTTTAGGACAATTAATCTGTAAAAAACACACCACATGTCATAAAGAAAGCATGCAAACCGTCTGAGGATGAATCACAATGATTCGAAACCGGTAACGGTAGCCTTTGAATAAAGGAACTGAAAGTAAATTTGTGGCTGGTTGCTGTACTAACACCAACATTTTCTTCAAACAACAGCCACGGTCTCCATCATGTCATCCTATGACAAAATAGCAGCAAGTACAGAATATTTAGAGAGACGAGTGCTTTATTAAATAAAAGAAAAGAATAAAATCACCTAGCTGGGTTAGGCACTATTTGCTAGATGATGTAATTTGAACAGAGTAGTAATCCCCCTACCTACTTTGTAATAACAACTTCTATTCCTGAACTACTACTTCCTTAACAAATGGAATGTTGATGTTCTTACAAAAACATTATAAACTTTCTTTTTGATATTAACCCATTTTACAAATGAACAACAAAGTTTTCTGTTACAGAACAGCTGCAAAAACAACTGAGGTCATAAGTGCCCATGCTGTAATTTTAGAACACCAATAAGTAAATGAAGTTAAGTGACTATACATTGAGCTCAATCAACAGAACGAAAGAGAGCTAGAAACAGTGACTTCCCTTGGAGAAAGGTCCACAAAATAAGCTGTAGAGATAGCAGAGGTCCATAACCAAAGGTTAAATGTTGTTCTACTGCTATGACAGATAAAATCTCTATTGACAGCCCATGCGCCTTCACTAAAACGGCCAATAACTCTGATGACAAACATGAACCGCAACTTCAGCAGTCAAAAAATGCACACTACATGTCAAGAAATACAGCAGTTAGTTTTTATTCTTTGTTGTACGAGACATAACTTCGTAAAATATCTGAGCTGGCAAAAAATACGGTTTTAGGGATCATGGTTATAAAATTTTAATTCAGTGACATTACAGTATGTAAATTAGTTTCTAGATTTAGGGCAGATCACTCTTTATGCATTGGGATGAGGATTCTCTAGTACTTCAAAAAGGCCGGCATAAATGTATTAAAAAAAAAAATTTCAGAAGTCAGAATTGTAGGTTTTTCATAATCTGTAAATAACATCACATCTCCCACCTCGAACTGTGGTGATCTGGTGATCTTACCTTCTGCTGCATGCCTCTTATTTCACTTTTTTTCCTTCCTGCCTTCATGGTTCCTCCAACACACTCTTCCCTTTCCTGGGGGTGATAATTTTACAGACTGGGTATTCTACATTTTCTGAGATAAAGTTGGCAGGCCTTTTATTGTACATAATTTCAAATGGTGAAAATCCTGTTCTGTGTTTTGGATTGTTCATAACTTTTTCAAAATCTTTGACATACTCTATCTAATTTACGTAGTTTTTACTACAATATGTTCTGTATGGTTTCCTAATTTCTCATGTACCTCTCAGCTGGATTACTCTAAGGGTGGTAAACTGAGACTAAAATGTGTTTTATTTTAGCACAGTCAACAAAATCTTTCCAAGATCGGGATGTAAGCTGTAAGCCATTATCAAAGAAGAATCTTTGGAATACAAACATTAATGAAATAGCTATTTGTGTTTTTCGATACTACCTGCTTACTGGTTGCCTTTTCAAGCAGGTACAACTTTATAAGCTTACAGAATATGTCAGCTATTACAAAGACATAGCAAAACCCCCATCATTCATGACAATGGCTCATAGACATTAACAGTGGCAAGATGTAACATTTTATTTGAAAGAGTGTTGTGCACCAATACTCTACTGGTTTGATTGCAAACTATTACTCTTTAGCATCTATCACAGGTGGCAAGTCTCTTTTTTACTCTTCTCTCAATGTGATAAAACTAGTGTTTTATTGTATCTTTTGTATACATTTCACTGTACCACAGTGTCCAAAAGTTTTAAACAGATTAACAGCCACACCTGACTTAATTTCTTCTATTTTTTCCAACCTAGGCTGTACACAACACAAGCTATTGTTTGTTGTCCAGTTGCTAATTAATTGGTTTTTCAGTTTTCTCCACCAGTTTGGGCAAGAGGCCCTACAGATTTGATGAAGTATTTCCCGCAACTTTTTATAATTACTGTTATTCCCACAGGTATTCAGCATTTATCTCAAAATATTCTCCCCTTTCCCTACTAAGATGATGCATAAATTTATCTTGTCCAAATTTTCCCATTCTCTCTTCCCACTCCTTCAATGACTAATAGCTGATGAGCACTTATAGGCAATCTCTCTCTGACATCTCTAATAACCACCTAATTTTCCCTATATCATAAACCTCATAATTACTTTACTTCATTACCTCATCTACATTTATTTCAGTATAAACCTTATCCTCTGCTTTGCAGCCTTCAACACCACTTTCCTCACTATTAACAAAGTTACGATAATTATCTTCATCATAATCATTCTCAAGATCCCTATTCACAGCACATTCCCCCCTCAGCATCTAATCAACACACTGTTGCTGCCCCGTACTGACATTCATCTAATCACCACTCTTCTCTTCGAATAATCTTCTCAGATCATAACTTTTCTGCTCATCACTTCCCTGTGCTGCATCTTGTACTGCACTTTCTTCCCAGTTATAACATTCTGGTAAAGCCCTAGCACCCATATCTGGATCTCTTGCATTTTTATGATTGCACTTACTTTCTGAGCAATCATTAGCCCTTATAGTGTACCAAAATTTTTGTTGAACTCCTACTGACATGATAGGTAGAATGGCTGTGCTATACCCATTTATTGTTACTCAACTTTTCTCTTTTATTCTAGTTCAAATTAGAGGTCCTACAGTTACTCAATCTGTTTGCCTCTAAACTGTGGACCCTCACTGAGGCGATCTTCAGTTTTCCTGCACTTTCCTTGTTATCCTGTCTCCAATTGGGATGAATTTCATTTCCTCTAACCCATCTTCTACTTCTATTGCCAACTTTTCCTTCCCATTGTCCGTCTTTCTATCATAATCTCTTGCCCTGTTGTTATGACTTTCAAACCTATGCTTCACATAATCTGTTCTCTCATAGTCTGCCCTACTGGAACCAGAATTCCGTCCCCCACGACAATTATTTTCTTGGCTGATGTTCTGGTCAGTACTTCTTTCCAGAGCCCTGTCTAATTTATCAACAAATTTCAAAAAGTGATCCAGAATATCATCTGGCCCAGGAACAAGATCCCACTGTAACCTATGAGACAAACTTCTCTTAAGTGCATCAGTTTGTGTTAATTCATTAAAACCTTTGTGTAAGTGTACTAATTTCTATAGATGGTTCCAACAGAAATGCCTCATACAAATATTCATCTCTCTATAAATATAACCATTCAAAAATTCACTCTTGATTCTTGCCTGTTCTGGTCCTAAGCAAAGTTAAATTTTGTCTGAAAGAAAGCTTCTCCTTCAAGAAATTTTCTGACAAATTTAATTTTTAAATTTTCTGTCATATGAAACACAACATTATCTTTACAATGCTGTAAGAAGTCAACAGGGTGTAAGTAGTCACAGGAAAAACTTTCAACTCAAGTTGGACCACATAATGCCACTGTTTACATTTCTTTACACATCTATCTTTTTACGTAAATTAGTTATCTGACCCACAGTTTCAATATCTAATTGACCAACTCTTTCTTCTAGTTTTTTTGTATAGTTTGTAATTGTTCAATGGCCTTAGATTGACTGGCAGGTTCCTTAATGAACCTATTTTCTAAAACTATATCTATTTTCAATAGTGTCTACTCTTGCAACAACACCCTTTAAACCAGCCTACACCCTAGACTTTAATTCTGAAATCTGATGATTTGTTCATTGTTGGTCTTCATGGTAGATTCAAAAGGGGTCACAATTTGTTTTCACTATAACTTTTGGTTCAGCTTTTAATGAGTCACTAAAGGATTTTATTTTAGACCAGCTGACAAACCTGGCATTGCCTGGGGGATTTATTTTGCCAATTTTCTATTACAAACTAATACTAAAAATTAACTCAGTTTGTAGGGTAATATCAAAACAATTTCCATGTATTTGTAAAACATCTTTGAAATTAAGCAGTACACGCTCTTTGAGGTGATCCCAGGCTGGGTGCAGACACTTTACATGTCTATGTGATTTTGTAAACTTCTCTTTGGCAATGCCACTTCATATCTCCATGGATGGCTATTGTTTTCGCCTACCAACATTTGCACTTTGCAGTTGAAAGATGTCAAAAGTAGTGCCAGGTGTCAGGATTTTCTTAGCTTGGCTCAGCTAAAGGAGTGTCTTTGTAGTAAAGAATAAATCTATTAAAACGTCATGTGCAAAATGACAGTTTTTGACACACCTCAGTATTTATGACCTGACATCTCTTGAACTATGATTGGTGTATGATTCTTTCTGCCTGAGTGATGATTGTTGACTGGCAGTACAGGATGTGTGTACTATGTTTGATTGAAATCAGTCCAGTGGTTTTACGAGGAGATGTGGAAAACAAACACAAACACACAGTGTTTTTAAAATGTTTATAGTTTCTAATTGGTCACTATTGGATTTCATTTGAGATCTTGATAAGTTTGTGCATTGTAGGCTCCACGTTTTCTAACTCTGACTATTTCTCCTATTTGTCCTAATACAGATCTCAATAATTCATTCAAGTCTGGTTTTCTATCAATTTCCACATGATCTGAAGCGTCAAAAATACCCTGATGCATATCTGTTTCATCATTTTAACCATAGGCTCGTGTGAAGGTCTTGCAATTGTTTCTCAACATTTTATTACAAGTGTTGTATTTATAGGATTGTGATGTTTATCTGTAATAAGAAAACTATTATAACTTCAGAAAGAAACGTCTATGGCTCCTGGCATGAGTACCCTCCTGTAATGATTATATCCTGATAAGTTATGTAAAAGATGTTTACTTTCATTGACATTGCATGTGAGTGTATAACTTTGTCATTCCAATGTAT
The DNA here is from genome assembly GCF_023864275.1 of Schistocerca cancellata. Lineage (NCBI taxonomy): Eukaryota > Metazoa > Arthropoda > Insecta > Orthoptera > Acrididae > Schistocerca > Schistocerca cancellata. Next base: position 739,248,987 of record NC_064629.1, on the reverse strand, counting down.
TTGCATTGCAAGAGAGGCGTCACATTTTACAGGTAGTAGTTTACTTATCTTGCAAATGGCATCAATGTCTAGGGTGTTTACATCGCTGTAATTCCACTGATCAGGTTCTGAATAAATGACCGGAGACTACTATGGCACCATAATTCACCTCTTTTTATGCCCAATGTAGATTTAACCCAAAACAAGGAAGATCATCTCTTTTTCTAGGGTTGTAGTTATGCAATTTACTATTATTTTTGAATTGGGATGGGTTACTAATAACAAAGTTCGTAGCAAATATATGTATTGTGAAGGACTCAATTATTCTGATTAATGGTTGTTTGCAATGAATACTTTCTCTTAATGATGAAGTATCCCAAAATATGGCGCCATGTGAAAGCAGTGAATGAAAATAGGCATAGTAGACCAATTTACTGATACATTTATCACCAAAATTTGCAATAACCTTAATAGCATAAGTAGCTGAACTCAAACGTTTCAGCAGATCAAGTGTGTTTCTTCCAATTCAATTTCTCATCAGTGTGCACACCCAGAAATTTTGAACAGTCTGCCTTAGCAACAGACTTATTATTTAAAGTCTATTTTATCAACAGTGTTATGCCATTTACTGTACAGAACTGTATATGCTGTGTTTTCTCAAAATTTAGTGAGAGTCCATTTGCAGAGAATCATTTCATAATTTTCTGAAGGACATTATTTAAAATTTCTTCCGCTAATTCTTGTTTGTTGGATGTGATTACTATACCCTTATCTGCAAAAAGAACCAGCTATGTATTTTCATGAATATAGTGGCAAGTCATTCATCTATATTAAGAACAATAAGATGCCCAAGACAGAACTCTGTGGGACACCACTCATGACACCTCCCCAATTAGAGGACTCTGCCGAGTTTTTCAGACTATCTGTGCTGTTAATGCCCACCTTCTGCATTCTTCCAGTTAAATATGAATTAAACCATTTGTGCACTGCCCCCCCCCCCATACAACAATACTTAAGCTTATCTAAAAGAATTTTATGATTCACTCAGTGTAAAGACTTTGAGAGACCACAAAAAATTATAACTGCCAAAGACAGTGAAAATAAAGTGCACCTACATGGATTGCTGTGGGTTGTAAACACACACATAGCTCAGGTACATTATTTCGTGCAACAGCTTCCTGTGTGGTGGGGGGAGGGGGAGGGGTGGGTGGAATTCTACTGTCTGGAATAGATTCAGGGGATAGAGGGGTCGTCCAAAGATGAATACACCAATAATACATTCTGAATACTTTTTGGCATGGATCCATCAATATTAAGTATGGGATAATGTCCAAAGGTGGATCACCCAGAATATTGTTCAGATGGATCCACCAGAGTTACACCCATGATACAGTCCGAATCTGGATACAAATTTGTCACGTCTGGAATAGCATCTGAATGTGGATGACCTGGACTAGAATAGTGACCCCCTTGTGACATTTAGTAAAGTCTCAGTCAAAGATAACATTGCAGGGTGGGATCAAATACCCACCAAAGTAATTAAATTTGTATACGATAAAATAGAACATCCTCTGTCCTCAATAATCAGTCATTTAAGCAAGGCACATTTCACAAAAAAGGATCAAGAGATGATATGGGAAATTACCACCCTATCTCTATCCTACAAGTGCTAACCAAAGTATTTGAAAAAGAAATAGCTGCAGTCCAGATAACAAATTTTATTGTGAAACATTGTGTTATTCTTAAAGACCAATATGGGTTCCAAAAAGGGAAAAGCACCACGAGTGCTATTAATGAGTTCAGTCTAACAGCTAACACCATAAATTATGCCTCTTAGTGGGATACAACATCACAAGGAGTCCCTGAAGGCTCAATCTTAGGGCCAATATCGTTTCTCTTTTACATAAATGATTTACTCCTTAGTATTAATGCCCAGCCAGTCATGTTTGCTGATGATACTTCAGTACTCCTTGAAAAACAAAATGTGGGAGACATTCTGGATGGTGTTGTAAAGACACTAAACAAACTAGACACATGGTTTCAACAAAATGGCCTTAAACTTAACTTTCCGAAAACCTTGTTTATTCAACTTAAAACCAAACAATCAAAAATCAGTGCCATCAGTATTGTACTTAAAAATCAAGTTATGGACGAAGCTCAGTCCATTAATTTCTTGGGACTAAACTTGGACAAAAATCTAAGCTGGCAAGCACATATAGGCCTAGATTATTTAACTACAAAATTAAACAGCCTTGCCTTTGCAATGGATATATTATCTGGTATAACAGACAAAAGCTGCAGAAAAGTGGAGTACCACAGTTACTTTGAATCCACAATTAGATATGGTTTAATTTTTTGGGGAAATGAAAGCTACATGTCAGGAATCTGGAAAAAAGAAGTGTTAGAAAAATGTGTGCTGCCCCTCCAAGAACATAATGCCACCCATTATTCGAGAATCTAAAAATATTACTAGCCCTACATTGTACATGTTAGAGATTATCATCTTATAACATAGTAAGCCTAATCTAATAGAAGAAAACCATTTCAAACATATTTACAACACTAGACACAAAGAAAACTGCATGCTTCCACAACATCCCTTAAAACTCTACCAAATGACACCACAGTACATGGGAATGATAATTTACAATAAACTGAAGGGTAGAGATGTACTGAACATGGAGATACGTTCACTGAAGAGAAAACTGTATGATCTTCTGGTGGAAAAATGCTACTATTTAATTGAGGAATTTATGAACAATGAAATCATCATTTCATTGGTGTGACTGTTTATTTTTATAGACTGGGACACTCAGATGTTTAGGACAGGTGGTAGAGACAGAGCATCGAGTGACATTATAATGAGTGCGCTATCCGAAAATTATCTCGAGCAATTAAACAGAGAACCAACTCGTGGAGGTAACATCTTGGACCTACTGATAACAAACAGACCCGAACTTTGCGACTCTGTAAGCACAGAACAGGGAATCAGTGATCATAAGGCCGTTGCAGCATCTCCAAATATGGAAGTAAATAGGAATATAAAAAAAGGGAGGAAGGTTTATCTGTTTAGCAAGAGTAATAGAAGGCAGATTCCACACTACCTAACAGATCAAAACGAAAATTTCTGTTCCGACACTGACAATGTTGAGTGTTTATGGAGAAAGTTCAAGGCAATCATAAAATGCGTTTTAGACAGGTACGTGCCGAGTAAAACTGTGAGGGACGGGAAAAACCCACCGTGGTACAACAACAAAGTTAGGAAACTACTGCGAAAGCAAAGAGAGCTTCACTCCAAGTTTAAACGCAGCCAAAACCTCTCAGACAAAAAGAAGCTAAACGATGTCAAAGTTAGCGTAATGAGGGCTATGCGTGAAGCGTTCAGTGAATTCGAAAGTAAAATTCTATGTCCCGACTTGACAGAAAATCCTAGGAAGTTCTGGTCTTACATTAAATCAGTAAGTGGCTCGAAACAGCATATCCAGACACTCCGGGATGATGAAGGCATTGAAACAGAGGGTGACACGCGTAAAGCTGAAATACTAAACACCTTTTTCCAAAGCTGTTTCACAGAGGAAGACCGCACTGCAGTTCCTTCTCTAAATCCTCGCACAAACGAAAAAATGGCTGACATCGAAATAAAAGTCCAAGGAATAGAAAAGCAACTGAAATCACTCAACAGAGGAAAGTCCACTGGACCTGACGGGATACCAATTCGATTCTACACAGAGTACGCGAAAGAACTTGCCCCCCTTCTAACAGCCGTGTACCGCAAGTCTCTAGAGGAACGGAAGGTTCCAAATGATTGGAAAAGAGCACAGATAGTCCCAGTCTTCAAGAAGGGTCGTCGAGCAGATACCTATATCTCTGACGTCGATCTGTTGTAGAATTTTAGAACATGTTTTTTGCTCGCTTATCATGTCGTTTCTGGAAACCCAGAATCTACTCTGTAGGAATCAACATGGATTCCGGAAACAGTGATCGTGAGAGACCCAACTCGCTTTATTTGTTCATGAGACCCAGAAAGTATTAGATACAGGCTCCCAAATGTATGGTTCAAATGGCTCTGAGCACTATGGGACTTAACATCTATGGTCATCAGTCCTCTAGAACTTAGAACTACTTAAACCTAACTAACCTAAGGACGTCACACAACACCCAGTCATCACGAGGCAGAGAAAATTCCTGACCCCGCTGGGAATCGAACCCGGGCGCGGGAAGCGAGCCGATACAGTTCCGCACTGTCGCCTGATAAACAAAGTAAGAGCCTACGGAATATCAGATCAGCTGTGTGGCTGGATTGAAGAGTTTTTAGCAAACAGTACACAGCATGTTGTTCTCAATGGAGAGACGTCTACAGATGTTAAAGTAACCTCTGGCGTGCCACAGGGGAGTGTTATGGGACCATTGCTTTTCACGATATATATAAATGACCTCGTAAATAGTGTCGGAAGTTCCATGTGGCTTTTCGCGGATGATGCTGTAGTATACAGAGAAGTTGCACCATTAGAAAATTGTAGCGAAATGCAGGAAGATCTGCAGCGGATAGGCACTTGGTGCAGGGAGTGGCAACTGACCCTTAACATAGACAAATGTAACGTATTGCAAATACATAGAAAGAAAGATCCTTTATTGTATGATTATATGATAGCGGAACAAACACTGGTAGCAGTTACTTCTGTAAAATATCTGGGAGTATGCGTGCGGAACGATTTGAAGTGGAATGATCATGTAAAATTAACTGTTGATAAGTCGGACTCTGCAAGAGAGGCGCTCTGCATCGCGGAGTAGCTTTCTGTCCAGGTTTCGAGAGGGTGCGTTTCTGGATGAGGTATCGAATATATTGCCTACCCCTACTTATACCTCCCGAGGAGATCACGAATGGAGAATTAGAGAGATTCGAGCGCGCACGGAGGCTTTCCGGCAGTCGTTCTTCCCGCGAACCATACGCGACTGGAACAGGAAAGGGAGGTAATGACAGTGGCACATAAAGTGCCCTCCGCCACACACCGTTGGGTGGCTTGCGGAGTATGAATGTAGATGATGTAGATGTGTATAATATTGCCTACATATATAAAGATAATGCAGTGTTACATCATAAGAAAAACAATTTAATAATATTACTATGTAAAATATCGATCTGCACTGGTACAAACTAGTGTTAGGGAATTATGTAATTATGTCTATCGTGAGGCTAAAATTGCCGGGTCTCCTGTACAGCATGTTCGGATGATCTGTGAATGTTTATTTTGAGATGAATAAAATACAAATACAAATGGATCCGTATTCGAAAATTGATCGACTGAGCGTCAGTGTCTGAAGTTGGAAGCTTTTTCAGTAGGTCTGGTGGAGAGGGGGCGGGGGGGGGGGGGGGAGGGAATGTAGGCAGTGGTCGCCCCTGCAGGAACCCATTACACAAAAAAAAAGCGTAACAGAGCACTGAAAGTGTGTTGACTAAAGAATAGTGTCAACCCTCAACCACCACAGCAATGCATGTAAGTGCGAATGTTTTAGTGCTGGCTTTGGTAGTTTGTGTTATTTGGAAGATGTCTCGTTTGTAGATACTCTGGTTAGGACTGCATATCACAGTTAGATGGTAAAAGTAGCAACCCATACCTGATAATGTAAGAAGAGCACGTATACATTTTTCATTTGGTTTCCTAAAACCAAACAACAGAGTGATACAAAAACTGGGCATGGGGTGGTAGTAAGGACTGAAGCTGAGGCAAAGGCTGAGCAGTCTCGTGCACTATCATCTACACTGTGAGAACTCACACTAACTGTATCTGTCGGGCCGCACAAATTTGCACAAGCCATGGCCTGATTGTCCAAATTGAATGCTAATTAGTTCAGAAACTGCGCAACGTATCAATTTTTTTTAAACAATTTTTTTTAAACAATTATTTCTCAGCACAACTTATCCTGCAACACCCTTACAAGCTTTTCAGACTCTCTCTGACCACCCTATAGAACACAGAAAAACATCGGAAAATGTGGGGAAAAATATCAAAAATGTGGTAAAATCCGCATAAGACATGGTCATACACGATATCTCTATTCATACAAAGGAAGTGGTCGAAATTTGTTACATAAGCACTACTTCAAAGTGTTTAGAGATTTGTCGGTTACTTTCCTAGGAATCTACCAGTTTTTACTATATAAGAGACTCGCAGTACCATCTGCTCACGAATGACGGATATCTGCACTACTGTTTGAGAGCGCTCTCAGGCCCACTGGAAAAATGTATGGAATTTGTCATTTATACGGGAGGGGAGGGGGGGGGGGAGGGCAAATAAAAGTGGCCCGGAGAACAGCTCCAGATAGAGTATTAGTCCACATGATCGACATGATATGCCAGTCTATTCTGACAGGCGTAACTTTGATTTGGTACGACTTTGAAGCATTATGGTGGACTGCAGACTTTTCTGGTGTGTCGGCACGTTTTGGAACTTTTTTTGTTTTTACTCGTTCAAAACAGATTTTCAGACTAAGCGTTGCTTGGCACTGTTTGCTGGCACTTATCAGCAAACAACTGACTATACCGTTTCCACGACTTCGTTGTCATGTAACTTTCCACGAAGAACGGCCGCTGTTCTCCTGTGAATACCATCATCCACTTTGCACTGCTCCACTGACGCTGACACATACTGCTCTATCATCCGAATCGGTGGGGACCGTGTGACGGGCGTACACGTCGTATGCGCGTCACGCAGCGTGGTTATACGCATACATTCACATCAAATCGTATCCACTCGTCCCGACTACTTATTTGCCCTATCCTGTACAGAGGCGTGGAGCATATGGTATCACACAAACATAGATATAAAAAAAAGCATTATATAGACAGGGTAATAAGAATATGCGGCAGAGGTGGGGCTTACGTCCTTTAATGAGGTTGTTTGCCGCTGCATATGCTTTAATAGTGGAAACACGGTGAGACATAGCGACAAGACGAAGTTGTCATACTCCCACTACTTCTGTATGAAGGAAGAAACGATGTTTTCTATTTAGATTCTGAATGCTATCTTATTCTGATCCAGTGTCGCAGTATTTGCAGTTGTAGCATTTGGATGCAGTGTTAAGTGAAAATTCCACAAATGAAAAGCAAAACATATGGATCATATATTGACGCTACCACAGATGAAATCGCGAGTAGTCTGCTGATCACAGATAGCATAAAGTTTCTTTTCACTACTTAGGTTAGCACATAATAGTATTGCTTGGCATTTGTCTAATTTTTTAATCATTTAGACGACTTTTAACCATTTTTCCGATTACTTACACACACACACACACACACACACACACACACACACACACACACACACACTCTTATCTGGGGCTTACTATGGGTCTTCTGGATAATTTTTTGGGAAAGCAACTTTGAAATATTGACATAAATTTACAATGGATTATACTGAATTTGATTTTAGCATTTCTTTCTGTGTATACCTTGCTCTATATCACCCCCTTTAACTTCCTCTTAAAATATTGTACTTTTTTCTCATTATTAAGCCTCACTGCCCTGTATGAATCTGACTCTGGGTCGTAAGGCCATATTGTTTATTCCCATTAATTATGCATCATGACCGGATAGTCAGTTGGGTACACATTTCAGAACTGTCTGTAAAAATGTTATCCATCGGTCTCCTACTATCTTGCTGCATCAGAGTAGGAAAAAATGACTTCTGAAATAATGCCGAAACATCCAAATAATGATTCTAGTTCATTGTTCCTGCTGTATATTTTAAAACTTTACACTGGGATCTCCAAAAACTACTGCTCCTTCTCGTCTGACAGGTAGCTGGGTAATGCATGTAGATTTCTTATAAATATGCTGAAAGTGTCCGAGAGGCATCTGTAGACTTTTACAGTTGTCAGAGAAGTATTCTAGAGCAACAACTCGCAAGCGCGTGCTTCTAGGTTCTGATCAACACAAAAAAATCCAGAATGAAATTTTCGCTCTGCAGCGGCATGTGCACAGATATGAAACTTCCTGGTAGATTAAAACGGTGTGCCGGACCGAGACTCAAACGCAGTACCTTTGCATTTTGCGGGCGAGTTTGGAATGTAGGAGACAAGGTACTGGCAGAAGTAAAGCTGTGAGGACGAAACGTGAGTCGTGCATGGGAACTCAGACAGTAGAGGACTTACCCTGAAAGGCGAAGATACAGAGTTCGCGTCTCTGTCGGGCGCACAGTTTTAATCCGCCAGGAAGTTTCAACACAAAAACTGATTGTCAATATTCTTTGACCTTGTGTAAAACTTTTACGTACATTGCAATTCCTCCTCTTTCCATGTTAAATCTACACGAAAATGATCCTAGTCTACAATCATTGCTATTTGACTTCTCCATCCCCGTGGTTTACGTGGTGTTCAGAGGCGCAAAGAACAGCTATCAATTCAGAATTTCCCGCATCTTCTAGGTATACAAGAAGCTCAATTTCCACTTTTTCAACCCTCTGATGAAACTAATTTCACTTTTCCGGAAACTTTTACACATATATTATGGTCCTCCTACTGTTCAGGTGCAGACCATGATTTTTGCATTCCCATCTCCCAATTTCAGTAACAGGCATTTCACAGATATGAGACTTTCAGTCAAAAGCAATCCGCTCAACTCTTTGTTAACACTGCTAACAGGCGAAATGCTATCTTTTAAGGTGTTAGTGAGGCTGTTTCCTGCTCCTCCTACTACAATTACTTGGTTTTGTCTGTCAAAATCTGTGCACAAGGCCCCTAGGTCCTCCATCACCTGGCTATGCTTGGCACTAGGTTTCATGGTGCTTGTAACCTGATATTCTACATCTAACTTTTCCTGTAGCTTTTGGCCTACACCCTCTCCCTTCTTTCTGATCTACTTTTCTACCGACCTAGCCGTAACTCGTAAGCGCATACGTGTATTTTAGTGATGCTACACGCGTGGGGTACTTTTTACCCCTCTTAGACAAAGAAGTAGTTTAATGAAACTTTAAAATTGGTATGTACTTGTTTATGTCACAACATTATAGTATTTTAAAGACGTATTTAATGATTTTTAAAAAGTTTTTTTGACACCACAAACGGTCGTCAAGCCACAGTCACTAAAACAATTTTTTTGAAGAGGTTTTGTAGCTAGTTTCAACGCACTGGGTCGTCATTTTCAAAAGTAATCACAAACTTCCACCTACTGCATTAATAACTGGAGCCACACTTCTTTCAAATATTAGGAAGACTACACTAAAACTAGTGAACTGAAGCAGAGGCACCAGAAACAAGTCACAAGACGTCATTACAGCTTCTGGTTTGTCAGTCATTTCACACCTCAGTGTAGTGTAGGTGAAAACTGCATCAGGATGAAAGATATTATATACTCTTGCATTATATCCTGCAGTGATGCAATGACCATTTTTCTCCTTTATTGTCATTTGATTTCCCTGCCCCATGTTGGCAGGGGTGGGCTGGCAGCAGTACAATTCGTCGCTATTCAGCCAAGAGATTATATAAATACCACAGGTGAATATATATATAAAAAATACAGGGATGAAAGATGAAATGTACAATGAGAACGGGGGGGGGGGGGAAGCAATTGGAGTTAAAATATAAAAAAGGGGTAGTTTGACAAGACACGTTTACATAAAATCCACTTACAGTCAAAATGGCACTCAGTGAACACGTAGCACATAAACACTGGCAGCACGAATAGCACAATTAAAAATGGCGTTCACGGTACGGAACGACGACACTGAACACACACTGCACTAACGTTACATACACAGCGAGCATCAAAACGCTGCAAAGTAACTGCATTTAAATCTGAAGGGCCTGACAAGGGAAGGGTGGTCGGAGAGGAGGGAGAGGAAAGAGATTAGGGGTTGACGGTGGAGGGGGGGGGGGGCAGGAAGGGGTGGAGTCGGTAGCACACCAAGGGATAGGAGATAGGAAGGATAAATATCAGGGCGAAGCACATCATCCGGAACAGGGAGACGTTGAAGTCCCTTTGGGACAGGATGTGGAGATGGAGAGAGCAGGGACACATTGGTAAGGGCGTAGCAGCAGGTGGGGAGTAGAGAGGAATGGAGACACAAGGGGGAGAGGGAGATAAGGGTGGCGGTTTGTGTTGAGGATACGGATGTGTTCAAGGAACAGGAGATGTGGGAAAGGGATGAGGTCATAGAGGATCCTCGTGGGGGATGGGAGACTTATACGGAAAGCGAGGCAGAGCGCATGGCGTTCGAGGACTTGGGGGTTGTATAATTTAGGAGGGGTGGAGAGCCAGGAAACATTGGCGTAACAAAGGATGGGACGGATCGAGGATTTGTAGGTATGAAGAATGGTGGAAGGGTGCAAGCCCCATGTCCGGCTAGACAGGAGTTTGAGGAGGTGGAGTCTATTGTGGGTTTTGCGTCGGATGTTAAGGAGATTGGGAGTCCAGATGGTATTTCAAAGTGGGAGTAAGTTGGGTAGGGCGGTCATAGAACTATCATTTTGCAAACAAAGGCTTTTAACTAACATAATGGCGCAAGCTGCCATGAGGTGAGTAGTTATCATTGACTCACTGTAATCTTCAAACGTGCAGCAACTCCAAAATTTGAACACGCCACGCAATCGTACTGTGTTCTGCTAATGAAATATTACAAAGACGATGCACTCCCATTGAGGGCTAACATAAGACTAATCTGCAAGTATGACATCGCTTCAGTTGCCTGGTTGCACATCAAATCACTAGAGGGCGTAAGTGTAGCTCTCAAAAACAGAAGACAAAATGGATCTACATAGAGTTTACAATAATAAGCGCTAGAAGGCGCCAGTGTCAAATTTCTACTAACACGGCTCTTGCTGAAACACTAACAAGAAGGTGCTGCTATTTATTTACAACTTTCAAAGATGGTTGACAGAGTGCATGATCGTAGTAGACAAACTGTGACAGCTTACAGAAAGAAGTTTCCTTGCAGTGCAGCATAGTGACAACGTAAGTATTGTTATAAATACGGTACCAAGTGATAATCCTATGTTCTCTATTATGATGTGTCGGTTACTCATTATTACACAGATATGTACAGAATAAGCAGTTAACATAAATTAATGACCTCTGTAATGTACTGTGTTAATACAAAAGTACGGCCATCAAACGTAGCAGGACGGGAAGGGAAGTAAAAAAGTGACTCATACCCGATTTTTTGTCTGACTAAACTGGGAAAAATTTATAGCAAGCCTTTGCTTAAGTTTACTGGTTCTAGTGTTTTTTAACGACTCAGTGCGTCAAAACTAGTTATGCAATCTTTCAAAAATGATGTTCTAGTGACTGTGGGTTGACGACCGTTATTTTGTCAAACAAACCTTTTAAATTTCATTCAGTCACACTCCTTAACGATTGTTATGTGCAAATACAAAATGTATTTAATGACCTTTAGGATGTAAACACTCACTTCTCATAATGACAAAAACTGAATCTCATGAAGACAGTGTACATTTCTTGCAACCTAAAAATTAATGTTCCTTACATATTAAACTACAGAAAGTTTTGCACGTAGTTTAGGTTATTTGGTCCTTTTCCTGGGGACACACGTCACATCTTCCAGAAGACAATTCAACTCTTCCACTCCAGTAATGGACCTCACAGCAGATTTGGCGAGTACGGGCAAGTGTTCCTTGGTGGTGCAGGTTTTTTCCAGCTGAGTGCCATCTTTTCCTTCATAGCTTGCTTCAGACACAGCTGCCGCATCCTCTGAATCATCACCATTTACCTCTTGGTCAGTATCTGTATTACGATCACACTACGAAATGTGGTCGCTTTTACTATTACACTCATTATTTGTCTGGTATTTGTTTGCACTATCTTCTAAATAGGAGATGCCATGCCTTTATGATGATCGGATCTGCTATCTATTCATAAAGTTCAGTGACTACAGTACTTACATTACTACATGCATGGGGAATTTTTTTTTTTTTTTTTTTTTTTTTTTTTTTTTTTTTTCACAGGCAGTGGAAGACGTCTCGAATCGAAAAGACAATGCGTGAAACTGGGGAACTCACACATTGTTACAAGCAGGGACAGTTGGTTGTGAAGTATGTGGAAGGTCACAGTTGTAGAATTTATCTAACAGTTCTACCAAATCATCGAAGCTATAGCGCAGTATATTTTACCTTCCACGTGTGCTTACGGGCTAACGATGTTCCTATGAATCTGCTGCACTTACTAAGCTCAAAAACTGATTGAGGCTCTCCTCGTATTTCAAGTAACAAGTCAAACTGATTCATAACCGGAATTTGGAAAGTGATTTCTGAGGTTTTGTCCTTTCGCTTATTGCTTGTCACCTTTTCCCAACTCCCACTGTCTCTTTCCCCCCACCGAATTCGACACATGCCATTTCTAACACTGCCTGAAGAACGCACATCTTTCTTCCCTGTTCCACAATTCTCTCGTCTCAACTACATAATCCAAGCCCCGAAGAGCATCATACGAGATTGGTTTGGCTTCCCCTCTGCGTTCTCACCAGTGAAACACCAACCACCAATCCTGACTCGTTTCTCTCATACCAATTAACCTCTGACAACATCCACGTTTCTCACACATGACACTGTTCATACGGTAAACTAAAGAGCTCTGAGCACTACAACACAGTTAAACTGTAATAAAGTAACAATAGAAACTTACGTTTCGGCGAGTTCTGCATCAAACTTCCAGGCCTCAAGGAGACGTGAAATAACAAGACTTATGTTCATTGAACGGAATTAGCAGTAATGAATCTAAAAGATCACCTACGATTAGACTTTGGGCAGACGTTAACATTAGCTTGCAAACACATCACCGATATTCACTGAACGTTGGTTCTAAATCAAAGGAGACACGAAATGAACGCAAACTCGTACCGTTCCGCTGCTGCCGCTGCTGCTGTACAAGCACTTGAGTGCGAGCATCCGCCAGGGTCGCCCAGTATCATATGGCTACGGTCGTAAGTGCCCATTCTGTGGCTTAGTGAAGTGTAAAAAACCTAATTTCAAATGAGTAGCAATGGAAGCGAAACTCAAGATCGAGGGAAACTAAAAGCGGAAGGAATCTTAGAAAACTGCTATTGAAGGTGGGTTGTTTTCCCCGAAAAAGAGCTTCAAATGACTGATGTCATCTCACTGACACTGATAAACTCAAGGACACGATCGGCTGAGCGCGTGTCATCTGCTAAAAGGGAAGATATGCCAGGCGAGACCTGTAAATGGACGCGTTGTGGATTACAACAAGGGCCCTGAAGTAAAAGGTGTCTCACCGTCCACGGTTGAGAGCAGTGGGGACGAAGCGGGGGAGTATCGCCACATAAACGATGTCAATGGCTAAAAAGACAGTGCCCTATCCTGTGTGTAGTTAAAATTACCTCCTCCCGACGACGAGACTGGGAGGAAGAGGTCCATCACAGGGAAGAGGTCATCACGGGGAAGAGGTTTGACGTCCCATAATTTATTATCGGGAACTGCAGACCAGTGTGTGTGCGCGCGCGCCATAAATGAGCAACACGACGACATAAAATGCTCTGTAGATCGGCAAAGGGAACCAAGCGAACAGTGGACCGAGGGAGAGAGAGACTGCAGCCTTTGCCGCTCTATCGGCTGCCTCGTTTCCGCGGATACCAACATGCCCTGGGATCCAGAGGAATGTCACAGAGACGCCCCGAAAGTGGAGCATGTGGAGGCAGTCCTGAATCCGGTAGACCAGAGGATGGACGGGATAAAGAGCTTGGAGGTTGAGAAGAGAGGTGAGCGAATCCGAGTGTATATATTGTATCCGCTTATGGCAACGGATTTATTGGACAGCCTGGAGAACAGCGTAAAACTCGGCAGTACAAACCCTGGTCGGGAAGCTGAAATCTAATATGGGTGTCGCCAACAATATAGGCACTCCCAACACCAAATGGGGTCTTTGAACCGTCGGTGTAAATAAATATGACATCCTCCATTTGTGCGCATAGATAAGCAAATACCCGCCGATAAACTACAGGGGATGGGGGGTACTATCCTTGGGAAGCTGGGAAAGGTCACAGAGAAGGCAAGTCTGGGGGCTAAGTCAAGGTGGCGCCGTACCCCCATTGGTGAAGAAAGTTTTAGGAAACTGGAAAGAAAGGGAATGTAGCACTTGACAGAAGCGGACTCCCGGTGGTAGTAGAGAGGAAGGGCAGCCTGCATACCTTAAATCCAAGGGGGCGTCGAAAAAAAAGGCATAGGTCAGGTGAGCAGGCATGGAAGGAAGATGACTATCTTAACAACTCAGAAGGACAGCTCGCCGACTGGACAGCGGACGTTCAGCAGTCTCAGCGTAAAGGCTCTCCACAGGGCTGACGTAAAAAGCTACAGTCGCTAAACGCAATCTACGATGGTGGACAGAGTCGAGACGCCGAAGAATAGACGGGTGTGCAGAGGAGTGAACTATGCTTCCATAGTCCAATTTCGAGCGCACTAAGGCGCGATATAGGCAGAGGAGAGCCGCTCTGTCCGCTCCCCAGGAGGTACCACTCAGAACACGGAGGGTGTTGAGGGATCGCAGAAAGTGAGCCCAAAGATATGAATCGTGGGGAAAACCAGCGCAGTTTCATGTCAAACGTAAGTTCCAAGAATTTGGCGACGTCCGCGAACGGAAGGTCGAAAGGGCCTAAATGTAAGGAAGGCGGATAAAACTCCATATGACGCCAAACATTTACACAGACGGTCTTACTGGGAGAAAATCGGAAGCCGGTTTCACGCACCATGAGTGGAGATGATGGAGACGTCCTTGAAGATGTCGTTCAAGAAGTCCTTGAAGATGTCGTTCAAGAAGGCTGGTCCGTTGAAAGCTGTAGAAGATTTCAAAATCGTCGACAAAGAGGGAGCCCGAGACACTGGGAAGGAGACAGTCCATAATTGGATTTATGGCGATGGCAAACAGTACACCACTTAGCACGGAGCCCTGGGGTACACTGCTGTCTTGGGAGAAATTAGGGAGAGAGTAACGTTCACCCGCACCTTAAATGTGCGCTCCGTTTTAAATTCACGAATGAAAAGGGGTAACCGACCTCGAAAGCCCCCAGAGAATAGTGCGCGGAGGATACCGGTCCTGCAACAGTTATCGAATGTCCTCTTCAGATCAAAAAATATAGCTACTGTTTGGCGTTTCCTGAGAAAATTGTTCACGATATAAGTGGAGAGAGCAACAAGACTGCACTGCGGAACGATGCTTTCGGAAACCGCATTGGGCAGGTGTTAAAATGTTTCGAGACTTCGGCCACCAGCCTAAACGGCAATTTACCATACGATCCAAAACCGTACACACACTACTCGCAAGAGAGATGGGGCTATAGCTGGAGGGGAGGTATTTGTCCTTTCCAGGTTTGCGAACATGAATGTTGATAGCTTCCCGCCATCTTCTGGGAAATGTACTGTCAGTCCAAATTCGATTATAAAGAAGGAGGTAACGCAGACTACAGTATGATAAACGCAGCAATATTTCTACGCGGATGCCATCCGGCCCTGGGGCGGAAGAGCGAGTTGAAGACAGTGCGTTTTGGAGTTACCCCAGAGTGAAAAAAAAGTATTATAGCATTCGAGATTTTCAGAGGAGAAAGCAAGAGGTCGCACGTCTGCTGCTCGTTTCTTCGAAAGAAAGGTTGGTGGATAATTGGAAGAGCTCGAAATCTCAGCAAAAT
Source organism: Schistocerca cancellata (assembly GCF_023864275.1). NCBI lineage: Eukaryota > Metazoa > Arthropoda > Insecta > Orthoptera > Acrididae > Schistocerca > Schistocerca cancellata. Next base: position 739,233,361 of record NC_064629.1, on the reverse strand, counting down.
GTTGACCCAATGAGTTAGAAATTGCGACTGGGTCCACTAAGGTATTTTGCGCGACAGTTAGCCCAGACATCGGGGAGAATCTACACATGCTGGATAACCGTCGATTTCGACTCCAAACTACAGATGAGGGAGTGAAGGTGTTAAAGGAGGTGGAGCCCGGAGAGGAAAGAGCTGCACTACCTCGGGGTCCCACGCTCGCCACGTACGCATCCAAGGAAGAGTTGTGGACTCCCTGGGGTGGAAGGGGGGGGGGATTTATAGAATAAAATGAGCTGCTCTGGAACGACAAATTATCATTCATTAATTAAATAATACTTGCTTAAGCGCACAAAAATTTTATCCACTGATCATACACTAACAGCAACAACATCTACTTTCACCATGTAACTTAATTATTATGTGCTCGTAACCTCACTGGCGAAACATTTATACACAGAAGTCGCACATCCTACCACTGCAGCGCAATAAACCGTACTCTGAACGTGTTTGAGATATATCCTTAATGCGATGTATTATTATAACTACGTATTTTCATAGTACACACGTACAAATACGAAAAACATACAGAACGGCGCGTTCGATTCATAGCTAGACTCTCCTCGTGACAGTAATCAAATGGTTCAAATGGCTCTGAGCACTATAGGACTTAACTGCTGCGGTCATCAGTCCTCTACAACTTGGAACTACTTAAACCTAATTAACCTAAGGACATCCATGCCCGAGGCAGGATTCGAACCTGCGACCGTACCGGACGCGCGGTTCCAGACTGTAGCGCTTAGAACCGCTCGGCCACTCTGGCCGGCGTGACAGTAATCGGCGGGGGAGAAGGAAAGTGGTGTTACAACGTTAAAGCGTTTTTACCTTTCGTGGCACGGCGCTTTCCCTTCATCTCGTTTATTCGTAAAACGTGTCTGGTAATTCCAGTAACTGATGATACGGTATATAGTACTCGCCACGTTTTTAGAGACATATCGCTGATTTACAATGCATTCGACATCATCTTAACAGCAAACGCCATATTGCAGCACTCGTTTCCGATCACAGAGGCCCCGAGGTGTCCATCCCACCTCGGGAGGTTAAAAACTAACCGCCTTTTCTTACCTATGTAAGTAGGCTGTTTAGGTTTTTATGTTGGTAACGCCATGTAGCTCTCTAAATGAAAATCACTGACTGTGCTGTGTGCAGTCTGTAGCTGGTTTGCATTGTTGTAATTTGCTATTGTAGTGTTGGGCAGCTGGATGTGAACAGCGCGTAGCGTTGCGCAGTTGGAGGTGAGCCGCCAGCAGTGGTGGATGTGGGGAGAGAGATGGAGTTTTGAGAGCGGATGATCTGGACGTGTGTCCATCAGAAAGAGTAAATTTATAAGACTGGATGTCATGAACTGAGATATATGACTTTTGAACACTATTAAGGTAAATACATTGTTTGTTCTTTATCAAAATCTTTCATTTGCTAACTATGCCTATCAGTAGTTAGTCCCTTCTGTAGTTAGAATCTTTTATTTAGCTGGCAGTAGTGGCGCTCGCTGTATTGCAGTAGTTCGAGTAACGAAGATTTTTGTGAGGTAAGTGATTTACGAAAGGTATAGGTTATTGTTAGTCAGGGCCATTCTTTTGTAGGGATTTTTGAAAGTCAGATTGCGTTGCGCTAAAAATATTGTGTGTCAGTTTAGTGTTGATCAGAATAAGTAAAGAGCGAAATGTCTGAGTACGTTCAAATAACGTAAGGGGTTTACCAGCACAGTAATTCAATAATTTTTCTAAGGGGACGTCTCACCTAACCTCCTTGACACTGACCCAAACTGACGAAGGAGATCGGACACATTGCGACTAAGCTGTCTGCATATGTTATAGGGCGACAGCGTCTGACCACCGTTATCCGTGCCACTGTGAATGCAGCCTTCCGAGCTTCTGTCATAGACCTATGGCTTTTAATGTTGAACATTTGATCGTCACGCATTATTACTTTAAGAATGAACAATTAAATCTTGCTATAAAGTGGGTCTGGGCCTACTTAAAAAAAAAAAAGATTATTCTCCATTAGTATGCATTTTGGTGCACTGAGTAACACTGTGCAGTCAATAACCCATCCCTCACCCTTGGGTATTCATGACACACACACACACACACACACACACACACACACACACTTTCTCACTAGCCGAGGAGGACAACAACACATTTTAACTGTAGTAAAGTAACAATCAGTTGAAACTAAATCAGAGTTACTTTTTTAAATGAAACTCAATTCCTATCCTATACTTTTTTGTGGTAACATTGTTTGGACTACACTTTTTACCAACATGCTGAGACATACCTGCAGTAGTAAGAGCACCTGTTCCAACAGAGTGTGATTGATTCGTGCTGAGTTAAAGCACAAGAAATGTAAAGGCGAGTAAGGTTTCGCATCTGTCATCACGAATTACCTGTCCGATACACTTAGGAGTACGTACTTCGAACCGCAAGTAATGTGTCACCTTGCTGCATGGGAAATCTCTGCTACCGTTAGTAGTATGTCACGGCTGTATTATTCTTGATATTTAGACAACACACAATAAAATAGATTTTTTGACTGTCAGGGTAGTGAGCATGCCGCACTTATGACTGCTTCGCACCACAATTCGGCAAGGCAGCCGCACCCAGACAAAATCCCGCTATCTCCGTGCATAGACGACTGTCAGACGACTGTCTATCTGGCGCCGTCAAGTGCTAGTGTTCCCAGCCAATGGAAGAAATATCTTGACAGTTACCTGTAGCGATACACGTGTCGGTGAACCTCCTGTCTAATCAATTTTATGTAGGACATTTTCTGGCAGTTGTCCACCAATGTCTGTATGTCGAGAGGTCACGGCAGTTCTCCGGGATAGACGATTCATTTATACGAGGAGCGAAATTGAGCCTACTGCTGACTGAGCTACCTAGCAACTTGCAGTGGTGGAGGCAGCATTCACTAGAAGCTGTTGTGGGGATCGGGACGAACTGTTGGTGACCTACTGTTGTTAGGTATGTGGAGCCCGTTTTCCAGTAAAGTAACTCTAAGCACTATGGGACTTAAAATCTGAGGTCATTAGTCCCCTAGACTTAGAACTACTTAAACCTAACTAACCTAAGGACAGCACACACATCCATGCCCGAGGCAGGATACGAACCTGCGACCGTAACAGCAGCGCGCTTCCAGACTGGAGCGCCTAGAACCGCTTGGCCATAGCGAGCACTCATTTTGTGTGTGTGTGTGTGTGTGTGTGTGTGTGTGTGTGTGTGTGTGTGTGTTCTCTCAAGTTAATTCGTGTTTGTGAAAGGTTAACTGTAGCTCACCTTTGGAGAATAAAGATAAATAATGTTCATTACGTTCCTTTTATTAACAAAGCTTTAAGCGTTATGTGTAACCTGACACCGGAAGCGAGAGCTACAGCTTTATCGTATCACCAGACGTGCAAAATGCCTATCTTCCGTGCCCTCGGACTCGAACCCGCAGCGCTATCCTACTCGTTGGCGAGGGCCACACGAAATGGGCGTTTTGAACCGTTTCCTGGATCGTACGGATCACCTTCATCCCAGCATCAAGTTCAAAAGCTTCCACTTCTAGTCGTAGTGATCTACGGAAAGGACAATGGGACGCCGTGTTTATAGAAAACATACGCACACGGACCATTACCTGCGTGCAACAAGCTGTCATCCATCGTACCAACGCACTGGGGTGGTGGTGGTGGTGGTGGTGGTGGTGGTGGTTAGTGTTTAACGTCCCGTCGACAACGAGGTCATTAGAGACGGAGCGCAAGCTCGGATTAGGGAAGGATTGGGAAGGATTGGGAAGGAAATCGGCCGTGCCATTTCAAAGGAACCGTCCCACGCACTGGGGACCTGCAGACGTTTGTGAAGAGGGTGCACGCCATCTCAGCTGCAGAGTGTTTGACACAAGAGCCGAATCACCTTAAGCTCGTGTTCGAGCAGAATGGCTACACAGACAAAAAGATGGTACGACACAAATTATTGTCCCTGCATCTCGCTGTTGGGACTCCGTTTAAAACGAAGCCTTCGAAGTTAGACTTGCAGACAACATTATAAAATGGCTCTGAGCACTATAGGACTAAACATCTGAGGTCATCAGTTCCCTAGAACTTAGAACTAGTTAAACCTAACTAATCTAAGTACATCACACACATCCATGCCCGAGGCAGGATTCGAACCTGTGACCGTAGCAGTAGCGCGCTTCCGGACTGAAGCGCCTACAACCGCTTGGCCACCGTGACCGGCGACAACGTTATAAACAGAGACAACGGTTGTCCTTTAAGCAAAATCTCGAACCCTGTTTATCTGCCATTAAATAATAACGGATGTTAATTCTACCGGCAGAATACATCGATAGTGGTACTTGATAGTAATTTATCTTTTTGCCCGCCCTATACGTTCACTTGCACTAGGGGCAGCAGTGACAGCGTACGAAGGGGCCACACTCACGGCATCGATCAGTTCTGGCGAGATCAACAGAGTGTTCTTACATGAAGGTGTGGACCGTGGACCACATAAATATTGTGTACAAATGACTGCTTGATCTGGGGCTGCAGACCCTCGAAGAATATAAAATGCGGGGCAGTTAGTCGGGAACAAACACATTGTCCTTGTGCGTACGCATACGCCGAGATCAGTTGCTTGCAGCTGGGCTTTCCCGAGCCGCATATGCGGAGTGTAGGCATTGGCTCTTTATGACGACTTCTTCTACGATGACGTTATAGCCCCGCCCCATGGCATCTGCGTTGGTCTAGCAAACCAGCTCATAAATTCGAGACCCACAACAGGAAGTGCCAGAGTCTCAAGATGACGAGCAGTTGCTTCGTGGAAACACTGTGCAGTTTACAAGTCACCACCCAACGCAACGCCTGTGAGCCCATTCGAGCAGTTATTACATCGTGAAAGTCTCCAACACCACAAGATGGAAGCTACTGGAGATTTGGTTGTTACATCTGACAGGACAATCTGTGTTGCATTCTAGTCGGCGGTCTGTTTGTACATCGAACTGGAAACAGATCTTTCACTTTCTTCAATCTTTGTGATTCAGGATATCGACACTGTCGTTGCTAATGCCAGAATCCTCCACTATAAATTGCAGAGTGTGTCACTGATGTTCCGCCCACATATGTCACTCTTGTTATACGTTCTGTAATTACGTTTGTTGGCATTCAGTTTCCTTTTTGTTCTTAAAGTCCGCCAGAGCCATCACAGCTTGTGCTCGCTGCTTCTGTTCTGTACATTAACATCAATAATCACACACATTTACATTTGTTTGGAACTATAAATCAATTTGAAATTCCTGCATTGCTCTATAACACTATCATGTGCGTTTTACTTCACCCTGTAAGACATTTGCTTCACCTGATCTCATTTGACATCGTTTAATTTCACGAATGCATTTTTAACGGAATTCACGGCAATATCAGTACATTCTTCAAATATTGTCTCTGTATGAAAACAAAATGGCACTGGCCATAATTGGAGTAATACTATTACACAATAATCAGGTTTGTTGTTTCCTCTGACGCTCGCCAAACAAGAACATACGAAATCAATGCATCAATTTACATCTTTCATCTACATCTTCATCTCCACACAATATGTGAAAACCACTGCGGCGCATCGTAGAGGGTGCTACACGTTGTACCACAGATTAGAGTTTTCTGCTCGTTTCATTCACGTATGGAGCAAAGGAAAATTGATAGATTAAATGGCTTTGATCACGTTGTAATTAGTCTTTGCAGTCGCTACGGAAGCGATACATCTAGAGCTGTAGTATAGCCTGTATCTAGAATCTTCGCTTAACATCAGTTCTCGAACTTTTGTAACAGGGCTTTCACAGGGTCGCTGATGTCTGTTTTCAAGCGTCTGCCAGTTAGAGTAGTTAGGTTAACTCGACCTATTTTCACATTTTGATTTTTTTTCTATTTTTCACAGTAAGTAAATATTTGGCGCATCCCTGTTTTACTTGCTATGTAAGAAACGTTTGAAAAAATGTTAAGGACTTAATCTAAATATTAACAAAAGCAGAGATCAAAATAATGTATAACATCGCTGCACATGGTACACTTAACCCCCTGCAGTAGGGTTAACTGAACCATTGCTATTAACTGGTATGCATTCAGATACAAAATACAAATGAAAGTAGCCAATGACTCACTCTACGGAATACAGTATAATGAGAAACGAATTATAGAACCGTAACAGCCTACAAAAGGCTAATGCTTAGCTAACACTAGCATGAAATCACTGAAACCACAATTAAAAGGTAACATATTTGCAGACCAATCTAATCTTAATTGAAATGGGTTAGGTATTGTACAAAAGACATCAGTCTTTTGTACAATACTTCTTTAACGTGGCTGCATAAATTTCATTGCTCCAGTTATATGTACATAAAATGACACTTGAACTCCACCTTTTAGGACTTGCAAAATCTTAGCAACATAATGTAAACGTTGGTGAATCTCCGCCACAGATTTTCACTATCACGAAATTTCCTGAAGAATACACCAAACTTTCTTCGCCCGAAGAAAGACTCACTGCTGAAGATGTGTTGTCACGGGTGTCAAAGCCTTCTGAGTCTTTGAATTCTTCTTAGTCAAATACCTTTCTTTTGAAATTTTTACGCCTTTCATTTGTAGACCATTTCCTATAGGCCTATTAGATTTCTTCATTTTCTTTCCTTCTTTTAAGCTAGCTAATTCTCCAAGACTGCTTTCGATGGGAGTGTGTGTCATTATCATTGATTTGGTTTTCTCGATTCGTTTTCTTCCTGAAAGAGGAGCTTTGGGATGAGGGTGAATGTCTTCTTTTACCTTTTACCTTGACCTCTTCAAAAGGCTGAGGACTGTTCAGATCTGCAATTATGATCTTGATAGAAACTCCAGCAGCCGAAGGCAAATATATTTTTGGGTAAGCTAAGTTGGCAAAAGTCGATTAGTTAAATAAGCCGAATGATAGTCTACAGCTTGAAAGTATCTGTGTTCAGTGGTTCACTACTGCAAGACTTAAATTGCTGCGTATATTTCCGTCGGTGATGGCAACAGGGAATGCTCTGCCAAGTAGCTCACCATCATGGATTGTGACACTCTGTGCTCGCAGTAAGATTACAGTGCGCTGCGTTATGGAATTTCTTGAAAGAAGCAATACTCTCAGATGAAGTGGAAACCGATGGTTTGTGTGAGGTGTCAGAATAAGCAAAGTAATACAATTGTCTTTTGCATAATGGCACTGTTGCAACACTTAAGTGACTTTCATCATTGTCCACAATTGAGAGTTTAGTGTGTTCTTTTGTGGACCTATGAAAGGCTGACAATGTGCTGTAGAACTGATAAATATAGTTCACTGTTCATTTAACTTGAGAATGTAGGTCCACCCCTGGAACCGGGTGGGACAGTGTGCGTATCTGATCTTTAATTGCACCTTAGGAAAGACGAACAATGTGGGACCAGCATCAGTTATTGCAACTACTTACACAAGTGGAGCTCCTTCAGCACATACGCTGCAGCGAGCCTGCGCCAATGCTTTAGTGGATTCTGCACAGTGGTCGGTGTTGACTCATCCAGATTGTAAATGTCTTGCAATTCAATTCAGACATTTTTCTTTAAGGAAAATTGGGTTGTTAAATAATGGCTCCACAATTGACTGTAAAACTTTGGTGGTCCTCGATATACTGTCTGTTCTGGAGCAGATTACGGATGTTTATTTTCTTTAATGATACTCTGAGCCATTCCAATACTGCTATGTGCCCTGCTTCCGAAATTCTCTGCTCCAGATTTTCTATTTCCATTAGAAAATCAATATGCCACAATTCCTGCACTCATTGCGGCAAAGTTGTAATAAATGTTATGTGCAGAAGTAATATAATTAGAACTTATTTTTCCGCTATTTTTGTGAAAATTTTTGAGCGTTAATTTGACTGACTAAAATTCATGTTAATATGTAGAATAAAATTCTTTCTTTGTATCATTTAAGAACTGACACAGGAATGCTCGTGCTTCTTTCTAACTTCCACGAACAAACTTTTTCGTAGATATGTTTACTGATTGCGTCTTTTAGCAGTCTGATGGGAAATATCAATGATTGGCTGTCTTATCCTTGGCATTATGAGCCCTGTAATTCATGGCATTACGACCATGTACCATGTAATTCATGGTACTCATAATTGCTACGCCTAATCATGTTTCTATTGGTGCATTACAGTGAGGATAAGAGAAGGTACAACGCGAGTTCACTTAACCACATATGCTTTAGTGAAATTTGTAACAGCGTAAGCCAAAATAAAAGAACGTTTGAAAACGAGGCTTGTAATGAAACCCTTAAAAACATTTTTGAAGGACATCGTCACAAGTATAATTCATAGTCAGCTGCTGAGGATAGAATGAAAACAAAAGGTTCAAGAAATTTACTTCTAAAGTTTTGAACTCAGCAATGGTTAATTACACAGCAGTTACCTATTTAGGCACCACAATATCATACGAGGTGATGAAAGGTTGTGAACTTAAGACAACTAAATCTTCTAATGGCACAAATTTCTCTACTTGCTCTTTTGTAGTAGAGTTGTTCAGTTAATCTCCATGGCCAGTTAAGCTCACTTTAACTATTTCTGTGGCTCTTCCACGAGAGAAACGAAACTGTCACAATTGGCGCTGTCCACCTTTATACACAGTCAGTACACCCTGCTGTGTGTCACACGCTTCATCAATACTTTAGGATGGTTCACACCCGTGTGCTGTCACTAATCTATCGTACCTAATCTCTCTCTCTCGTACCTAATCTCTGCCACCTACTTTATTTATGACTGAGCCTGTGTGTTCTTTCCATTTCGTATCAATACAGACTGTTATATCCAGATGTTTGAACAAATTTGCCGACTACAGGTGTGACTCACTGATATGATAGTCACGGGATTACTGTTGTATCCTCTTGTGGCCACAATCCTCATGATCTTGTAGGAAGTATGGGGCAGTGACACGCCTTTACAGCAACACTAATTGCCCTACTTATCTTTCTAATCTGCACTGAGTAAGTTTAAAGTACGAGGTGCAATGAAATTTAAAATGACAGTGGTGCTTTTTGTTACTGCAAGATGTAGCCAGAGCTTACTATGTTAATTACGATCACAAAGTTTTGCTATGTTTGAATTTTACAGTATCTAATTGCTTAATCTGGCAATGTTTCATGAACACAGTCAGTGTGAACATTACTCATTCTTTTAGGTTAGATGGCCTTGGGCAAGTACAGAAAGGGCAACAGCCTCAACGGGTGCGGGGCAAAGTCAGGACATGCGGGGACCAAGCAGCAATCGGTATGGTAAATGCAAACTGTCGAAGCTGCGTTGGTAAAGTACCGGAACTTCAAGCGCTGATAGAAAGCACCGAAGCTGAAATCGTTATAGGTACAGAAAGCTGGCTGAAGCCAGAGATAAATTCTGCCGAAATTTTTACAAAGGTACAGACGGTGTTTAGAAAGGATAGATTGCATGCAACCGGTGGTGGAGTGTTCGTCGCTGTTAGTAGTAGTTTATCCTGTAGTGAAGTAGAAGTGGATAGTTCTTGTGAATTATTATAGGTGGAGATTACACTCAACAACCGAGCTAGGTTAATAATTGGCTCCTTTTACCGACCTCCCGACTCAGCAGCATTAGTGGCAGAACAACTGAGAGAAAATTTGGAATACATTTCACATAAATTTTCTCAGCATGTTATAGTCTTAGGTGGAGATTTCAATTTACCAGATATAGACTGGGACACTCAGATGTTTAGGACGGGTGGTAGGGACAGAGCATCGAGTGACATTATACTGAGTGCACTATCCGAAAATTACCTCGAGCAATTAAACAGAGAACCGACTCGTGGAGATAACATCTTGGACCTACTGATAACAAACAGACCCGAACTTTTCGACTCTGTAAGCGCAGAACAGGGAATCAGTGATCATAAGGCCGTTGCAGCATCCCTAAATATTGAAGTTAATAGGAATATAAAAAAAAAGGGAGGAAGGTTTATCTGTTTAGCAAGAGTAATAGAAGGCAGATTTCACACTACCTAACAGATCAAAACGAAAATTTCTGTTCCGACACTGACAATGTTGAGTGTTTATGGAAAAAGTTCAAGGCAATCGTAAAATGCGTTTTAGACAGGTACGTGCCGAGTAAAACTGTGAGGGACGGGAAAAACCCACCGTGGTACAACAACAAAGTTAGGAAACTACTGCGAAAGCAAAGAGAGCTTCACTCCAAATTTAAACGCAGCCAAAACCTCTCAGACAAACTGAAGCTAAACGATGTCAAAGTTAGCTTAAGGAGGGCTATGCGTGAAGCGTTCAGTGAATTCGAAAGTAAAATTCTATGTGCCGACTTGACAGAAAATCCTAGGAAGTTCTGGTCTTATCTTAAATCAGTAAGTGGCTCGAAACAGCATATCCAGACACTCCGGGATGATGAAGGCATCGAAACAGAGGATGACACGCGTAAAGCTGAAATACTAAACACCTTTTTCCAAAGCTGTTTCACAGAGGAAGACCGCACTGCAGTTCCTTCTCTAAATCCTCGCACAAACGAAAAAATGGCTGACATCGAAATAAGTGTCCAAGGAGTAGAAAAGCAACTGGAACACTCAACAGATGAAAGTCCACTGGACCTGACGGGATAGCAATTCGATTCTACACAGAGTACGCGAAAGAACTTGCCCCCCTTCTAACAGCCGTGTACCGCAAGTCTCTAGAGGAACGGAAGGTTCCAAATGATTGGAAAAGAGCACAGATAGTCCCAGTCTTCAAGAAGGGTCGTCGAGCAGATGCGCAGAACTATGGACCTGTATCTCTGACGTCGATCTGTTGTAGAATTTTAGAACATGTTTTTTGCTCGCGTATCATGTCGTTTCTGGGAACCCAGAATCTACTCTGTAGGAATCAACATGGATTCCGGAAACAGTGATCGTGAGAGACCCAACTCGCTTTATTTGTTCATGAGACCCAGAGAATATTAGATACAGGCTCCCAGGTAGATGCTATTTTTCTTGACTTCCGGAAGGCGTTCGATACAGTTCCGCACTGTCGCCTGATAAAGTAAGAGCCTACGGAATATCAGACCAGCTGGGTGGCTGGATTGAAGAGTTTTTAGCAAACAGAACGCAGCATGTTGTTATCAATGGAGAGACGTCTACAAACGTTAAAGTAACCTCTGGCGTGCCACAGGGGAGTGTTATGGGACCACTGCTTTTCACAGTATATATAAATGACCTAGTAGATAGTGTCGGAAGTTCCATGCGGCTTTTCGCGGATGATGCTGTAGTATACAGAGAAGTTGCAGCATTAGAAAATTGTAGCAAAATGCAGGAAGATCTGCAGTGGATAGGCACTTGGTGCAGGGAGTGGCAACTGACCCTTAACATAGACAAATGTAACGTATTGCGAATACATAGAAAGAAGGATCCTTTATTGTATGATTATATGATAGCGGAACAAACACTGGTAGCAGTTACTTCTGTAAAATATCTGGGAGTATGCGTGTGGAATGATTTGAAGTGGAATGATCATATAAAATTAATTGTTGGTAAGGCGGGTGCCAGGTTGAGATTCATTGGGAGAGTCCTTAGAAAATGTAGTCCATCAACAAAGGAGGTAGCTTACAAAAACACTCGTTCGACCTATACTTGAGTATTGCTCATCAATGTAGGATCCGTACCAGATCGGGTTGACGGAGGAGATAGAGAAGATCCAAAGAAGAGCGGCGCGTTTCGTCACAGGGTTATTTGGTAACCGTGATAGCGTTACGGAGATGTTTAACAAACTCAAGTGGCAGACTCTGCAAGAGAGGCGCTCCGCATCGCGGTGTAGCTTGCTGTCCAGGTTTCGAGAGGGTGCGTTTCTGGATGAGGTATCGAATATATTGCTTCCCCCTAGTTATACCTCCCGAGGAGATCACGAATGTAAAATTAGAGAGATTAGAGCGCGCACGGAGGCGCAGTCGTTCTTCCCGCGAACCATACGCGACTGGAACAGGAAAGGGAGGTAATGACAGTGGCACGTAAAGTGCCCTCCGCCACACACCGTTGGGTGGCTTGCGGAGTGTAGATGTAGATGTACGTTTTACAGACAGGTTATTAGGTATAAAACAATTACTTTTCAGTGTATTTCCCTTTTAGGTCAGTGAAATTTGTTCAACATTTTACTTACGATCTTTTTCCCTTCTGTAATTGCTATTCTGAAAGGTCTGCACTCTTCTACGTATAGCAGTCTTAACCTGATCAGAGACTAATTTTATTTTAGCCACAAATTTCTTTTGGTGTGGAAATAAATGGAAGTCAGTAGGTGTTAAATCAGCTGAATGTTTTTGACAATTTTTACTTCAAATCCCTCACTTAAATCACTACCAATAAGTCTTTCATTATCTTGCTGTATCATTTACACATCACTGAACAATTACAATCACTTTCACCTTGCAGAAACATTGGTCGTAAGTTGCCCAGCAGACGAATTCAACTTTGCCCTTTTGGGCTGGGCTCCTAGCTAACACGTTCTACTTTTACTGCTGTTTCATTTTTGACATCGAGTGGTATGTCAGTGTCACGTCCACAGTAAAATTGGGCACAAATTCTGCTGACTCTTGTTTTTAAAATTTGCTATATCCGTTTTCCCATTAGCTATGGTCAGCTATCACAAAATGCAGCACCTATCTTGCTCAAAGCTTTCACAGCTAATTTTTCGTAAGAAATTTATATGCGTGGCATCATACACGTCCTATACCTTTAAGTAGCAGATCATTAAACACGGTACCATATCGTGACCTTTCTTAATGGTTTTACCTATATAGTTCTGAAGTGCCCTTTATGTAGAACACCATCGTCTTCGAGAGAAGTATGACATTTTGATTTCCTCCTCACTTCTCAACAGGTGAAAACAAAGGATCAAAATACACTATTAACAACTTTAATCTATTTTTGCGGTACAACACGCAACATAAAAATATAGCAGCCTGATATTCCAGTTATCCATTAGAATGAATACAAACACAACAGCAGCAGCTTAGGAGGGTGTATAAAACTGGGCGAGAATAAAGCGAATTATAGCCATTCAACTGCAGAAATGAAAGGGTCATTGAAACCTCTTTAACTAGGTTGCTACGTCTTTAAAAACGTCGTCTTCAGGAGGTTGAATGATTGCACATAAAATAGTTAAAATTATACAAGTTTTTTTGAGAAAAGTAATGACATTGATTTTCTTTTTTACTTAAGTTTTTATTCGTTCCAGATAACCACTGCCCCTCGCAAAACAGTCCCCTACTTCAGCTATTCACCGACGGACTCGTTCCAAGTATTGGTAGTAGCGCTCAAATGCTTTAACTGGTAAGGCCTTTACCTCGTTGATCACATTCTATTAAATGTACTCCACAGTCCCAAAGTGACAGCCTTTTAAGACATTTTTTTCAGTTTCGTGGAAAGAATAAAGTCACGAGAACTCAGATCAGGTGAATAGAGGGGCTGTGGAACAACAGAAATGCCTTTTGAGGTCAAAAATTCCATTATGGAAGTGGCCGTGTGTCACGATGCAGCATCCACTTGTCTGTAATGTCCGCTCTCACCCGACTCGCCCTCTCTCTGAGCCTTCTGAGGATATCTTTGTAAAGTGCTCGACCGACAATTTGTCCTGGAGGAAGGAATTCTATATGCACTACGTTTTGATCTTTGATTTGCCCATTCGAGCTTTTAGCAGTCGATAATGTGTCTCCGTGTGGCACCTCTCACTTCGCCAGTTTGTCTCGTGGCACAAACCTTTCGCATATGCGAAACTTGGGTCAAAAGTTCATGCACAGTATAGTGTTTAACAGGTCACCCATCATCCTTATTGTTAAACGTCGATCTGCTCTTACCTGTTTCAACTTTTCGAAGGTCACACTCGCGTATTCTCCAAGTTTAACACAAAACTTGGTGACGGAACGTTGCTCTCAATTCCGCTGTTCCATTTTCGTAACGCAGAACAAAAATACAACTTCACTGATGGCGCTCTCAAAAACCACGTGACGGTTGTACGGCGCTGAAACACGGACTGAGCGTCTGCAACGGATGAACACACCGGCCTACACAAGCAGTATTGTCAGTCTCATTACTTTTCTCACATATTTCGTATACATTTTAAATTGCAGGTATACAGAAGAAGACTCACTACCATACAATGAATTATTTACAATTACTGGTTACACAAAGCTGTGGAGGTACGTTAAAACTGTAGCCATGAGACACCAATGAAAGATAAAATTCACCTCCATAATACTTAAAATCAAACAAATAATGCTGATCGTCATTAGACAGTACTTCACAAATTTAACTAGTGAACTGACGTCGCGGCGATGAGTCTTACGTTGTAACAGGACAAGGCATACCTGTGTACTGTTATTCAGTTTGATTGGGCGCGGCGTTTGAATTACGCCCCCGGCGTGTGAAATAGTGGGCTGCAGGCGGCAAGCGAGCACGTCTCCTGTGGCCGATGGCCGGAAGCTGTGACGCCCGCTGACCGCACGGTCGTCACGAGATCAGTTCGTAGTCTTTGACCCGCCGGTGACATCAGCAAACCGCTACGGTTGCTAAGTGTGAACGTACTGTTCACATTTGCGCACATACAGTGCAAATCGTGCTATGTAGTAATGAGCACAGTGTCATTCCAAGGAGTGTGTCGTTACGAATCCAGTGATACGCAGCTGGGTGCAGGAGTTAAGTTTTTGGAGGGAGACAGTGAAGAAATCGAGCTGACAGACTATCACTCGTCAGTGCTCTTAGACAGAACTATCTACATATTTTATATTATTATTTATTCTGTTAAAAGTCACGGGATACCACCTAATATTGTGTCGGACCTCCTTTTCCCAGCGAAATGCCGCTACTCGACGTGACATGGCCTCAACAAGAAGTTGGAAGTCCCCTGCAGAAGTAATGATTAGTTGGTGGTTGGTTTGGGGTATAAAGAGACCAAACTACAGAGTCATCAGACCATTTTTCCCGACGCAAGCAAGGCTCAGGGTGGAAAAACACCCAGCGCCACGCCTAAAAAGAAAACGAACAAAAAACGGGGAAAACATACACCACAAGGTAAAGTAGAAGGTATTAAAACCATAGAACATATGGTATGGGCAGGCTGATTACAATAATATAAGAGGATGAGCCACCCACTCTGCAACACATTAAAACAACCACAAAAAGACAAGGCGAGATGAAGACATGAAGGGAAAAGACGACCACCAAGACAAACAAATGCAAAAAAAGTGCGACATAGTTAAAACGGGGGGAGGGTGGCGGCCTCAGATAGAAGGCTAAATGCCCACCCTTAGATTGTACGACAGAAACCCCCATCACAAATAAAACATAAAACTAAATTGAGGCATTGTCGCCCAACACCGAAGGTAGGGCGCTGGGAAGATTAAAAGTCCGCCGCAGAGCGGGTAGTCCAGCAAGATGTGGACGACAATCTTAAGTAAGCCACAGTAACACCGAGGTGGGTCCTCGCGACGGAGGAGGTAGCCATGTGTTAGCCACGTCTGGCCAATGTGGAGCCAGCAGAGACCCATAGAGTCCCTGCGAGAGGCCCGCATGGACGTCTTCCAAACATTCGCTGTCTGTTTAGGCGTACGCAGTTTGTTGTGTGTACTGAGGTCATGCCATTCCTTTTCCCAAAGCTGAAAAACTGAAAAACCTTGCGTCGTAATAAAGATCGCAGGTCAATTACAGGGATGCCAATCTCCAGAAGCGGTTTCCGTGTAGCCTGTTTGGCCAGGCTGTCGGCAGCACATTCAGACCTCTCTAAATATGAAGAGGTAGAGTAGCGGCCGTTCACCTCCCAGAAACTATCAGCCACACGATCAAATACAAAACTGTGTCACAGGCAGGTGTTCCTTCTTCAAGAACCCGACATCCAGTGTCGAATCGCACCCTTGAGCTCTTCACTCCAGAAGTCCCAGGCACCACTTGACTCTAGCAGTGTTGCGACACTGTCCAACTGTCATCTGCTGTCAAGGCCGTCCCAACATACATACATCGTTCCCTGGTTCTACATACACGATCTGACTCATCTCTACCGCTTCCCGGACTACACTAAATGTATTAGAACAATATTTAAATAAAGAAATGTCGTGAACATTCGATTACATTAAGATAATTTACAACAAATATAAGTAATAGTTGGTTCACAAATAAATAAGACAGTATTCTTGCTCAAGTCTGCTCACGATGAATGACAACAGACTGTCGTTAAACAATTGTTTATACCTTCATCACAGAAGCGTCTTTTTGTTCATCTTTCCATTGTGGTTACCACAATCACATGCGACGGACCACATTCAAATTAGCACAGGTTTTTAATAGCGCACGAATCAACATTTAAATGAAGTTACTAGCAAAATAGTGAACTATTCATTAAATAAAACACAAGAATGACAATATGTGCCGTCTTCATTAGCTGTGAAATGGTGGAGAATAATGTGTTCTGACAAACATTTGCATAATGAGAGAGATGTATAAAACGCTCTAAATCGATAAATAAAACAGATACAGGTAAACAGCTTTCAGGGATGATTGCTGTAGTGCAATGCTGTCACCTGAGATACCGTTATGTCGAAATCACTAAGATATTAGAAATTTTAATTCAGAGGTTCATTGTAAAAATGTATATTCGCTGTGAGGTATTGAAAGGTATTGAAATACTGTTGTGTCATTGGATGCGCCTCATTTATCTGAGATCGGCAATGTATTCAGATTTATTGTCGAAGTTCAGAGAGTTGTAGCTCGGCCACTTCTTGGCGCCTTTTGTGTCGTCCTGAGCGACCGTCCGTCGCCAACATTCCCTGTACTGGGATTTATCCACATCCGGCCCTCTGCACCTGGCTCGTCTGGAGCGGTTGCCTACCCGGAACCTGCCGCAGAGTTCTCCGCTAATATCCAGCTGCACAACAAATTCACCGTATCTCGTGCCAATACTGGGCGGCCGATTAGCTTGCCTAAATACGCGGTATGTTAAAAGTGTTAGGAAGTCTTTTCTGAAAGTATTTGACTGGAGTATAGCCATGTACGGAAGTGAAACGTGGACGACAAACACTTTAGACAGTAGGGGAACAGAAGCTTTAGAAATTTGCTGCTACAGCAGAATGTTTAAGATTAGATGGGTCCACCACGTAACTAACGAGGTACTGATTAAAATTGGGGAATTTGTGGCACAACTTGACCAGAAGAAGGGATCGGTTGACAGGACTTTGAGACATCGAGGGATCACCAATTTAGTACTGGGGGGGGGGGGATGTGTGGGAATTATAAATCGTAAAGGAAGACCAGAAGATGAATATAGTAAGCAGGTTCCGAAGGATGTAAGTCACAGTAGTTATTCAGGGATGGAGCGGCAGCCGGCCGTTGTGACCTAGCGGTTCTAGGTGCTTCAGTCTGGAACCGCGCGACCGCTGAGGTCGCATTTTCGAACCCTGCCTCGGGCATGCATGTGTGTGATGTCCTTAGGTTAGTTAGGTTTACGTAGTTCTAAGTTCTAGGGGACTGATGACCTCAGAAGTTAAATCCCATAGTGCTCAGAGCCATTTGATGGAGCGGCCCGAACAGGGTAGAGTAGCATCGAGAGCTGCATCGGATCAGTCTTTGGACAGACGACGACGACGACAACAACAAATTGTGTGTACAATTTCAGCGTACAGCCAATAGCGCATTTAGATTTTTGTTTAAATTAATGGACAGAAAGTTTGTGAGGAGACTGGTGATCACGTAAGCAGTGAGATAAGGGCACCACCGCCAAAGTTTTAGTATCAAAGTAATTAAATTGATCAATTAATTACCCCCAGATGACGTCATGCGTTTTCCCGAGCCGGAACCTCGGTCATCTCCCCCTCCCCCAGCTACCATATTGGTGATGATTTCGAATTTTTGCAGGAAATTAAAAAAATTGTGGGAACTTCAAAAATTGCAATAATTTCTTTGTCCCAGAACTCTGGTGACATCCCACACCCCAGCCCCTCCCACAGAAGTTTGCAGGAAATTCAAAATGGCGGTATCCTTTCTAGGGACTCGAACCCCGATCCTTCCAGATGGAAAGCCCGAGTGCACCCCACATCACTGTCCAGATGCAGGAAAGGAAGGTAAGGTTAGTGGACTTTATGTATTTTAGCGGCAAACTGAAGTAAAGCTCGATCCTAATTACATAATTAATCGTAAAGATCGGTCCTACTTATCTATTTGCACAATGCTACATAAGGAGCGCCTAAAATCGCAACACAGCTCAAAAATTGACGATGTTATGCAACTTGTGTTATCGTGCTCGGAAAAATGTTTACTATACCACTCCAGACTAGTGGCAGACGTACACACAACAGACGTCTGCTGGCGCTCCAACTGATCGGGCGACAGGTCTAGTTCACAATTGTGCCGCGAGAGTCGCTTGAAATTCGCAGTAGCCAATAGGAACACAGCATCTGATCACACTGGGGATATAAGGCGGCCCCAGCAGCCCTACAGCCTCAGTGGTAGTCAGTCAGTCAGTCAGTCAGTCAGCAAGTATGAAACGTGAAGAATCGAGGAAGTGGAGCGTTGTTTTTGCGTCATTCGTTTCAAGAAAGAAATATACTTCTTTACTCTCTCACTGAACACTGACCTGATCTTTTTCATATAGGTACGAAAAGGGGTTTACTAAACTTTCAACTACCTGGTTTCAAGTATTTCTCAAGGTCACTCAAGTACCCACTTGTTCCCATCCGAAATACACGCACATGGAGATCCCTCTCCGCCACGCAAACCTTGCACACAAAATAGGGCAACTGGGCTAGGAGTTATGTAGTGCAAGACCGGAAATCACGTTACCGAAAGTGCCGCCATCTTGTATCTGTAGAATTTAACGGAGGCCTGACAGCCGCCATTGATCAGTCTTCTCTGATAGCTTACAGTATCGACATGGATTCCTCGAAAGTGCTAAACATCCCTCAGCTATTAGGGAGAGAGACAAGACCGAAACATGAATGCTTCGGTTTGTGGTTGTTACAGCTGAATATGGATAATTTGGCTACTGATATTGGCAACATGAATTACACCGAAAGTGGTACACTACTTACAAGGGGAGGCCGCCAATTGTGAAATTCAGATTCAATTCATACTGCGCATAATAAAAGCTCATGGCCAGAGGTGTAATGTGGCCAAGCACCAAGATGCACTTCTCAGCCGTTGTCGAGAAAATCGACAGTTAAAAGAAACCGTTGCGGTGAAATACTCTCTACGATTAATAACTTTCTACAGCGTCGTGGCGCAGCGGTAAGCGCTCGGGTTCGTAATCCGAAGATCGCCGGGTCTAATCTCGCGCCATGCAACTTTTTTTTATTATTTGTTTTTTGTAATTCAAATGTGTACACACACACACACACACACACACACACACACACACACACACACACTATATAATGTTTACCACTTATAGTTAACGGAAGACGTAGAAACGATATTCCGAAACGAATATGTATAGTGTAAGTCAAACGTTCGAATTAGAATAGAGACCCCACGATCACTAATTTGCTGTGGCAGGTATGAAATATAAACTCCGTTACTCGCTCGTTACACTTGAAGGACAGATGTTGAATGGGCCGAAACGAGCCGCCGCATAACAGCATATGATAGACAACACAGATTTTGTACATTTCTTATATAAACGATATTTTTATATTTTGTTTGTCAGGGTGCCAGTACCAGTCCACGTTCAACAGAACTCTCGCCGAAAAAGGGTCAAAGACTGTCCTGGTAACCCGACACGACATGAACAAGGTGACACATTCGTATACGGCACAATATTCAATCACGATGTCTGGACGAGTCTTGCCACAGGTGCGTTTGGACCCAGAGTACAGAAGACAGTCGACGAGTACGCCAAGAAGTATACCGACGTTGTTATTACATCCTCCAAATCCGGTAAACTAACAACGGGTTTGTTCATGGACTTCTTGCGTAATGCTTTGCAACCATACGTACAAAAGAAAGAATTTCTCCTTCTGATCGACTCTTGGGGTGGGCAAACTAACCCGGCGTTATACGATGAGATGTTCCAGGACGATAAGAAGTTACCAACGTGCACTATAAAAGTCATTCCTCCAAAGTGCACGCCTCTCGTCCAACCGCGTGACGTGTATTTTTACCAGCAGGTAAAAAATTTGATCAAGCGCCTTCAAAATTGTGCTTTTTAATAGAGTGAAACCGTGACATCAACTCCAGAGACGATTGTATAAAAATCTAATCCATCGTCCACCACCAATTGTCTTCTCCGATTGTTGCCGATATGATACGATACGCGTGGTATGCATCAAACCTGACGAACGATAGAACAATTTTTCACAATGTCCATCAGGTGTGTTTACCAACAGATAATTTAAAAAACAATTGTTCTTGTAAAAACGCATCGTTTATCAGATGTGTTCGATGTCGTGCTGTTTTCTGCTTTCCATGTTTCTATGATAACTATCACTCTGGTTCGTGCGATACTTCAGCTACTTCTGGTCACTAATTGTTAATTATGTGCGAGTGTATACCGAACTTTTCAATAAATTGTATCCACTTGAATATTATTTGTGATATTGTGTTTTATTTCAAGTATTATTTTTCCACGGCAAATGACTTTCAACAACTTATTACATGCATAATTGTTGCAACTGATTGCCAGGAATTGTGTATATATACATTTGAATTACAAAAAACAAATAATAAAATTGCATAGCGCGAGATTCGATCCGGCGACCTTCGGATTACGAACCCAAGCGCTTACCGCTGCGCCACGACGCTGCAGAAAATTAATAATCGTAGATAGTATTTCACCGCAACGGTTTCTTTTAACTGACAATTTTCTCGACAACGACTGAGAAGTGCATGTTGGTGCTTTGCCACGGCCGGCCGGTGTGGCCGTGCGGTTATAGGCGCTACAGTCTGGAACCGCGTGACCGCTACGGTCGCAGGTTCGAATTCTGCCTCGGGCATGGATGTGTGTGATGTACTTAGGTTAGTTAGGTTTAAGTAGTTCTAAGTTCCAGGGGACTGATGACCACAGTAGTTAAGTCCCATAGTGCTCAGAGCCATTTGAACCATTTTTTGCTTTGCCACATTACACCTCTGCCCATGAGCTTTTATTACGAGCAGTATGAATCGAATTTGAATTTCACAATTGGCGGCCTCCCCTTGTTAGCAAGAAGAATGTAAATGTGTTTACACCTATTACAGAACTGTTTTGCGATAACATTATGGTGGTTAAAATCTGATCAGGTGGACTGTCAAGAACAATTAGGAGGAGGAGGAGGAGGACGGTCTGTAATGTCAGAGGAGGAGATGTGTGCCTCATTTCACTATTAGCTACGTAGCAAAAACTTCCAATTTCGCTACTGCGAGACATGGCGCCAAGGCGAGGAGGAGAAGATTAGTGTTTAACGTCCCGTCGACAACGAGGTCATTGGAGACTGAGAACAAGCTCGGGTTAGGGAAGGATGGGGAAGGAAATCGGCCGTGTCCTTTCAAAGGAACCATCCCGGCATTTGCCTGAAGTGATCTAGGGAAATCACGGAAAACCTAAATCAGGATGGCCGGACGCGGGATTGAACCCTAGTCCTCCCGAATGCGAGTCCAGTATGCTAACCACTGCGCCACCTCGCTCGGTAGCGTCAAATCGAAGTTGCCTTTTCTCCTGGACGGGAACGACAGTGTGACAGACAGGGATACGGGCAAAAAATCGGCAAGAAAGCACTGGAAACTATTTAGAGGAAACTTAAAAAATCCTGTGGTTATACATATCAAGTAGAATTAGTTGACGTTGAAATGAATGTTCCTATGGATGAGCTGCCTGGAATATTGCAAAAGCTATTACCTTTTGTACTTTGACGTAACGCAATAACTTGCAGGAATTTTAACAAAATGGCGATGTGCGACTATTCAGTATCAACCAACAACTTTTGCATGGAGGGAGATCTACAGGGAAACAGCAGCGTGATTGCGGACAACGATAAGACATTTGGAACAGACTATTTAACGTGGTTAAGTTTCAACTGTAGAGAAACAGTGTGCTGCACTTTATACTCTGTGCCATATGGCTCCATGTGGCGCCAATTAACGGATAACGTACAGAGCAATTATTGTGGTGTTTAATAACGTTCTCAGTTCGTGTACTGTTATAAGAATACCCGAAAATGGCAGGTATACAAGTAGGTATTCCAGATACACAAGACCGAGAGAAGTCCATCAGCTATGTCCTGTCTGCACACCGTTTTAATTATCTACCTATTAACTATGTGGAGATTCTTAACTCTGACTCCAATAAAGACGATGTATGTATTATACTGAAGTGTTATGTTAAAGCAGTCTAGAACAGTGTTCTCGACAATACCGTCAGATATAGATATTGCAGAATTGGGAAAGGCTGACACGAGCAACGTTATTCCACAAGTCCTAACAAAAAGAGTAAGTGTACCACACAGACTGGAACCATTCCCCATTAAACAATTTGCGCCTGGAAGTACATTCAATGTGTTATTTGCACGGAAAAGGAAACTGGAAATGGAGGACATCAAACCGAAGAAAATAAAACCGGAATATACGGAGTGAAGGAAGAATATAACCCGCAAATGGAAAAAATACGCTATTACAGATGTGCAGTCCATGTTTACATATGGCTTCAAACGCAGTGTACGGAGAAATTTGGCTACGACCGGAGAATACAAGATAATAGCCTTTACTGTAAAGAGCAGTGGTAAGTGGCCACATGATGGAGTCCTGACCGAAAACCGCGGATTGGAGCACGTTTACTAAGTTAAACGACGCACGGAAAATGTGTTTACCAAACCCCGTTCCTCGTCGGATCTGCTTAAAAAAGATGGTTACATTATATAGAAGTATGATGGGCTTTACGTCATACACTTAGCAACAGAACAACCGTTTGCAGAGCTTAAAACCAACGGAATAACATCCTTTAATAGCAATTCGTTTGTGAAACTGTGAACTTAAAATTTTATACCGAAATTCCACATGATGTGAAGCAGAACAACTTACAGCCTATATCTAGGAAGATGAGGAGTGTTGTAACAACAATGACATGCAGGCAATTTGAGGAAAAATTAAAATTACCAATTTCTCTTGCCTAGAAGAACTGTCCGAAGAAACAGAACTGCTAGTTGAAGCCATAAGAGGGGTAGTTTACAGGAAGAAGTTAGACATACAGGGTGGAGAACAACTGTGCCACGGAATTTTAACGCTGGCTAGCTGATGCCAGTAGGAACGTAAAAGACTAGTGTTGTGTAGGTCGACAACGCACCGTTTTTGAACTACAGAAACTTGGCGCCACGCGCTCCGATTGGCTGTAGGATTGCCATGTTGGCGTTCGTCGAGTGACGGGCAGCGCTATGGTTGTCGGTTCAACGTCCCTCGCCCCGTCACTGCCCTAACGTGATACGCACACGTGTCGAATAGGTCTTGCTGTTGGTTTCCACCTCACGTAAGAGGCATTCACACGTAAGCTTCGCTTCGGAGCACACACACGTCACCTGCGATTTAGTCACACGGTAAGCAGGACGACGTAGTGTTCGTTTGAAGAACAAGGATATATGGTTTTGTTTAAGGACTAGTCGACGGTAATGCGTATGAAGCTCGACGGTTGTATGAGGAACGGTATCCAGCAAGACGACATCCACACCCACCGGCGACTTGGCGAAAGAGGCTCGTTAGCGGGATATCATCGTGATGCTAGAAGACCTCGAACACGACGGAATGCTGCATTTGAAGATACTGTTCTCGAGCGCTTCGAGGAGGCACCTACGACAAGTACTCGAGCGTTTGGACATGACATGGGGGCCATTCCCACCGGTTAGCCTGGTAGGTTTTGAGGGCTGACGGTCTGCATACATTAAGTTTCCACTTTGTCCAAGACCTAAATCCCGTGCCGACTATGAACACAGGCTAGTGTTTTGCCGGTGGTTTCTGCGACGTGTTGCACGAGATCCAGACTTCCCCGCCATTGTGTTGTTGACCGATGAGTGTACCTTCCATCGGGATGGCCTTTACAACACTCGTAACGTTCATTACTGGGCAAGGGGAAATCCTTACGTCCCATTACGTACGTCCACGGACACGAGGAATCATTTTCGTTCAACATTTGGCCAGGCATTGTGGGTTACCTCCTCGACTTACTGGGGCAAATAACCTTCACTTTTTTGCAAGAAATTTTACCCGGCCTGCTGTAAGATGTTCCCCTGGACATATGGCAACGCATGTGGTTGCAGCATGATGGGGCGCCCACACTTAACAGTCGCGCTGTGCGCAGATATTTAAATGAACTCTTCGACGGCCGGGTAACTTGCCCCCGCAATCACCAGACCTCACGCCACCGGACTTTTTCCTGTGCGGATTCTTTAAGGTTGTAGGTCACCAACCAGGACGCGAACCACCAAACTAATAGGAATTAATGGATCGCGATCAACATTCCGCCTATCACATCAGGGCAATGCCAGGAATCTTTGAAAGAGTTCGGCAAAACACTATTCGACGTTACCAAGCTTGCTTCGCGTCATAGGGACGCCAGTTCGAGCACCTGCTTTAAGTAAACAATGTTCTAGCTACAAAAAAGAAAAAAAGCTCTTTTCAGGGCCGCGCGAACTAACAGCTGTTGACGGGTTTTTTTCCCGGTACGTCATGAAACCACAATGGATGTCTCGGGACCCCGCCAGATTCGCCCCCAGAATGGAAGGCTGGCGCGCTACCACCGAGCGTTCGGGCTGTCTTTGATAAATCGCGATCTCCGGCAGGCAAAGCATTCGCAGTCATGCATTGTCCAGAGCATCTCGCAACGCCGGCCGCGGTGGACGTGCGGTTCTAGGCGCTCCAGTCCGGAGCCGCGCTGCTGCTACGGTCGCAGGTTCGAATCCTGCCTCGGGCATGGGTGTGTGTGATGTCCGTAGGTTAGTTAGGTTTAAGTAGTTCTAAGTTCTAGGGGACTGATGACCACAGCAGTTGAGTCCCATAGTGCTCAGAGCCATTTGCATCTCGCAACAGGGCAATGCCGCAGTCAATCGGAGCGCGTTGCGCCAAGTTTCCGCAATTTAAAAATTGTGCGTTGTAGACCTACAGAACAGCAGTAATTTTGGTTCCTACCGGCATCAACTATCCAGGGTTAAAATTTCGTAACATTTTTTCTCCACCCTGTATATTGAAATTCGAGAACTTTCTCTGTATTTGTCAAATTGCTGGCTGGAAAAAGAAATGGATGATTAAGATGTGGATTTAAGCTATAACTTGTAAGTTAAAAATTAAATTTAACACTGTTAAAACTGCAGCTAACGAAAATAAAGTTGTTCTCTGTATGTAAGTGTATATACAGAAGTTAACAAAGATTTGGCACTAGAATATTTGCTTGCCTTATTCGCTAGTCTACCTAAAATTCTAAGACATTTCCAATATACAATGATCTACGTGCGTGTATTTCGGATGGGGAAAGTGGGTACTTGAGTGACCTTGTGAAGTACTTGAAACAAGGTAGTTGTAAATATAGTAATCCCTTTTTTGTACCTGTATGGAGAAAGATCAGGTCAGTGTCAAAAATGGCTCTGAGTACTATGGGACTCAACTTCTGAGGTTCAAAATGGCTCTGAGCACTATGGGACTCAACATCTTAGGTCATAAGTCCCCTAGAACTTAGAACTACTTAAACCTAACTAACCTAAGGACATCACACACACACCCATGCCCGAGGCAGGATTCGAACCTGCGACCGTAGCAGTCCCGCGGTTCCGGACTGCAGCGCCAGAACCGCTAGACCACCGCGGCCGGCACTTCTGAGGTCATTAGTCCCCTAGAACTTAGAACTAGTTAAACCTAACTAACCTAAGGACATCACATACATCCATACCCGAGACAGGATTCGAACCTGCGACCGTAGCGGTCTCGCGGTTCCGGACTGCAGCGCCTAGAACCGCACGGCCACTTCGGCCGGCTGGTCAGTGTCCAGTGAGAGTTTAGGGAAGTATATTTCTTTCTCGAAACGAATGACGCCAAAAATTACGCTCCACTTCCTTGACTTCACGTTTCATGGTTACCGACTGACTGCAACTGAGGCTGCAGAACTGCTGGGCCCGCCTTACATCCCCGATGTGGTCAGAAGCTGCATTCCTATTGGCTACTGCCAATTTCAAGCGACTCTAGTGGTATAATTGTTAACTAGACTAGTTGCTTGACTGTTGGATCAGTGGCAGACGCCTCGTGTGTGTGTGTGTGTGTGTGTGTGTGTGTGTGTGTGTGTACGTCTACCACTAGTTTGGAGTGCTATTGTGAAATTTTTTCCGGAAGGGTTACTCAAGTTGAATGACACCATCAATTTTTGATCTGTATAATGATTTCTGACGCTCCTTGTGTAGCGCTATGCAAATAGATATTTAATTAGGACCTATCTGTATGATTAATTATGTAGTTAGGGCCGATCTTTACTTCAGCTTCCCAACTAAAATAAACGAATTACACTAACCTAACCTTCCTCTCCCGCACTTTGACAGTTTCCCTGTGTTGGGTGGTGCACTTTGGCTTTCGATCCAGACGGACTGCGGTTCGAGACCCAGAAAGGGTACCGTCATTTTCAATTTCCGCCAATTTCTGTGGGAGGGGGTGCGGCTGGGACGTCGTCACAGCCCTGGGACAAAGAAATTCCCACCACTTTTGAAATAACCATTTTTTAAATTTTCCGTCATTTTTTTAAGTTTCCATCTTTTTTAATTTTCCCACTAAAATTAGAAATTCCCGCTAATAGGGTTGGTGGGGGGGGGGGAGAGGGGGAGGGGCCTACGTGCCAGCTGGGGAAATATGTCGTCACCTGGGGGTTGGATGGGGTAATTAATTTATCAATTTAAATAATTTGCATATCAATTGGATATCAAAATTCAGGTGGCGCCACCCTTACCCCACTACTCATGTGAGGTTACTATGTAACGTCAATGAACACACCTTTTAGGAGTAGGGAGCCGGTAGCATGGGGGGGGGGGGGCGGGGGAGGGTGCCAGAGCCTTTGTAAGGGAGATGGTCATATTGCTTCAGGTTTGTCCGTGTTAGGCTGTTTTGGAGGGCGGTTCTGGTTGGTTGGTACTGGAGGTAGTTTAAAGTTTATGGGTGGCAAGTTGACCACACTAGTTTATGTGATAGAAATATTCTGGCGCCAGTTTAGTGGGACTTAGAATTATTAGACAGCTATTGGGACTCCGATTATTTTTCCATTCACTGTCCAGAAGGATGTGATTTTTCTGATCAGCTGTTAAGGATTCCGATTTATTTAGCAGTGATTTGGATTTAGTCTCAGATTACCCTGTAAGGACTTTGATAATTTTCAACACTGATCAGCACTTATGACAGCGATGTAGTGTGTCGATTAGGCTGTTGTTTAGTGGAGATACTTTGCAGTTAGACTTCAGTCATTTGTAGTTGTGAACACTGCCTTGGTTTCCAGCAGGTTTTATTTATTTACTTTATATAGTGTGTTGCTATCACCTGTACTTACATTTGTGATAACTACCAGTCGACAATTCAGCGTGAATTTAATGGATAGTAAATATTTAACTGAAACTTAAATGACTGTGGTTCGTATATGTTATTTAGCTAGAGGTAGGAGTTGTTCGCGTTCTAACTGTTTTGTCAGTAAGTGTTTCACTAAATTATTCGTATAGTCCAGAGGTAGTAAACCTTTTTTGCCAATCGCCCAGTTTTGCATCTCTGTTCCTCGTAAAATTTTCTAACTGCCCACGAGTTACACAGTAATGGTGATTTATGAAGTAGGGAAGCAACTTGATGTTATAAAATTTATAAAATCATGTTGCAGCATGGTAAAGCATATAGTAATAAATACACTACTGGCCATTAAAATTGCTACAACAAGAAGAAATGCAGATGATAAACGGGTATTCATTAGACAAATATATTTACTAGAACTGACATGTGATTACATTTTCACGTAATTTGGGTGCATAGATCCGGAGTAATCAGTACCCAGAACAACCACCTCTGGCCGTAATAACGGCCTTGATACGCCTGGGCATTGAGTCAAACAGAGCTTGGATGGCGTGTACAGGTACAGCTGCCCATGCAGCTTAAACACGATACCACAGTTCATCAAGAGTAGTGACTGGCGTATTGTGACGAGCCAGTTGCTCGGCCACCATTGACCAGACGTTTTCAGTTGGTGAGAGATCTGGAGAATGTGCTGACCGGGGCAGCAGTCGAACATCATCTGTATCCAGAAAGGCGCGTACAAGACCTGCAACATGCGGTCGTGCATTGTCCTGCTGAAATGTAGGGTTTCGCAGGGATCGAATGAAGGGTAGAGCCACGGGTCGTAACACATCTGAAATGTAACGTCCACTGTTCAAAGTGCCGTCAATGCGAACAAGAGGTGACCGAGACGTGTAACCAATAGCACCCCAGACCATCACGCCGGGTGATACGCCAGTATGGCGATGATGAATACACACTTCCAATGTGCGTTTACCGCGATGTCGCCCAACACGGATGCGCCCATCATGATATGTAAACAGAACCTGGATTCATCCGATAAAATGACGTTTTGCCATTCGTGCACCCAGGTTCGTCGTCGAGTACACCGTCGCAGGCGGTCCTGTCTGTGATGCAGCGTCATGGGTAACCGCAGCCATGGTCTCCGAGCTGATAGTCCACGCTGCTGCAAACGTCGCCGAACTGTTCGTGCAGATGGTTGTCGTCTTGCAAACGTCCCCATCTGTTGACTCAGGGATCGAGACGTGGCTGCACGATCCGTTACAGCCATGCGGGTAAGGTGCCTGTCGTCTCGACTGCTAGTGATACGAGACCATTAGGGTCCAGCACGGTGTTCCGTATTACCCTCCTGAACCCACCGATTCCATATTCTGCTAACAGTCATTTTTATCTCGATCAACGCGTGCAGCTATGTCGCGATACGATAAACCGCAATCGCGATAGGCTACAATCCAACATTTATCAAAGTCGGAAACGTGATGGTACCCATTTCTCCTCCTTACGAGGCATCACAACTACGTTTCACCAGGCAATGCCCGTCAACTGCTGTTTGTGTGTGAGAAATCGGTTGGAAACTTTCCTCATGTCAGCACGTTGTAGGTGTCGCTACCGGCGCCAACCTTGTGTGAATGCTCTGAAAAGCTAATCATTTGCATATCACAGTAACTTCTTCCTGTCGGTTAAATTTCGCGTCTGTAGCACGTCATCTTTGTGGTGTAGCAATTGTAATGGCCAGTAGTATACTTACCGAATACCTTGTCGAAACTCTACGAAAACCTACTGGAAACATCTACACTCCTGGAAATTGAAATAAGAACACCGTGAATTCATTGTCCCAAGAAGGGGAAACTTTATTGACACATTCCTGGGGTCAGATACATCACATGATCACACTGACAGAACCACAGGCACATAGACACAGGCAACAGAGCATGCACAATGTCGGCACTAGTACAGTGTATATCCACCTTTCGCAGCAATGCAGGCTGCTATTCTCCCATGGAGACGATCGTAGAGATGCTGGATGTAGTCCTGTGGAACGGCTTGCCATGCCATTTCCACCTGGCGCCTCAGTTGGACCAGCGTTCGTGCTGGACGTGCAGACCGCATGAGACGACGCTTCATCCAGTCCCAAACATGCTCAATGGGGGACAGATCCGGAGATCTTGCTGGCCAGGGTAGTTGACTTACACCTTCTAGAGCACGTTGGGTGGCACGGGATACATGCGGACGTGCATTGTCCTGTTGGAACAGCAAGTTCCCTTGCCGGTCTAGGAATGGTAGAACGATGGGTTCGATGACGGTTTGGATGTACCGTGCACTATTCAGTGTCCCCTCGACGATCACCAGTGGTGTACGGCCAGTGTAGGAGATCGCTCCCCACACCATGATGCCGGGTGTTGGCCCTGTGTGCCTCGGTCGTATGCAGTCCTGATTGTGGCGCTCACCTGCACGGCGCCAAACACGCATACGACCATCATTGGCACCAAGGCAGAAGCGACTCTCATCGCTGAAGACGACACGTCTCCATTCGTCCCTCCATTCACGCCTGTCGCGACACCACTGGAGGCGGGCTGCACGATGTTGGGGCGTGAGCGGAAGACGGCCTAACGGTGTGCGGGACCGTAGCCCAGCTTCATGGAGACGGTTGCGAATGGTCCTCGCCGATACCCCAGGAGCAACAGTGTCCCTAATTTGCTGGGAAGTGGCGGTGCGGTCCCCTACGGCACTGCGTAGGATCCTACGGTCTTGGCGTGCATCCGTGCGTCGCTGCGGTCCGGTCCCAGGTCGACGGGCACGTGCACCTTCCGCCGACCACTGGCGACAACATCGATGTACTGTGGAGACCTCACGCCCCACGTGTTGAGCAATTCGGCGGTACGTCCACCCGGCCTCCCGCATGCCCACTATACGCCCTCGCTCAAAGTCCGTCAACTGCACATACGGTTCACGTCCACGCTGTCGCGGCATGCTACCAGTGTTAAAGACTGCGATGGAGCTCCGTATGCCACGGCAAACTGGCTGACACTGACGGCGGCGGTGCACAAATGCTGCGCAGCTAGCGCCATTCGACGGCCAACACCGCGGTTCCTGGTGTGTGCGCTGTGCCGTGCGTGTGATCATTGCTTGTACAGCCCTCTCGCAGTGTCCGGAGCAAGTATGGTGGGTCTGACACACCGGTGTCAATGTGTTCTTTTTTCCATTTCCAGGAGTGTATAATCCCAAATGCCCAACCCGAGCGTCTGCAGAAAGAGGTAGGACGACAGTGAAACTACCCTTAAGAGCTAAATGGTTGAACGCCCACGTACACTTTCCACAGAACGTGGGGTTCAGAAGCTTGATTTGTGACATCTCTGCCCAAAGAGCACAATGCTGGTGCACGCTTCAGTGTTTTGGGGCACACCGTTAATCGTACATTGTTGAACATGGAATTCCATAGCAGACCACCCCAACATGTTTGAATGTTCATCAACGACGTAGTTACGAATGCAGTGGGCACGTGACCATCCGGTTTCGACCGTCGGTCAAGGGAAACGTTTCGGCTCTTCGGGTGATTCACGTTGTTGCTACACAAGGTCGATGGTAGTCTACACAAAGGCTGTCATCGAGGTGAGCGGCGGCTCGAAACGTGTAGCACGCCAAGAACGCAGGCTGGTGGGGCAGTATTATGCTATGGGTGACATTCTCCTCTTCTTGCGTGGGCCTGTCGTAGTAATCGAAGACACGCTGACAGCTGCGAGCTACCAGCATCCCTTCATACTTTATGTCTTCCCCGACGCCGATGTCGTCTTTCTGCAGTGTAACTGTCCACGTCTCGGAGCCAAGACCGTGCTACAGCGGTTTGATGAGCATTATAGTGTACACAACGTTGATGTCTCGGCGAACGAATTTTTCTGCTGTAAACCCTATGGAATCGCCATGGGTCGCTATCGCTGCGTACGCAAATCACCGGCCCGTTATTTAGGCGAATTAAATTATCTGCGTGTAGACATCTAATGCCACATAACCCCACAAACATACCAACGAACTGCCTGATCCCTGATATGCAGGACCAGCGATGCATTTCGTTCCAAACAAGTTGTTAAGTAGGTGGCCATAAGGTTTTATTGGCTTATCATCGTATCTACTAAAATTCTGGCAAACGAGAATTCCATTGCTAAGCCAAAAGGTGGTTCATACATTTTACCATTGAACTGTAAGTAACTACTGTAAAACTACTTGCAATAAATTCATTAACTCATATCTGTAGTTCTCTTATTTTTTATGACGCTGATTATTTTCGACAATTTTAAGATTCAGTTTACAGCAATATTTGTGTACAGATTTCTAATGTCAAACGAAACCAGATGAGAGAAAGAGAGAATCACCTATCTTTCTTTATGAAATATGCACCATTTTTAACATAATAATTATGTTAAGAAACAAAAACTACTTTGACCTTTGTGTGTATAAGTGGAGCCAATTTGTGATGAGCACCACTTATCTCTTTAACAATCTATCCTTACGTACCTTAAATTGGCATATCTTAGGCGACTTTGAATTCACGTTTATTAGCTTTTCTTTTGGAGCTCTTTAATACTATTGTTTGTTCTACGTAAGTAATTTCTGATCCCTTTTTGTAATTTGGGCGCAGGGTCAGTATAAATTTCAGAGGTGTCCTTTTCATTGAAAATACTAATGTTTCAGCTACATATTCGCTTTCTTGGGCGATAACAAGTGCATTACAATCATCTGCTCTTGTCACTTGTTCTTTAACTTACGGTTAATTCGCGTAATGCTACTTCTTTTTGCGGAATGCACTTCTTGTTAGCAGAAATGACTTCCTTTTCTAAAATGTTACCATATCCGTGAGCAATTCTGGTCCGTTGCGATTTGCCTATTTTAACGGCATGAAGACCAGTTTTAAGGTCAACAAGTTAAATGACCCTAGTGTCGTACATAATTTTGTCGATCTTCGAAACTGGTCTTTATAGTGTTAAAATAGACAAATCGGAAGACTATAATTGCTCACGAATGTAATATTTTAGAAGTCATTTCTACTGAAAAAAAGTGCTCAACAAAAACCAAAAAGTATTAACTGTAAGATTAAAGAACGGTTAGGTCTCGACAACAACAGATGCAGTGAATACGCTTGTCATCGCCCAAAACCGCGAATATGTAGCTAGAACATTAACAGAAAAGAACATTAACAGAAAAGAACATTAACAGAAAAGAACATTAACAGAAAAGAACATCTCTGAAATTTATACTGACCCAACCCCCAAATTACAACGAGGTCAAATTAGTTAGATACAACAAATAATCTTATTAAAGAATTCCAAAAGAAAAGGCTAAGAAACATCAATCCAAAGCAACGGAAGTTAAATTGTGGTAAGGTCTTATGAGACCAATCTGCTGAGGTCATCGGTCCCTAAGCTTACACACTACTTTAACTTACGCTAAGGACGACACACACTGTCCCCCTCCGACGGGGGGGAGCCGCGCGGACGGTGACAAGACGCCTTTGACCACGCGGCCCACGTAAGTTAAGACGACAGTTCAAGGTATATAAAAAGAGCCACCCAGTCTGATTAACTGTTCATGGCGTATGTAGTATTCATCACAATTTGACTAGATTTCTACGCATTAAGATCAATGAAGTTGCTGTTTTGAAAATAATAATCACGTTATAAATGTTTCAGATTAGATGAATTAACTAAAGAACTACAAATACCTCAACTCCTAAATCTAACGCAAGTGGTTAGTTACTTCCAGTTCAATGGTAAAATATATTAACCTCATTTTGGCTTAGTAATGGGATGCCAGAATTTTAGCAGATTCATTGATGAGCCGAAATATTTCGAAGATTCGGAACTACACTCCTGGAAATTGAAATAAGAACACCGTGAATTCATTGTCCCAGGAAGGGGAAACTTTATTGACACATTCCTGGTGTCAGATACATCACATGATCACACTGACAGAACCACAGGCACATAGACACAGGCAACAGAGCATGCACAATGTCGGCACTAGTACAGTGTATATCCACCTTTCGCAGCAATGCAGGCTGCTATTCTCCCATGGAGACGATCGTAGAGATGCTGGATGTAGTCCTGTGGAACGGCTTGCCATGCCATTTCCACCTGGCGCCTCAGTTGGACCAGCGTTCGTGCTGGACGTGCAGACCGCGTGAGGCGACGCTTCATCCAGTCCCAAACATGCTCAATGGGGGACAGATCCGGAGATCTTGCTGGTCAGAGTAGTTGACTTACACCTTCTAGAGCACGTTGGGTGGCACGGGATACATGCGGACGTGCATTGTCCTGTTGGAACAGCAAGTTCCCTTGCCGGTCTAGGAATGGTAGAACGATGGGTTCGATGACGGTTTGGATGTACCGTGCACTATTCAGTGTCCCCTCGACGATCACCAGTGGTGTACGGCCAGTGTAGGAGATCGCTCCCCACACCATGATGCCGGGTGTTGGCCCTGTGTGCCTCGGTCGTATGCAGTCCTGATTGTGGCGCTCACCTGCACGGCGCCAAACACGCATACGACCATCATTGGCACCAAGGCAGAAGCGACTCTCATCGCTGAAGACGACACGTCTCCATTCGTCCCTCCATTCACGCCTGTCGCGACACCACTGGAGGCGGGCTGCACGATGTTGGGGCGTGAGCGGAAGACGGCCTAACGGTGTGCGGGACCGTAGCCCAGCTTCATGGAGACGGTTGCGAATGGTCCTCGCCGATACCCCAGGAGCAACAGTGTCCCTAATTTGCTGGGAAGTGGCGGTGCGGTCCCCTACGGCACTGCGTAGGATCCTACGGTCTTGGCGTGCATCCGTGCGTCGCTGCGGTCCGGTCCCAGGTCGACGGGCACGTGCACCTTCCGCCGACCACTGGCGACAACATCGATGTACTGTGGAGACCTCACGCCCCACGTGTTGAGCAATTCGGCGGTACGTCCACCCGGCCTCCCGCATGCCCACTATACGCCCTCGCTCAAAGTCCGTCAACTGCACATACGGTTCACGTCCACGCTGTCGCGGCATGCTACCAGTGTTAAAGACTGCGATGGAGCTCCGTATGCCACGGCAAACTGGCTGACACTGACGGCGGCGGTGCACAAATGCTGCGCAGCTAGCGCCATTCGACGGCCAACACCGCGGTTCCTGGTGTGTCCGCTGTGCCGTGCGTGTGATCATTGCTTGTACAGCCCTCTCGCAGTGTCCGGAGCAAATATGGTGGGTCTGACACACCGGTGTCAATGTGTTCTTTTTTCCATTTCCAGGAGTGTAATTTTACAGTTCGACAAAACTAGTTTCGATGCCTTCCGTAAACCCACCTACGCAAACAGTGCTATTCCAAGAGACTCAAACCACCAACAATCCCAGAAAACTACTTTTTTCACTCTGTAATACAAAGTGCAGTGTACACGCCTTTACCCCGGCATAGTTTTCAAGACGAACTAAATGTAATCAAATCGATCGCAATTTATAACAAGAATAACCCAAGTTTCGTTGACTCAACTTTAGGTAACAGTAATATGAAGAGAGAGCAAAAAGTTCCGTTCAGCAGCATTTCTTGGTAACGTATTGTACAGAATCAGTAGACTGAAATGAAAAGTAAGGCTGCAGAGTAGACTAGATTTGTTGGAAGGATTATAAATTTTTAAGCATTGCACTAGGAAAAATAACTATTTTAAATGAACAGGTGCAACTTAAACATAGAAAGTTTCTGTACAGTTTCTGGCCGTTATTTTTGATAACAGAACAAAGAGGAATTCAATCTAAGGCCACAATAAAGAGGTCATTTGCTTCTTTATCTACTTCCCAGGTAATAGTAGGCCTAGTACCTACAGTGATTTGTTGATACAAATGGTTCTGTTTCGACTTTTACTTACTCCCCATCCCTTTTCCTTCACTCACACATGATGTACTTTGAGTTACTTTATAGTTTACTTACTTCATTGGGCAATAACCTAATAAAATGCCATATGTTAGGTCTTTGTCATATCATGCACATTCACTAAATCACTTGTTTTTATGTTACAGTTTTAATATTGTAATTGTTTAAAGCCATTTTAGGGATTATTTTCACTCACAACATTATGCAACCAGTATATGTAAATAACTCCTTGTATGGTACCGAGTTATTTTTGAAGTTTTCTGTATACCTATATTTTAACGGGTATATAATTTTAACTATTGTATTTGTAACCATTAATCCTTCTGAAGAAGACGCTTCTAAATAAATTGAAAAACTAGGTCAAGGGATTTTAATAAACCTTTCATTTCTGCAGCTGACTGGCTGTATTTCATTTTATCCCCATGAAGATTCCATTCTACAGCTGCTGCATCCAGCCATGTCCTAGATTTTAAAGCTGTATAAATGAAATTTCCTACAGTCCAAGCCAACGACACATGTTATTGTTTAACATTCATTAAAAGACTGAGAACTTCACCATTAAACACAGTAAGGTGCAGTAACTCCATTTTCTTTTTTGCCATATCTAACAACAGCATAAATATTTTATACATGAACATTTTATTCAAGCATATATGTGCGTATTTAACATTTAGAAAAAAAAGCATGTGTAACTAAAAGTTCTACCATGCTAATAAATATGCGTTAGAATAGACTACGCCATCTGAAAATGACACTGCACTACCATGAAGAGAACTTACTGACTTCTTTTATATGTTCAGGAAATATCAATATTCAAAATCGTTGTCAAAGGAAATACACATTACTCAAATTTAAGAATGCAACACATCGAAAAAATCCTGAGTTACCATTAGATAAGTTTAATTTTTTCTGGATGAACACTATGTACTTTCACTGGAAAGAAATGTTAGATAAGAAAGTATCTTTTGGAACTTCATTAGAAAAACGCGGGAGAAAACTGAAAACAGAATCAAACACCGAATCCATCTGAAGAATATGCAGCCAACAGCTGATCAAAAGAATTTCACTGCCGATTGTGTGTAAATACCGCCCATCAGTATTATCTTTTATGTTATTACTGAACATGCAAATTTATTCTTCGTATACCCCGTATACAAAAACAATAAAGCCATGAGACTACACTATTTGAGAACACAATTCGTTTCAATACTCAGTTTGTGATAATTGATACACTTACAGGATTGTAATAGGTGATGCCAAGTCTCTTAAGCATTGGGATTGCTGTATCTTGCCGCCATGTAGTTGGATTACATGATCCTCCCAGAAATACTTCATACTTCGGAATGCCCTCTGCAAAATAAATTATGTTTAGAGTCGCATATTAAATCCAAGTTTGAGTGAACAAAATGATCACCACCTTCTCCTTGTGGTAACCAACATGAATATGCTACATTTGCTTAAGATTTACACATTATTATTATTATTATTATTATTATTATTATTATTATTATTATTATTATTATTATTATTATTATTATATTATTATTACTATTATTACTATTATTATTCTTTTTCTTTCTTTCTTTCTCAGACGATATGTCTGGTCAAAAATGGAAAGTGATGCGGACCTTCATCAAGCGTGACTTCCTTTTAACTGTACGGTATATGTTATATTGCATTTAGGAACTTTCGGGTGATTGAACATGTATCAATAACTACGGATTTCTGTAGTTGTATATGTAAGTTTGGATATAGCTGTATTGCATTGATGTACTGGTTGATATTGTGTGGTATGAGCCCTGTAGTTGATAGTATAATTGGTATAATGTCAACTTTATCCTGATGCCACATGTCCTTGACTTCCTCAGCCAGTTGGATGTATTTTTCAATTTTTTCTCCTGTTTTCTTTTGTATGTTTGTTGTATTGGGTATGGATATTTCGATTAGTTGTGTTAATTTCTTCATTTTATTGGTGAGTATGATGTCAGGTTTGTTATGTGGTGGTGTTTTATCTGTTATAATGTTTCTGTTCCAGTATAATTTGTATTCATCACTCTCCAGTACATTTTGTGGTGCATACTTGTATGTGGGAACGTGTTGTTTTATTAGTTTATGTTTTATGGCAAGTTGTTGATGTATTATTTTTGCTACATTGTCATGTCTTCTGGGGTATTCTGTATTTGCTAGTATTGTACATCTGCTGGTGATGTGATCTACTGTTTCTATTTGTTGTTTGCAAAGTCTGCGTTTATCTGTTGTGCTATTGGGATCTTTAATAATATGCTTGCTGTAATATCTGGTGTTTATTGTTTGATCCTGTATTGCAATCATGAATCCTTCCGTCTCACTGTATATATTGCCTTTTCTTAGCCATGTGTTGGATGCGTCTTGATCTATGTGTGGCTGTGTTAGATGATACGGGTGCTTGCCATGTAGTGTTTTCTTTTTCCAATTTACTTTCTTCGAATCTGTTGATGTTATGTGATCTAAAGGGTTGTAGAAGTGGTTATGAAATTGCAGTGGTGTAGCCGATGTATTTATATGAGTGATTGCTTTGTGTATTTTGCTAGTTTCTGCTCGTTCTAGAAAGAATTCTCTTAAATTGTCTACCTGTCCATAATGTAGGTTTTTTTATGTCGATGAATCCCCTTCCTCCTTCCTTTCTGCTTAATGTGAATCTTTCTGTTGCTGAATGTATGTGATGTATTCTATATTTGTGGCATTGTGATCGTGTAAGTGTATTGAGTGCTTCTAGGTCTGTGTTAGTCCATTTCACTACTCCAAATGAGTAGGTCAATATTGGTATAGGATAAGTATTTATAGCTTTTGTCTTGTTTCTTGCTGTCAATTCCGTTTTCAGTATTTTTGTTAGGCTTTGTCTATATTTTTCTTTTAGTTGTTCTTTAATATTTGTATTATCTATTATATTATTATTATTATTATTATTATTATTATTATTATTATTATTATTATTATGTGGTTTAGAGCTGTAGTATTTGTGGCACAGTGTGGACTTCGTACGATTCCTCGACTTAAGCAGTTATGACGTCAATACGTCACCTACTGGTCTACACTAAGGTGACAAAAGTCACGGGATAGCGATGCACACATATACAGATAGCGGTAGTATCACGTAGTATCTTATGAAACGACAGTGCATTGGTGGAACTGTCATTCGTACTCGGGCGATCCATGTGGAAAGGTTTCCAACGTGATTATGTACACACGACGGGAATTAACAGAGTTCGAACGCGGAATGGTATTTGTATCTAGACGCTTGGGACATTCTCATTTAGGGAATAGTTCGGGAATTCAATATTCCGAGATCTACAGTGTAAAGGGTGTGCCAAGATACCAAATTTCAGGCATTGTCTTTCACCATGGACAACGCAGAGGCCGACGGCTTTCACTTATCAACCGAGAGCAGAGGCGTTTGTGTAGAATTGTCAGTGCTAACAGGGAAGCAACACTGCTCGAAAGAACCGCAGAAATCACTGTGGGACTTACGACGAACGTATTCGTCTGGACAGAGCGGCGTAATTTGGCGTTAAGAGCTATGGCAGCAGACGACGGATGCGGGTGTCTGCAGCGCCTCTCCTGGGCTCGTGACCGTATCAATTGGACGATCGACGGCTGACAAACTGTGGCCTGGTCAGCTGAGTCCCGATTTCAGATGGTAAGAGGTTAGAGTTTAGCACAGAACCCACAAAGCCATGGACCCATGTTGCAAACAAGGGACTCTGTAACCTGGTGGTGGCTCCATAATAATGTGAGCTGTTTATACATGGAATGGATTGGGCCCTCTGGACCAAACGAACCGGTCACTGGCTGGAAATGGTTATGTTTGGCTTTATGTTGACCATTTGCAGCCGTTCATGGGCTTCATGGTCCCAAACAAAAATGGAGTTTTGGTGGATGACAATGTGCCATGTTACCGGGCCAGAATTGCTTGCAACTGGGTTGAAGACCTCTCTGGACATTTCGAGCGAATGTTTTGGCCACCCATATCACCCGACACGAATCCCATCAAACATTTATGGGACATAATCGAGAGGTCGGTTCGTGTACAAACTCCTACACCGGCAACATTTCCGCAATTACAGCTACAGAGGCAGCATGACTCAATATTTCTGGAGGGGACTTCCAACGACTAGAGTGCATGCAGCGTCGAGTTGCTGCACTACGCGGGGCAAAAGAAGGTCCGATACGATGTTAGGCGGTATCCCACGACTCGTCACCTCAGTGTATTTTGCAGTATCATTAAGCAGTTAAGATGAAATTTACTTTTAGTAGTTGTTTCAACTTACTTGACATTTTCCTGTTCCTTCTCTTCTTATCTTCTCCATCTTTCTCCAGTAATCTGGATAGTTGCACAGGCCTGGGTATCCTGAAATAAAATTGAACTGTTATATACGTCTTGACTTCTCTGTCGTTGATACGATAACTGTTTTTCTAAAACTACAATAAAGGAATCAAATTTCACATCATTTGCTAGAAAAGTGTGGCAGAGTTTCCAGAACTCTGTAGCATACTACGTCATAAAAAGACTGCTCTCACCACCATTTTTTGTCTGCCTCGGGAAAGACAAATCACAGAACTGAGACTCTCAGAATAACTACAGCAGATAACAAACATCGAATTTTAACGCCTGAAGAGCGACGGTATACTACTCCCACCTACCACTCGTGTGCTTCAGCTCGGATACAACAGGAGATTCACATTCCAACTTGAAAATTATCGAGTGATTTTGAACATATTCTCAGTGAATAAATAATGTTAAATGAATACGTAATTTTCCTACTTGCGCTTTATTTATTTAGAATAGTACTTCAATCTACAATTAATTTTGGCTTTTTAAAACCATTATCCAGTGTTTGGCTAGAAAAACGTGTCATACGTATAAAATGGCAGAGTATTCACTGTATCTTTACGGTCTGACAGTTTGGGCACATTTCCTGCCTTGTGTGTACCGACTGTCAAACCATCA
This sequence comes from Schistocerca cancellata, assembly GCF_023864275.1. NCBI lineage: Eukaryota > Metazoa > Arthropoda > Insecta > Orthoptera > Acrididae > Schistocerca > Schistocerca cancellata. Next base: position 739,192,943 of record NC_064629.1, on the reverse strand, counting down.
AAATCCTATTTCCACGGTCGGGCACTCTACCAGGCAAAATATTAGCAGCTACAGATTGGACAAGTTTACGCCAGCACCAGGTGCTGCTGCTAAATGGGGCTGTTCCGGTAAGTCCATGTGGCGGGCTATTTGCTCTTGATCACGGGTAGTGTATGACCACTCGGTGGGGGCACGGCATTAAGTGCTCTGTGACACTGGCTACGAAGGGGTGTCTAAGGCTGAGCACACGGTTCATCGCTACGCTAATTATAAAATTTTGCTAAACAAGGAACTGAATAACTATACATTTTAGTGTTATCTGTGTGATAAAAATACTCTATAGTATGTGTTTTTGTGTAGATCATAGAATAAAATGTATATCCCGATAAACTGATGAGTGTTTGGTTAACTAGCTAAGTCAGCCTCAATAATTAACTGGGTGTGCCAAGGTAGTGCACGCACTCCGACAACAAGTAGGTTAGAGCCATCTCTGTGTACGATTTTCAGACAACGAGGATTTGCTGATACAACACCTGGCACACATAATGTAACTGGCACTACAGGAAATCCTTACAGAACTTCAGTAGATGCGATCTACCCACTTGAGGCACTTCAAGATGTTGAATGACTTGAGTTGTAGGTGAAATTCGCACGTCACTTTTCTCTCTATGTCAAGTCCCCTTCTGTCATATAACAAATGTCTGTTTCACATAAAGTGCAAGAGGGTTTAAGGAAGTAGCAAAATGGCGACTGTAAGGAAAAAGCAGAGATCCGCCAATATGAACCGACCGACCGCCGGATCATCCCCCGTCAATGACGTCAGCACAACGATCTCCCCGTCGTTGCCGGCTTTCTTGACCTCTGAGCCGTTACTTCTCACTCAAGTAGCTCCTCAATTGCCGGTAATACGCCGAGTGCACCCCGTTTCAGTCCCACCGAGGAAAAATCCCTGATAAGGAAGAAGCACTGCACTGGTAATCGTTTCGTGGAGATATGATATCAACAGCTGGCTTCTTTATATGGCAGATGTTCTCCTGTTGAAACTCGTCTGAAAGATGTTCTCAATGGTTCACGTAAAACTACGCCCATTGAAAGATAAGCTTACATACCCAGATGCACTACTATCGGTGATCAATATTATGTCTCCAAGTGCTATCTTACGCCTTTTCAAGCTCTAAACCCACGTCTGGAAGTGTTGCTTGTGCTACAAACTGTAAAGTTGTGTCAAGTTACCTTTAGAGGAATGTATTTCCTGAACACGCAATGTAAGTGACTAAGAAATGCTGATAGCTGAACTTCACTCACCATTCTTAAGTCAAAAACGATTTCTACCAGATTAACATTGGTTTATTTAGTGGGCCAGACATCGCGTTACAGAGAGCCAGAGTCTTCATCGAACCACAAATAATATGTGCATCCGTATCAATATGGCTTGGAAAGTGGGGGTGTGCATCATCAAGGTTAAGGTCACCAACGATGCTGAAATAAATCTAGTTGATGTTCACTGTAACCTGAATAAGGGGGTAAAAGTCACGGTACATAAACACACAGCCACATCGTCACAAAACCACCTACAGATACATCATCCTCACACTGTGGCTTAAAAACTTCACTTGGCGGTCGATACACTTACGCTTCGCATCATTTAAACAGAGGCACAATAGTCTCTTGGACAACACTACGTGCCTCCAGTTATCTACTGTCACGTTTCCGTGAAGTCCGACACGGTGAAAATATGCAGCTTCGTGCACCACTACGAGCAATCGGATTTGCGCGGTACCCGATTCGGTATGTCCGTTGCATGCAGTTTCCTATGCTATGTTTGCTCTGAAACTGTTCGAAATGGACCTACATTCACTGGCACCACCAATTCCTGTCAAGTTTCTAACAATGCTCGAGTAGGATAGTAAGTACAGTAAGGGCCGAACTTGATCTTGAGTATCAAGTTACACTGATACGGATATCCGGTGTCAAGTTACCCACTTGGGCTCTTCAGTATCCCCACTCCCTCTCACCTGGGGAACCAGGGGAATCACCCAGGCAACTGTCAATGGAAATAAAAATGGACCTACCTTCCCCCAACCCCCCCCCCCCCTCTCTCTCTCTCTCTCTCTCTCTCTCTCTCTCTCTCTCTCTCTCTCTCTCTCTCTCTCTATCTATAATTGGGGCACTTGTGTTGAGTGGGTATAGTTCACTCAGAAGCTGAACACCATAGAGAGACTTTTAGGCTGTCCCTGTTAGTTAATAAAAAACTGAATCAAGTTATGTCATATGAAGCTTATTTGTTAATAACAATTTAATATCACATCATTCGAGACACCAGAAGACATCATAACCAGGAAGATACGTATTTCCCCATATTTTCTAAAATTGTACACATTTTTCCCAATTTCATGAGTTCTGTCCTCATGTCATGTCAACATGACATCACGTCACAAAAAGCCTCAACGTCGCATTGGGTCTCGTTAATATTATGATGCTCTCAGCCAATCACAATGCAGCATGTTCCCAATTGATAAATCATTGTTAAGCCATCACGTCACTGCTTTTATGTGCAACATCGACGTTTATCTCTTAAAAACGAACACATCGGTAAAAATAAAGATGTCACACCATATAAATGGTGTCCTAGCACGTTCTATAGGCACTACAGATTTCTAACCAAATATACTACATTAATAAATTTTGTGATGCCACAGCGAAATTTCAATGGTTCCAACCATAGGGATATAGTCAACAAGTAACAAACAACTCCAGCGAACATCACGTCACCTGCAGGAAGACCACCCTGGGGTGATATGAGGTGTGGTGGAGGCTGCGATGTTTGCTGTACAAATAAACGGTAGTGTTATTTTGTTCTAAATGCTGTGGTATTCTCCTCCCAATAAATGTTAACTGTAAGTCTTATTGATTTGGAAAGACAAAAACGTATCTGAATGCCGTGCAAAGTTTTTATACACTGAAGTGCCAAAGAAACTGGTACACCTGCCTAATACCGTGTAGGGCCCCAGCGAGCACGCAGAAGTTCCTAAACACGACGTGGCATGGACTCCACTAATATCTGAAGTAGTGCTGGAGGGAACTGACCATGAATCCTGCAGGGCTGTCCATAAATCCGTAAGAGTACGAGGGTGGAGATCTTTTTCTGAACAGCACGTTGCAAGGCATCCCAGATATACTCCGTAGTCAGGAGACGCGGTACTGGCAGAATTAAAGCTGTGAGGACGGGGCGTGAGTCGTGCTTGAGTAGCTCAGTTGGTAGAGCACTTGCCCGCGAAAGGCAAAGGTCACGAGTTCGAGTCTCGGTCCGGCACACAGTTTTAATCTGCCAGGAAGTTTCATATTCAGTAGTGTTCATGTCTGCGGAGTCTGGTGTCCAGCGGAAGTGTTAAAACTCAGAAGGGTGTTCCTGGAGCCACTCTGTAGCAATTCTGGGCATGTGTGGTGTCGCATTGCCCTGCTGGAATTGTCCAAGGCATGTCGTAATGCACAATGGACATGAATAGATGCAGGTGATCAGATAAGATGCATACATACATGTCACGTGTCACGTGTCAGTCTTATCTAGACGTGTCAGGGGTCTCATATCACTCCAGCTGCACACGCCCCACACCATTACAGAGCCTCCACCATCTTGAACAGCCCCCTGCTGACATGCAGAACCCATGGATTCATGAAGTTGCTCCATACCTGTACACGTCCATCCGCTCAGTTCAATTTGAAACGAGAGTCGTCCGACCAGGCAACATGTTCCCAGTCACCAGCAATCCAATGTCTGTGTTGACGGGCCCAGGCGAGGTGTAAAGGCTTGTGTCGTGCAGTCATCAAGGGTACGCAAGTGGGCCTACAGCTGCGAAAGCCCATATCGATGATGTTTTGTGGAATGGTTCGCACGCTGACACTTGCTGACCGCCCACCATTGAAATCTGCAGCAATTTGCGGAAGCATTGCACTTCTGTCACGGTGAACGGTTCTCTTCAGTCATCGTTGGTCTCGTTCTTGCAGGATCTTTTTCCGGCCGCCGCGATGTCAGAGATTTGATGTTTTACCGTATTCCTGATATCCACAGTACACTTGTAAAACGGTCATACGGGAACATCCCCACTTCATCGTAACCTTGTGGATGCTGTGTCCCATCGCTCGTGTGCCGACTGTAAATCCACGTTCAGATTCGCTTAAATCTTGATAACTTGCCACTGTAGCAGCAGTAACCGATCTAACAACTGTATGTCTTATATAGGTGTTGCCGACCACAGTGCCATATTCTGCCTTTTTACCTGTCTTTGTATTTGAATAGCATGCCTGTATCAGTTTCTTTGGCGTTTCGTTCAATATGCTATCAAAGAGTGAAGAGAAATCACACACATGACGACTTAATAATTCATTTATATTTCATCCAACTTAAAAGTAATTTTACGTTTTCATATGCAGACACAGCAACACTTTTCACACATATTATTCCTGATGGAGAGCAAGACACCCATATAATTCCAGGTGTTGAACAGAAGTAAACTTGAATATTCGACATATCCACGAGACTTTCTTCTTCCCCTTCACGTAGGTGATGGTATCCGTGTGGTCGAATGATTGAACTGATGTCACCATATGTTTGTAAGGAATGCCAGGATAATTCCAGTGAACTCCATGGTAGGAAAGTGTTAACCACTTTGCATTCTTCCGTGTTTTAGCACACGTCGCATCCTTGAAAGACCTCGATGATGCAATGTTGGCTGAAAATTATTCAGCCATCTGTGTACGCTACAAATGCAATATCTTTATATATATATATGAACTGTTTACGCTTATCATAGAAACCTTGAGCATCTGCAGTGATGCTCACACCTTGAGATACCATTGTAGGATGCTCTGGGAATGGCATAGCACATGTTCGTTTATACAGCTCGTTGCACAACACAGATGCGCAGGCAGTAGTTTATGACACGGTCATGTACAAGTACAGCACACGTTGCAGTGTGTTTTGGGAAATTTGCAGAAGATTAAAATTGAATTTGTACATGTATAGGTCCAGATTTAATTATCTCATTCTGTTTTGAGCAGGCTATTACAACGATCGGTGATAGTTCTTTGAACTTCCGTGTACTGAGTTGACTCCCTCCCACTCTCCCTCCCTCCCTTTCATAGTAAGAAGCACGAAACCTCTGATACACAGCATATGCTAGATTGTATGTATTTTCATCCCACTGAAGATATAAATTATCATATGGCCAGAATTCAGATTTCAGGTAAACTCTCTCATTACTTTCAGATGTCAAGTACAATGAATCTGGGCATCTGCACCTGAGGAGAAGTTTTAATAGACCATTTCGCTCTGCTTGCAGTCGGTTGCCCTGGGTACTCAATAACCTCCGAAGAGGGAATGCTAGTGATAGATATGTACCGGAATTCAGAACTTCTTAAAGTTTCCAATGTTCCTCGTCTGACACACTGATGTCAAGCATTTTCCGTATTATCTTGCGAATACCATATTCTCTCTGTAGCAAAATGAGAGTAGTAGGAAGTTGGCATTTGTAGCACGCTTTGGATATCAAATTCATAGGAAAATTAATTTAATTGATCAATTAATCACCCCCACCTCTGCCCCCGACCACGCCCACCCCTGCCGCCCAGATGACGCCTCGTGTTTTTCCCAGCTGCACGTGTGCCTCGTGTTTTTCTCAGCTGCACGTGTGCCCAGCTCCCTCCTCCCCCCTCCCCTCTGTCCCCAACATACCCTATTGGCGGGAATTTCGAATTTTTGTGGAAATTTCTTTGTCCCAGGGCTGTGCAGACATGCCTCCCCACCCCCACCCGGCAATTGGCGGGAAATTAAAAATTGGCAATACCCTTTCTGGGACTCAAACCAAGGTCCTCCTGGGCGGAAAGCCCAAGTGCACCCCCCTAACACAATTAAACAGCCAGAGGCGCTTGGAATTGGTAGTAGCCAATAGGAACGCAGCATCGGATCACAACAGAGACGTAAGGCGGGCCTAGCAGCTCTGCAGACTCAGCTTCAGTCACTCACCCAGAATGAAGCGCCAGTCGCGATCGTCCAGCGCTGTCCAGCCACAGCAGCGGCAACGGAATACAAAGAAGCTGTGGAAGAGTACGTAGTCCCTGCTTAATGTCTATGTTTACTGCCGTGGAGGGTCTTGTGTTTCTATCATTCGTTGTAACGGTTTTTCTTCTTTATCGATCAGCGGATGCTACGTCCTCAAGCCTGTCGGGGTCTGCAACAGCGACGTGTCCCAGCCCATCGGGACCCGCAGCAGCGGCAGCATTCTGGGATGCTGTCGCGCACCTGGTCATCTTGATGGAGCAGGACGATCAGCTGTTATTGTCGGTTGAAGACACGCAGCACGCAGCTCGGTACAGGTCTCCATCATTCGTGCCATCACAGAATATTCCAGTGATACTGTATGGACAAAGTGAAGATGCAGTGGATGAGAAGATACCAATTAAGCCCTGTGCACCACTGCTCTTCTCTTCAGTGTGTAATTTAACCGTTAGTGGTTCGAAACGTTTACATATTGGCATATAAGAAACCACAGACAGAGAGTGGCACACTGTGACAGAGATCGAGAGCGCAACTGAAAGTACTGAAGTGCGGTTTATGGAGGCGGAATGGAATGAACTTTGACGTCCAAGAGCGTATATTATGCAGCAGTTCACTGCCGAGTATCACCCGAGCCGCCGTCCTCCAGACGTGTACTGTGCTGCTCTAACGCTATCCATTAGAACAGTGTACAATGACTCTGTAGTCCGTGTGAAATCAGGTAACACATCCATTTATCTATAGCACTCCACAGTTCAAAACTGTTTCGATCTACAGATGGTACTATCCATTGTGTTGGAAAGACGGAACAGATAGCTTCCTTGTGTTAAAGATGTGTATAAAGACATTGCAGAATACATAAGTATCAACAGTGTGCATGTAGACATCTTCGAACAGTGTGTCAGTATGGCGCCGGCGGAAACTAATGTATTGCCAATAAGTTTGAGAGAAACACATGCTGAGTCTGTGCTTACAAGGCGGCTTTATTTTCTATATTCTGTACTGGCGTTAAGATAAAGAAAGAACCAGTTAATGTCGTGCATCCTATGTATGATAACTGAATAAAGGAAGTCTATATAACCAGGTATGTATGTTTTATTTCCTACCTCTTATTATATTACAAGTACTAAAGCTATTGCCCAGTATTTTCACTGGAAACATGGAACAGTAGAAAATTATGTCATTTAACTAAATTCTCCGTAAAAACCCATTGCACGCCAGTACCTGAAATGGTCGCTATCATGGAAAGGGCATATCGTTAATTATTTTTAGATAAAAACCCATTGCATACCATTACCTGACAGTAGGTATCATGGCAGGGTGGGTGAAGCATCAAGACTTTGTTGTAAGCGACTGGAGCTGTGATGGTGCACAAGACGACAAGAAGAAGAAGAAGAAGAAAAAGAAGAAAAAGAAAAAGAAGAAGAAAAAGAAGAAAAAGAAGAAGAAGAAGAATGGTTCACTCCTCCTCGACAAGATATGTGCAATAATTGTAGGTCCACCCAGCAGTGGCAACACAAACGTTCTCAAGTCCCTGCTAACACATCCGGATGCAGTCTGCTTTAAGCAAGTAGATGGTGTGACATACAAGACATTCAGTGACAGCCGCTATATCCTTCCACCAGAAAAAGTAAAGCCAAACAGTGTTCATATTTGACGATGTTGCTGTGGAAAACCAAGATGAAATTAGGCGATACTTCTGTTTAGGTCGCCGTTTATGTATTTTATCTGAGACAAACATACTCCAGAATCCTGAAACAGCTGGTAAGGGATAATGCAAACCCAATTGTAGCATTCAAACAGGACAATCTGAATTTAAAATACATTTACCAGGCTCATGTAGGAACCGACATGTCTTTCATAAAGGAACAAAAAGGGGGTCACTATAGTTTCAACTATCTTTCAAGGTCATCCAATCACCCACTTCCTCCATCAAAAATATGGAAGACCTTGAAAGGTAGTTGAAGCTAGGTGCTTCCAAGTATAGTGACCCCTTTTCGTACCTACACGAGTGGTTTGTGTGCTGGCTTATTTTCGGTTGTTCAAGCATTGCGAGTGTGTTTGCATAGCACTACACATGCATTATATTTTGACAATTTACGAGTTGTTTTGGTGTCTGTTGCATTATTTCGTGAACAGGTGTGCAGTTCATGATTTCCAACAGTTTATGATTAGCAAGCGTGTTTGCGGAGTCCTTTAGATGCATTGTTTTGACAATTTACAAGTTGTTTGCCTTTCTGTACATCAATTTAGTCCATTATTTCGGTGATTTACGAGTGGTCTGCAGCTGTGTGTGCTTTGTAGTGTGACCCCAAGCACGTCACAGCGAGTGTTTTGCATCAGTGTGATAAAGATACTACGTCAAATCCATCCAAAATAAATGAAGTACACTCCTTCCTCTCTCCAGCAGCACTAGGTCGAGTCATTTTCCCGCCATTTTCCCCCATACCGCCATCTTGGATTACGCCGCGGAAGGGACGACAGCGCACTCTCATGGCAGTACCGTGTATTAGGTCAGTTGGACTCTTGACCTCATGGTGGACACACTGGATGGAGGTACTGCCTGTAACTGTTTAAATAAAGACTGCCTGTAAAATAAAGACTTACATCCATCCTACCTGGCATAGGCCGAGTCCATTTACTGCCAATTCCTAGAAAGAAGTGGCGGTCAGATGAGTTAGCTTAGTGGAGGTAGCCCAAGTGACCTATTTTCCCACCATTTTCTTAGGTTAATGGAGGTAGCTGTGGTGTGTTGCAATGTCCTGATGGAATTTGAACTTCCTGCCATTTTCTGGGAGAGGTCAGGGGAAGTGGTTAGTTAATTGATCAATTTAATTAAGTAGTCAATCTAACTGGAAAGAGTGAGAAGGGCTATTCCTATACCTCAGACCTGAAAGTGTACCTGTAGCAGCGACAGGTGAGGTTTCATGAGAGGTGGGGGGGTGGGGGCAGGGGGGAACAATAGGTTAAGTGCCTATCAATCAAAAAGGATGTTTTTAGTAGAACAATAGGTTAAGTGCCTGTCAATCATAGGAGAACAATAGGTTTTCCCCTGAGTGCATACCTGCCCCTCATGCAGATAACCTGCACCAACAAAATGCTCTGATGCCTGCTTCGCTCCATTATTCCTGTTTATCATTCATAATAATCTGCTTCATAGCCTCAAAGTAGCCCATAAGCATATATTAGAGGTATGCATGCAGTAAATCATATGCTTTCTGCCGCTGTTCTATTCACCGGATCGTACATGAACCGTCCTGCATTATCTAAACCACTCAAATCCGTCAGTGATGCAGAGAAGTATGTTTTAAGGGTTAATGTTATGTAAACTTGCAGACTAATTTCACAGTGTATCTCTTGAAACGGGAAAGCTAAAGCTTTATCTGAGAGCTTGGATCCCACTGTAGTGCTGCCATCGGTTATCTTGAATGATCCATCCTAATACATGGAACTCTTGCATGGAAGGGTCAACGCGTGTTGATTCTGAATGACAATCCTAATTTGATCATTCTTGTTACAGGTTGAAGTATGAGGTTCCTGCGAGAATTATTCCTGACGTATAATTCGCTCATTATTCTCTGCTGGACTGGTTATACTGACTGGGAACGTCATTGCCAGGTTTCAAGGTAACTCTTAGCTCACATGTGTAATCACTTTGCGGTTCAGTAGCGAAGTGAAGTGCTATGGATTGCATACACTGGTTTTATACTTACACCCATCCTGCATTAGATATAATTGTATAACAATTTCAACACGAAAGTCAACAAATTGATTACTATGATTCACAATATGCAACTCCATATAGTCAAATGTCTGAAGTCACTGGAAGGTATATTCATTGGTGGTGGTCTCGACAATCTTATATCGTGTTGCAACTGAGGGGAACAATCCGTAAATAGTATGAATCTGGCTGTTATTGAGATACGAGTTCGTTACAATGTTACACTCGACACGGACTGTATCGACAGGCAGATTGTCCACAGCCTGATCTGGCTCGTAAAATTTACTAGGATCCTTCTTCAAAACCTGTTCCTCTCTCAAACTCAGCAGGCGCCCTATTGAACCTTTCTGGTTAAAGTTAATCGCTGCATTCACAGTCCTTATTTCAGATGTAAGTGTACTGATGTTTGCACCAGACTGTTTTAAGGTTTCATTTAAATCGTCGATGTCGTATGCACCAGGTTCTATTTCCCCAATGTCTTTTTCATCACTAATATCCAGAGGCAGTTTGTTATTAGCCTCAATGATATTTGAGATTTGTTAAGTCTCCAGTCCAATCAATGCAGTAGTCCAGTCATGGATGCTCAAATCAATAGGCGTGAAGTAAAAAAGAAAAGAAAAAAAACCGCTCTGACCACTATGGGGACTGAACATCTGAGGTCAGAAGACCCCTACAACTTAGGACTACTTAAACCTAACTAACCTAAGGACATCACACACATCCATGCCCGAGGCAGGATTCCAACCTGCGACCGTAGCGGTCGCGCGGTTCCAGGCTGAAGCGCCTAGAACCGCTCGGCCACATCGGCCGGCTGGCGTGAAGTAATTTTCACATAACACAAATGATGGCCCCGGCCTCCAGCAACATCTCAATTCACAATATCACATTCACCAGTTTTTCACAGTGTCATCGGTAATGTATCCCGCATAAATACACCACGGAATCTCGGAATGTTGAATTTAACAAACTTAAGGTCAGTTATTGAGGGTGGTCTATCTGGTAGGCCCGCTAATGGCCTTTTTTGTTTATGAACAGACCAAGCCATTTCCTGTACGGTTTCAGGTATAGTCCTTTTCGATGGTTGTGGCTTCCTGTTATGTCGTCTTGCTTCTTGAAATTTCGCTTCGGAGTTCTGCGCGTTCTTGACTGTTCGAGCAATAGTTGCAGCACCGCCAGCGAGACCACCAGATTTCTTGGGTATTGGTAGAATTTGTGGTCTTTTACTGATCCTCCTCTTCTGTCCGTACCCTTCTGCTTCAGAGCGTTTTATTTGATTAATTTTATTTACACATCCAGTTGCGCAGGGCCAAACTGAGGAGCAACTATCCAACGTCATGGAACGTGTCAGTACACGAAATTACAACAGAAAAGTAATAAAAGGTAAAATAAAATGTTTATGAACCCAAAAGAAGTCAAGCCATAAGTTTAAGTAAACGCAACAAACAATGTAACATAGGAATCAGCTTAATTTTCAAGGAACTCCTGAACACAATTGGAGGAGAGAACCATGAGAAAATTCTTCAGTTTGGATTTGAAAGCGGGTGGTTTACTGCTCAAATTTTAATCTTGTGGTAGCTTATTGAAAATGTATGCAGCAGTATACTGCACACATTTCTGCACAAGAGTTGAGGCAGTGCGATCCAAATACAGATTGGGTTTCTGCCTAGTATTAACTGAGTGAAACCTGCTAATTCTTTGAACACTATAATATTTGCTCGGTGTAGAGAACAAGTGGACCTTCAGTCTCAGTTATACTGATCTTTTAGTGGGATGAATGAACCAAAAACGCCGGCCTGAGTGACCGAGCGGTTCTAGGCGCTACAGTCTGGAACCGCGCGACCGCTACGGTCGCTGGTTTGAATCCTGCCTCGGGCATGGATGTGTGTGATGTCCTTAGGTTGGTTAGGTTTAAGTAGTTCTAAGTTCTAGGGGACTGATGGCCTCAGGAGGTAACTCCCATAGTGCTCAGAGCCATTTGAACCATTTATTTTTTTGCTAATTCTTCGGAATACGCTGATATTGTTAACAAGAAACAACAGTAAAGAATATATATATTGAGAGGGCAATGTCAGAATACCCAGACTAGTGAACAGCAGTCGACAACGGGTTAGCGAATTTACACCGGTTATTGCCGGAACTGGCCGTTTCAGACCCGAAAAAGGTCCTTTTAGAATGGGAAGAGTTACCCCAAAATATAATACCGCACGACGTAAGCGAATGAAAATAAGCAAAGTTGAGTAATTCTCGTGTCAAACGAACACTTACTTCAGATACCGTTCGAATAGTAAAAATGGCAGCATGATGTCTCTGAACAAGATCCTGAACGTGGGCTTTCCACAATAGTTTACTATCTATCTCAACACCTAGAAATTTGAACTGTTCCGTTTCATTGATCATATGTCCATTCTGTGAAATTAAAACGTCGGCTTTTGTTGAATTGTGTGTTAGAAACTGTAAAAACTGAGGTCATCAGTTCCCTGGAACTTAGAACTACTTAAACCTAACTAACCTAACGACATCACACACATCCACGCCCGAGGCAGGAGTCGATCCTGCGACCGTAGCGGTCGCGAAGTCTGTTGACTGTGCACCCCATTATATAGCAAATCGTTAGCATGAATACAATTGTTTGTGCTTTGGGAAAACTAAGCCGTTTGCCTAGCACTATTTCCTCGACATCTTATGACTCTCCAGAGAAATACATCCGGTTCTGAGCTTTTCTGCAACTCTTCGCTGTAGAAGCAACCTGCAATTTCTTCACCTTTCCCATCCTTCACGTTATCAGTTCTAGGACCCGTTCTTTGCACCTTCGAAACTGTAAATATCTCTGTTGACCAGTCTGTCAGGTATGATTTTTTCTAACGCTGTCTTGTTTTTTGAGATACGTATCAAATCATGTATATTAAATTTCTGTTTACGTTAACCCAGAATTTTGATATTATAGTACATCGTATCCACGAGCCCATTATCACGAACACCGATTGGTCTCATTTTTATTGTGCTATCTTTGGTTCGAATATACTGAGTAATTATTTCTAGGAGGTTATCTGTCCATTTGTATGAGCTACTAAGATTAAAACTCATCCACATTTGACCTTTTATTGTTTTGTTCAGACGTTCCGCGACACTCGCCTTCAGGTAGGTGAATGTTGAGTAGTGATGTATCCCATACTGCTGCATCATGGTCTTGAAATACCTATTGTAGAACTCTCCATCGTGTTTAGTTTGGAGATTGTCCGCGCATCGATTCGTCCCTGTCTGCAACAAACGCTCGAACACATCCGCGACATTTCTGTATTTTTTTTAACATGTAATGCCCAGGAAAATTTGCAATATGTATCAATAACCATTAAAATATATTTGAATCCACTTCTCATGCGAATATTTCCTTATGTCTAAAAGATCAACTTGGCATAAATCATCCAAACATTTAACCGTTAACGTACCTAGGAGGGTATGTTTTTTGTGGTGGTTTGTGCAGTTCTGGAACTACTTCATCCATATTTATTCAATGATACCCCCCCCCCCCCTCTCTCTCTCTCTCTCTCTCTCTCTCTCTCTCTCTCTCTCTCTCTCTCTCTCTCTCTCCTCTGAGATTATGAAACAACCTCATTCAAATGAACGTTATTACCTGCAGTAGCTGATGCTATGATCAGACGCAGTCTATCTATTAGCTCGTTGGGGGTGTCATATATACTGCGGGATTAGATTGCTCACTACTTTATGCTCAATGTGAATACCATCATCGCCGCTGTCGCTGTTTTCGCCATCAAATATTTGTTTCTATAATGGTCCTATATTTCTTGTTGTTCTGGCTTTTGCCATCTTATTTACATCAATCGAATGCAGTATTTCATGGTAAATTTCCATATCATTAACTGATTAATTTTTAGTTTTTTTCACGGGTCTTAAGAAAAAAAGGTTCATTAAGTCAGGTGTTCTGTCAAATTGCCTATCACCAATCTGTAATGTATCATCAGATACATTTATAGGCTGTGTATCTACCATGTACGGTCTTCCCCTGCTGACGCCAGGGTAGTGACGGATAATGAATTCGTCAATGGCAACACCATCGTTATCGTGTGGTTTTTTTTTTTTTTTCTTCTTCTGAGAGCTGCCAGATAGATTCAGTAACCTGTGTTTCTGCTTTGTTGACATCTCAGTATATACTTATCAGAATTCTTTGCAGCGTGAGGCTTTGTATGTCCGCTCTTCTTCCTCTTATGTGGCTGCTTCTCCTCCTCAATAACAAGAGTCTCTGCGTCTAATTTCCCTCCATAGCCTCAACCTTTTCAGTTAAATTGGTTTCTTTCTTACCGATTTCATTAACTATTTGATTTAATGTGTTGATTCTCATACGAGTCCGGTAACACGTCTGTACCTCCCTGCGCTTACCTCCAGCTTTACGCACGATAGTCTGAATTTTCGCATCCATATTCTGTCTACGTACACCCATTCTCTCGGGTTGAGAGCCAGACATGCGCGCGAATTTGTCGATGTTGCAGCGTATACGGATTTACTAACCTTTCTTACCCGGAGATATATATATAAGCTCTTGAAAGTTTCGCCTGTACCTACCACCATTCAGTTTTCTCGTTTTATCAATAACGAGAAGCCCATTTGTGAATGATTCCAGCAATCAGTACATATCTTTACAAAATAATTTAATTACATGCCAGTTCCTACATGTGCTTGGTAAATGATGTTAAATTCAGAATGTCTTGTTTGAAAGCTATAATGAAGTTTGCATTATCCCTAAGCAACTGTTTCGGGATTCTGGAATATATTTGGCTTAGATAAAATACATGTATATGACGATACAAACAGAAATATTCTCGAATTTTGTCGGTTTTCTACAGCAACACTGTCAAATAAGTACACAGTGTGTGGCTTTACTTGTCCAGGTAATGGACTATCATTGCTTTCGCAGAATGTCGTGTATGTAACGCCTATTACACCGCACGGTAACTGATACCTGTGCTGAAACAATGTCTGTGAAAATACACGAAGATGCTCAAATGAGGCTCCATCTACTTGTGTTAGCAGCGTCATGAGAACATTAGTCTTGCCATAATTGGATGGACCTACAATAATAGCTCGTGTATTATCAGGAAGGAGTATTCCATTCGTCGTCTTTTTCAGGTCTTCTTTTGCCTCTTCACAGGATCAGTCACCCACAACGAAGTCCTTGTGACAAGGATGTTTCACGCACCCTGACATGATACCGACTACACCAGGTACCAATAAGCGGTGGTAAATATAGAAAGACACTTTTAAGGATGGTAATAATATGTGTAGCCACTATAGCTCCGTCAGTTAACCAAATGAGCTATATTGGCTACACAGAGAATTGAGCTATATGTACACGCACACGTGAAAAGTAACTTCATCATTCAGTTTGACAATGAGGGGTGACGAGGTGTTTGCGGCAATTGTCTGCTGCTGCTGCTGCTGCTGCTGCTGCATGATTATAGGTGCAGCATTTAAAATAATGATATTATTATGTGTAAGTATTGATTATAATGAAAAATTATGAACTAAAACACGAAAACACGAAAACACGAACACAGGTTGAGATCACACACACACACACACACACACACACACACACACACACACACACACACACACACACACACACCACACACACACACACACACACACACAATTTACTTAAATATCATAGATCGGATATAGTATTTCAAGAAGTCATCAGACTCATTTTCTTTGCGTCTGTACAACAACAGTATTTCCCTAATAAAGCTTTCTGATATGCAATAAATTCTGCACACATATCATCCTACCTGATAGGCCCCTCACAATACTCTGTTTTTTTCACATGCACATTTAACCTGTTTCTTTTTTGGCTCTGCGTTCATGGAGAAGCAAATGTACTGTTCAAAATCACCAACATGTGCACCATCCACATGCAGAGAGTTTATAACATCATTGTATGTGGATTCTGTGCTTGGCAACTACCGACTCAGTCTCTCCAATACAAGGCGTAAGTCAGTATCGATATCGTTTAAGTTCGTAACTGAGGCATGCTGTAGATAGAGAAACTTGTTACTCGATTTCACACATAGTGCAGAGTCAGCAAACACTGTTGTTACGGATAAAGTCACTCCAGTAACGCTAATGTCTGGGGGAGTACGAGTTGGATAATACTTTGTGGTCATCTACCGATCGATTTAGCGCTCTGCACGACGTATTTCATCCCAGCGGAACTTAGAAACAGGCACTTAACACTCTTCCATTCAGTTTCTATCCTCACATGTAAGCCTCAGTCATTATGTGCTTCTATATCCACATTTAAATGTTTCGTTCCACTACGAGTTGAATTATATGAAGAACTAAAAAGCATGAGCACACTTGATACCTTCTCATCCACAGCATCTGTACTCTGTCCTGCACTACCACAGTGATGATGTGCTGGGATGGGTCAGCTGTCAGTGACCAATACTAACCTCCACCTTGCTGCTGTTTAGGATCATCAGCAGAATTATGGGCATTGGGAACATGCAGGGTGTCCTCAGCACCCGAATCGGTGAGTGGGACAGACAGTAAAAGCTGCTTCTCCTGCTCCAGCATGTGGCCAATGTGCGCTGCAGGATCCCACGAGACCGCTGCATGCTTGGACATCCTGAAGGTTGGTAGTGCTGGAAGTCCGGAGGTCAGTACATGTCTTCACAACATGATGGCTGAGGTTGCTGCAGCCCCCGATGTAGCAGAGGTCGACATGTTGGTGCTCGCCCCAGCAAGCCTTGACATGTCTAAGGCTACTGCTTCAGAAGAAGGAGGCAGCACCATATACAGACCAAGACAGGAGAACAACCAATAATAATGCTAACTATAAACAAAGATGTTATATGTGATACTTACTTTCTGCTTCTTCTTGTTCTGCAGGGCTGTGCTGGATCTTGTCTGCTGCTGATGCTCCACAGTTCTTCTTCTTCTGCTGCTGCTGCTGCTGGCGGCTGACTAAGTGAGACAGAGGCTGCTGAGCTATTAAACCCACTCTATGTCTCCTCTAATGACGACAGCAGATACTGTCACCCTATTGGCCAAAGCTTATGATGTGACCGGATTCAGCATTCCTATTGGTTCCCACCCATTTTTTCTGGACCGCCATCTTAGATTACAGTGGGGAGATGGGAGTGCGGAGAGGGCCAACACTACTCTCTACTGGTGGTGGTGTGAACTAGGTCAGATGGTCTCCGAACCTGAATGTAGACACCTATAGTTCAATGTGGGATAGGGTGAAGTTGATTAGCGGTGTTAGGTGATTTCAAAAAGATAGGCATTTCCAGCATCAGCATCCATCTATCTTAGGTCTGAAATGTATCTTCACCCCATCCCACTGCATTGCCTTTATTTGTCTAAAAGTATTCACCCTACACTTGTCCATTATCCTTTCTTTCTGCTCATTGTGCAGAAGGCTTTGGATTCAGTCCTCAGCTGTGTATGCGCATGCAGTAAACTTAAATTCATCCCTGCCCATCACCAGCATCATTTCCTCAGATGTACACATCGTTGCTTGTGCCAGTGTGGTGAACGTCTTGCCTCTTGCACTTCGAAAGACTGACTGGACATTCGTTGAATGATCTACAGTTCCAGCGCACGCATTTATCAGCACGAGTTGAAAAGTGTAACTTAGCCCCATCCTGCTGCGTCTTCATTATTTGATGAAGCATATTAGTCTTCTTCATACATTCGCCAAATATCATTACTTTCCAAGCATCGTTCAGGTGGCTATGGACACAGTCCTCAGCTTCACGATTACAGCTTATGTACCTGTTAAACCACTACTCCTCCAGCACCGAACACACAGCACACACAAACAATTACGTCCATCCTCCCAGTCCAGCAGCTGAACGAATTTCCCGCCATTTTCTCCGTAGGCCGCTATCTTTGATTAAGTCATGGGAGGAGGAGGGCCAACAATGACCTGTGGTGGTGGTGGTGGTGGTGGTGGTGGTGTGAACTACGTCAGTTGACCTCCGGACGTCAAGGTGAACACACTGGATGGTGGTACTGTCTGGTGCTCGATCTGTGGCAACTCAAATTGTTTAAATAAATAATATACCGAACTGCATACAAAATAGATACTTACATCTATCCTGTCCAGCAGCCCAGCACAGACTCAGTCCTTTTTCCGCCAGTTTTCAGATGAGGGAGGGGAGCGCACGGGAGTTGAATAAATTTCGCAACAATGCAAAGTGTGGCGACACACTCTTTGTCCCCACTAATGGAATATCAAATGCCTGTTACGCCTACTACAATCAGAAAGTAGTATGTTCGGAAATAGTTTCATATTTCATTCCTATCCATTTCTCAAGCACAGGATCAAAAAGTAGTAATACGAAAATTTTTATACAAAGTTGGAATCCTCATTCTTCCATAGAATGTGTGATATCCCCGTTTCATCTCCTTCCTCGTTCTAAAAAACAATCTTGTCATCACTAATTCTGTTACTATTCTTGCCATTATCAAACTTATTCTTCGTTAAGTTCTCTCATCCTACGATAATCATCGGTTCAGTTATCCCGTGTTTATTCTACTGATAGGCGTTATCACGTGAGGTACAACCATTTTCCGCGCTACTCCGAGAACAGAACTTAAGTGGCTGTTAACGGGGGACTCTACAACTGGCTCTTAGTAGTGTAGTTTTCTGTCAAAAATTTTCTGTCAAAATTTCATTTTATTCGATACACCCAGAAGATAGTTTGTAATCTTTCTTACCTGTTATTCCTGTTAGTCGTTTATTTCCACTCTGGTACTCTGAAGCTGAGGATTTCACTATTAATTATAACAATGCTCATCACTCTGACACCCCATCAACCACAAACTTCGATTGACATTCACCCGTTAGTGTTTATTCGGCTCAGATCATATATCCCCGTCCCCTTTTGCCTGTGTGAAAGTTTTTTTTTTTTTTATTCGTAGATGCGAAGGGGATTTCCCTCGCAGACCCGTCGTATACACTATGCACTCATTCAAATATCAACTTATGATTCGTTCAGAATTTCGAATGTGCTGAAAAATATTCAAAACCCAACTGGGATGCGTTTGAAAATCATGCGAATGAACTATAGACCAATGTGCGCTGGATGCTAGGAGCTTTGTGAATCAAGTTTTTATTTTTTTTCCTCTTCAAGAATATGAATTTGGTGCCTCCCCTGAATCTACCGCCCAGGGCGGATACCACAGTACATCAGTATGGTAACTGTCCAGTGTGGAAGTCTATGGATCAATCCGACTTACGTTAATAACAATGAACATACTCTATTTATTAGTTAAAACTTCCGGGCTGAGAGGCCGTGGTCGATCTGTAAAACTACTACTTCCTGACGTTTCGTTGCCAAATGCAGGCAACATCTTCAGAGGTGATGTCAACGACAGGCTGCCGGCCATGGAGGTCCTACTTATACAGATGGCATAGTATTTTCCTGTGGTTAATGTATGGGACTCGTATTAATGTCACATATTCTAATAACTGCGCAGTTTCATCTGTTTAACACTGTAATCACTTTTCTTCATTCCACCAGGGAGTGCTGTGTGGCTGAAAATGGAGCCGCCCACGAAAGTTTTAAAAGCGTGATTTGGAGCGGAGGAGGGCGGGAGGGGAGCGAGCTTGTTTCTGATCTGTCTAGAGAAAAAGGGCGAGTGGATGGGAGTGGAGTGCTTAGCGCTTAAACTACTAGCAACGTTTGTCTGCAAAGACGTTCGCGAGTTACGGCAGGTTTATTGTGGCTTTCTGCCAGCCACCAGATCAGAGATGATTACACATACATTGTGCGAATTCCTTTCCCATGCCTGGGGAGACTGTCTGGCTAGTGTCGGGTAGGAATGTGGAGGTCTCTCGTTCACAGCCAGGGATTCTGTGGCTGTTGCGTACGCTCAATGTTTTTTTACACCTTACTAGCATCTCAATTGACTCGTTCGACCTGTGGATGCTCGGGAGAGTTCTCGATAATCCAGGTGTGTATTTGTAGCAGTCTCTGATATTTACACGAACGTGTTTGCCGTTATTACCACAGATGGGAGATGCCCCACTGTCAGCCACGAGGCTGAAGATGATTACACATCGAACAATGCAACTCTCTCAGCAACTCCTCCGTGGGGTTGTGGTGTGTCCGCGACCATACTCCGAGCCTTGCACGATTTTCACTGGGGTTGTTTCAGTTACTAGTCGACTTTATCTCTAGGTGTGTATCTTTTAAACCTGCTCAACACACAGGAGGCTTCATAATTTTACTACTACATCACACAATCCGGTAATTTAGTATGGTATTTCTTATACATACTGTATCTTTGGGTAGAAATCTGTAGTGCTTACAGAATTTGCTACGACGTCATTTATATGAGGTTTTACACACACACACACACACACACACACACACACACACACACACAAACACACAAACAATAATGGTGTGGTGGCTTACATATATTGGGATGATGCTGCACTATCATTAGCCGAGAGCATCGGGACATCGACGCTGCAATGCGACATCGCGACGCGGTGTTCATATGAGGCCAAGAGATTACTCACCATCTGGGTAAAATGCGTAAAATTGTGGAAAAATGGAAAATGATCATACATACATATTTGCCTAGTTGTGGTATCTGCTGGTGCCTCGAATGACGAGATATTAAATTGTTATTAACAAACCACGATGTGGCTTAATGGAATTTGTTATTAACAAGCAGAGAGAGCCTACAACTTGTCCCTGTACTGCTCAGTTTCTGAGTGAACTAAACTCAACGAAGACACCCAGTTACAAAAGATGATGATAATGATGATGGGAAGGGAAGAGGCATGCTTTATCCTTATTGGTCCAGAAGGGTGGACTGGGGAGGAGGCGATAGGGTTATAGGTGGTAATTGCCTGGGTGATTCCCCTGGGCCACCTTTATCAATTCCCGGTGGTTCCCCGTGTGTGTGGGTGTGGGTACACCGAGTAGGTAACCTGACACCAGATGACCCAGTCAGTGTAAGCTAACACTCGAGGTCCAGATCGACCCGTCCTCTCATTATCCCACTTGCGCGGCACGGTTAAGATCTTTTT
Source organism: Schistocerca cancellata (assembly GCF_023864275.1). NCBI lineage: Eukaryota > Metazoa > Arthropoda > Insecta > Orthoptera > Acrididae > Schistocerca > Schistocerca cancellata. Next base: position 739,172,120 of record NC_064629.1, on the reverse strand, counting down.
ACGAGCTACGTTATTGCACCTCGTTACGTGGCTGCGAGTGGTAGACTCCGGACAGTCCGCAGTGCTACGCCAACAAATCAACTCGTTTCGCAGTGTTGTTACGGATACGTCCAAACATGATAGCTCCTTTCTGCGAACCTGTGAAGTCTCTATCCTAAAGCACTAATTCCATACAACTCACTGACACACACACACACACACACACACACACACACACACACACACACACACACACACACACACACACACCACTGCCAATGTCATGGGTTAAGTCAGCAGTGGTGAGGCAAGTGACCCCTGCTTCCAGTTCTACAGCGCTCCAAAGCGCCCAGTGTGCTCTTTTAAGGGGTAACTAATATTTTGTTCGACAAGCTTATCCAAACTAAGAAATACAACTGGTGAGCGCCACGTCCTCCAAAGAAGGGCTGTCAGGGTCGCTTACTGCAGTATCTCAAAGGACGGCGAGCGGAAAAAACCAACGAGGGAACATGTAGTTGATTTGCCTCTCCAGCAAGTACTCTTGCCACGAAGTTTTGGTTTGTATGATGCGCTGTGTAAATAAATGTTTCAAGAATAAGCTTCCTGTGGCCGATTACTGATATTACAGGCGTTGTTAGTTATTGCGCCTATTCACAGTCACACTCTCTTCATCTAATCTGAACCGCCGTGTTAATAAATTTGTACTCAGACATTGCTCAAGCGTCTGCTTTCTTACTACAACTGGAAGTATGCCTTATGTAAGTATTAGGTATCTCTTGTTATTCTAGCGCGTATGAAACCAGAAGCTGTGAAGTACCGAAAGTCCAATTTTCTTTGCTAATCACTGTATTGAACGTTTAACACGTATAGTTCTTGTATAAAATCGAAACAGACAGTACAATTCATTGTGTCTGACAGTCATGCCCACGTGGGAGTATCGTTCGTAGCCGTTTTTTTCTTTTACTTCCAATTAATAATTAATGAAGAGTAAATAAAATTATCCTTTATCATAAATCATCGTAAAATAAAGGTACAGTAGTTACTATAAACAATGGGGCATAGATCTATTTTTCAATTCTCTTTTTCTCAGAATGTTGACTTCTGATTCATGTACTATATTTAATTTGTTGTCTACGATATTTTTCAGCAATGTAGTTCCTTTAAGTAATATTTTTCACTGATACTTCACATTAATGAACCTACTTATTACGCTGTTTTACGGGAAAGCGTGGGTGCGAGTTGGTGGCAGCGAAGCTTTAGCAGTTGTGCTAGGGATTAGGCCGCAGAACTCTGCCTTCCGCACGCAATGCTCTTACATACTTGACAGACGTTCGCGTGAATAAAAAAATGGTTCAAATGGCTCTGAGCACTATGGGACTTAACTGCTGTGGTCATCAGTCCTCCAGAACTTAGAACTACTTAAACCTAACTAACCTAAGGACATCACACACATCCAAGCCCGAGGCAGGATTCGAACCTGCGACCGTAGCGGTAGCGCGGTTCCAGACTCTAGCGCCTAGAACCGCTCGGCCACACTGACCAGCTCGCGTGAACACCTCGCTGGACTACGCTACTATATAGGATGTCCTCGGCTGGTCAGTCGGAGAGGACTAATGGTGAACGAGCAGCAGTGGGTTAACAGCACTGCCTTAGCTCGACAACAGCTGTAACGTCCCAGCAAATTTCAAGCGTCAATTCCGGTTTTTACGTACGACTGTTTAGTATACGCATTTGTACGAGAGCTTTCTGTTCTTCTGAGATAAGGTCCCCGCATTTCGTGTCCCTTGCCAACATTTCGCGTAGCGAGTACTATTCGTAGCGTGGCCCATCTCCGAGAAAGTGTACTAACACTTGACATCCCAAAACATGATCATCTTGACTCTCTCAGTGGATTCGCGCGACTTTAATTTTTTCTTAAAGGTGGCTACCTCTAGCCCTCCAGTTGATTCTTACTCTTTAGTTCGTAATGGTGCTCTCAATATTCGACTCTTGCCACAGTGTGATCGAGAAAGTATCTCCTCTCAAGTGTTCTTAAGACGCTGTCTACCTGGACAGACAGCTCGTTACCTAGTGGATGATATTGCACGCATATGCGGGACTGCTGTTTCATCCCGCGGCCTGTCGACCTGTCCATTACATATTGCTGTTGCTGCTGGCTAGTCTTTCATTTCTGAAGCTTCCACACATTCATAAACTTGCCCTTAAAATTTGTCTTCACGACGTACCCCCATTCTGCTGGAGGTATCAAAGCGTCTCAAAACCAATTAAGACCTGTATACTGGCACACCACGCAAGGCTCTAGCGCACTCTCATTTTAGTTTCTCCACGACACCTTTGGGACTAACTTTCGTGTAATCGTTGTTCGTCCCCTGAACATACACTTATAGTAGTGACATTTCTGTAATTACTTACATTCGAGAGCATATCCAGGACCAGAGCTTGTGGGGGTGGGGGAAGAGGACGTTAACTCCTGTTACTTTCGCAGTGAGTGTTCAAATGGTTCAAATGGCTCTGAGCACTATGCGACTTAGCTTCTGAGGTCATCAGTCTCCCAGAACTTAGAACTAATTAAACCTAACTAACCTAAGGACATCACAAACATCCATGCCAGAGGCAGGATTCGAACCTGCGACATTAGCGGTCGCTCGGTCCCAGACTGTAGCGCCTAGAACCGCACGGCCACTCCGGCCGGCGCAGTGAGTGTGGAAATAGTTAATAGCTAAGATTTCATTACTGCTACCAGTGAATATCAAATACGTGGTGTTTTCTTCAGACTGGTGGCTAAAAGGAGATACGGTGTTCGAATGTGGCCCACGACCACATCGTGAATGAAACAGCCCGATTTCTTGATTTGTTAGTATATCATCACGGACTTGTTTGGAAGGAATAGTGCATCACTCTCAGCCGCGTAACACGCGTGAGAACAGTGCTCTGTCTCAAACTGACAGCGACTGGAGACAAGTTTCACACTACTGTCAGTTCATATACGTCCTTCTCGACCAGTTTCCGAGCCACAAATATCAGGAGGTGGCGCTCTGGCAACACATTGAGTTCGACATGTCATCGTCACGCAACCTCTAGAGAGAGATCCATCGACCGCTAGATCTGGCAGCCGCCATAGGCGGCACTCGTCCCCGAACTACTTTTTTCTGCTTTCGCCGATGCGATGGCAGATGCAAAATTATTCCGCTGGTGCACCGCCACACTGCAGTTCCACAGATGCGGATTCTCAATTCTCCCGTGCTACAGTTCCAGCCGACACTGACGAACTGTTACTGCCGTAATAGCTAACTGCTCTACGAGTGAACGTCTGACAAACGCCGAGCATCTACTGAAATTCAAATTAAAACACTGAATTTCGCATCTGTCGTAGACAGCAGTCGAAACCCAAGTCTATAGTTTCACAAGTTGCGACACAGTCGCAGATTAAAACAGTGATCCAGGAAGTGTAGAATAAATTTCTTTTATTTCCGTTGACGAGCAAAAAACTTTTGGTCCCTAGACTACCGGTTTCGGTCAGCAATGTCGGTCACAGCACGTCCTGATCGTGCAATCGTAAAGCACCGACTGCACGCAGACCAGCGCAGCGGCATCGAGAAGGCGCTGACCCGCGCGCCAATGGGAAGAGCGGACAGCGCCACACCTCCAGGAAGACAGTTCAGCGCCCCCTGTCAACGCTGACTTAACTAGCCGCCCATCACTGGTCGGGGCCCAGCTCGGTCGCAGACTTCGAGAGTATCAGTACTGAGTAATAGGAAGACGATACTTAGTTGGCATTCAGTGAATAGTAATAGAGTGCCAGTGTAACTGCATTTAAGAGGCACAGGAAGCCACTTCGTGTCAAAAAGTTGTTTCTTTCCTTTTCAAAGTGTTCCATTAATTTGAAGGTGTTACGTACAGATCAGTTCGGATTCCTGCAACCGGTCATCGCAACTTTTCTCCTTCCTGAATCCCACAGCAGCCAATGCTACAGGAATATGCCGAGACGACAGCGCCACCGTCACAAAATGTACACGAAATCATCTTTGCATCGTCATACATCACAGTAAGACTGTTTTTTTTACAGTTTCTAACACACAATTCGACAAAAACTGGCATTTTTATTACACGGAATAGACATGTGATAAGGGAGACTGAACAGTCCAAATTCCTAAACTGTTGTGGGAAGTCCATGTTCGAGATCTTGTTCAAACACTAAATGCTGCTTTATTTACCACTAGCTTAGGGCCACCTGCTTCACTCACCTACTGTATGGTCTGCACAGGTATTTTTTCTCTTCAATCGAAATTTTACGTTGTTCACAACTTGTGACACCTAAACTTTTCACACAAAGATTTTTCCGAATGTGCTTCTGACCAAAAAACAACTCAGGTAGCTGGAATCCAAGATTTTTGTTAATCGTGCATTTTGTGTTCTTATGAAGATATTTCCATTGAAACTTTCATTCCTTAACACAAATTTCTTTATAACTAATTCAGAAGTGAAATATCAGTTTTCACAGATATAGCTTAAAAATTTAGTATATATAACTAAATATTTTCTTAAAAATTTTCATCCCCTATTTCACCCTCTTAGGGTTGCATTTCCATAATAAAAAAACTGAAACAAGTAATTTTTTTGTAGCCAAGAAGTCAATTATCACAGATGTAACTTTGAAAATACTTTAGCAGTTCTCTAATCATCCATTTTCAAAAAAAAAAAATTACCCCATAGCGGTTAAATTTAAAAAAGTGTGAAACTACTTTCATTCTGATCGAGAACCCAAATACCATTTTTGGTAGGTCTACCTTCAAAATTTTATTAATAACGACATTTTTAAAAAAATATTTCATCCCCTATTTCACCCCCTTAGGGGTGTAGTTTCGAAAAAATCCCTTCTTAAACGACATTTACGGTGTAAGATCAACACCCTCTGCAAATTTCAAATTTCTGTCCTTAGTGGTTTGGCCAGTCTATGCCGAGTGAGTGAGTGAATGAGTGCATTTTATTTAGAGATTATAACAAAATCTGAAGTAAGTGATAGTTGAACACGGAAAGTAGTCTACTTTGGTTATTTTCTTTCATTTTGAGTATGGTATTTTTGGTTGGGGGGGGGGTGTAACTCTTCCGACTCAAAAAGTATTTTTGGCTCAGAAACGTGCGGTTCGAGCAATATGTGGTTTAAGTTCGTGAGCCTCTTGTCATCCCCTGTCCAGCAGTCTGGGAATTCTGACATAGGCCTCTCAATACACATTTTCTTGTTAGTAACCGTATCAGCTTATTTCCACGAGTTAGCAGTTAATACCAGGCATAAATCCCATCTGCACTCGGAACGCACCTCCTTGAATGAGTGCAGTGCTCTGTCGCATCTATTTTCTATCAGCTGCTAGAACTATTCAAAAATCTTAGCAGTAATCCACAAACTTTCAAGTCTAAACTGAAGAGTTTGCTCATGGCTCACTACTCCTATTCTGTCGAGGAACTCCTGGAAAAATTAAGCTAATTCTTCTGTTACGTTGTTGGTTACATAAACGTTGTCTTCGTTGATTTTTGGTCTCTTTTTTCGCAGTTGCACAGACAAGTTGTATAGGTTAATGGCCGTCTTTTTGCAACTCTAACAAAAGTCTACATAAGGCCAGTCGCGTTCCGTTTTATTCTAAAGCATCTACAGTGGTCACTGTTCCAGTATGTGTGAAGCGTGAGTGTCCATATTCTCCGACCAGAGAGAGAGAGAGAGAGAGAGAGAGAGAGAGAGAGAGAGAGATGTGTGAGGATATTGCCTAGTATGGGATATTATTTTGTGGTGTCTATGGCGGTTGTTCTTTCTCAACAATATGTTCTATTAGTAATCTACCAAAAATCTGGTATCTGCAAACTTCAGTGTAACAGCTGTGATGCTCTATACCTAGGACAGGACAGACAGGCAGAACTTTCGAAATAAAGTATAAGGGACGCAAACGAACATGGAAATGTGGCACCAGGCAATCAACACTTGCAGAACCACCACCATACCGCACTAGTAAAGGACATAAAAATAGATTCGCAAACAAGAAACATGTCCTAAACCTATAAGAATACTTCCAAATTCGAAATGCAATGACAGAGAAGAAACACATAAGTGACTAGACAAACGCCAGCAACCAGACGCTATTTAAATTAATAAAACATTGCTGAGAAAGAACTCCACACACACACACACACACACACACACACACACACACACACACACACACACACAGCGATGGCAGACCCTCCCTCGCCACTACCAAAACAGCAAAAGACGAACGCATCCTGCGATAGCAAAACGAAACACACGAAATGGCAAGCGGACAGTGATACTTTCCACACAGAAATGTGAACATATTAACTGCAGTGAAAGTGCTGTGTGCAAAACTCAACACATGCAAGTTGAAGACGAACAAAAATGCAGACAAAAAAAAAGATGAGTAATGAAAAGAATAAAAACTTTATTGTACTACTTAGTAAAGAATGCGAACTGTTCACGATCGTAACAAACAAAACGGTAGCAGAAAAAAAACCACAGTGTTACAGTGACCATTGATGATGCTTTATAATAAAGCGAGAAGCATCTTGTCTTAAGACTTTTGTTACAGTTGCAGAAGACGGCAGTTAACCTAAACAACTTTTTGACTATGTTTATCGGAACTTGTGGCTTGTCTGCATAGAATTGATACACAGTTCAGTTTACCTAGTATTATTATTCTGTTACTATTTCACGTATTTACTAGTTCCATAACCATGGAGACTTGCGCCTCAATTTGGTTTTACAGAACATGATTTATGAAATAAAAATAAATAAAAGATACTATGATGTTCAATGCGATAGGGTCTGCAGCTGTGATGGATGTTTTGAAAGATTACGTGATGCCTTAAGCACCATTCTCTTTATTTCATGTATGATTGTACAATTTCGGCCTTAGGCCATTTTCAAGTGTCTAAAACGGAAGCATTGTAGATTGGGTACATTAGTGACACTTGTGATTTTGATGTAGGAACAAGTCATTTTTAGATATACTAGACGCGTTATAACTACCTTTAGGGATGATTTTTTAATGGTGAGTTATGCCGCGTATGTTGTTGCTCCTATGACTTCCCGATATGGTTATAAAATAAATCCGAGACTTTTACGCTATTTCAGGATCATGTTGCTTTCGAGCAGCTGTTGCAAAGCACTTGTATATGAGGCCCATGTTTTAACGTACTTAACAGGAGGAGGATTAAAATTATTTTACAGAAATTTGTCAATTAACCTGTATATGCTTTTGTTCTCAATTATATTTAACTATAGTTCATATTTGGTGTAAATATGACTATATGTAATTTCTTTAAAATAACTTGTAAATGTTTGTTCTTTTATTGTGGGAGCACTTCATTTATGACTAGTTCAGAAATGAAGTGCTCCCACAGTAAAAGTACAAATATTTACAAGTTATTTTAAAGAAATTACATATAGTCATATTTACACCAAATATGAACGATAATTAAATATAATTGAGAACAAAAGCATGTGCAGGTTAATTAATAAATTTATGTAAAATAATTGTAATCTTCCTAGTGTTAAGAACGTACATTGGAACATGGGCCTCGTATATAAGAGCTTTACAGCAACTGCTCGAAACTAAAATGCTCCTGAAATGGTGTGAAACATCTCATTTATTTTGTAAGCATAACATGGACTCATAGGAGCAACGACATGAGTGGCGTAATTTACCACTAAAAATCATCCGTAAGGCAAGTTATAATGCGCCTAGTACATCTACAGATACGACTTGTTCCTACATCAAAATCACAAGTTCACTGTGTATAATGCTTCCGGTTTAGATACTTGAAAATGGCCTAAGGCTGAAAATTGTCCAATAGTACATGAAATAAAGAAAGTGGCAGCTGAAGGCATCACGAAATCTTCCAGAAAAATAAACTATATTTAAAATATGGTGTTAACTAGTCGTCAGTGCCGGCGGAGTCATACCGTTCATACCGCTACTATTCATTACAAATATAAGGGGCTTCAGTACGTTAGGGCATTTTGTAAAATAAATCTCAACATGGTCATTCCCGACCGAAAGTTTTGTTATCACTGACGGAAATAAAACAAATTTATTAAAGAAATCTGTAGATTATTTGCTTAAGTTTCAATGTGTTATTTTGGTTAGATAATAGCACTTCAGCTCCAGTGCCACGTATGTGTCTGCCCGCATTAATTGTTGGACAGATTACGCAATGTGGTGACATACGTTGAAAAGCTTCCGAGCCAGATACCTTGTACAACAACCAACGTTCTGTAATAGGAGATTCGCTTCCCGCTACATCTGTAGCCACATACATACTCCGGCGCCCACCCTCCGGTGCGTGGTAGGGGGTACTCTGTACCCCTACTAGTCATTTTCTTTCCTGTTCCACTCTCAAATAGAGCGAGGGAAAAACTACTGTCTGTATGTCTCCGTACGAGACCTAATACCTTGTACCTTCTCTTCGTGGTCTTCACGCGAGATGTATATTGATGGCAGCAGAATCTTTCTGCAGTCAGCTTCAAATTCCGATTCTTTGAATTTTATCAACATTGTTCCTAAGAAAGAACGTCACATTCCCTCCAAGAAATCCCATTTGAGTTACCAAAGCATCTCCGAAATTGTTGCGCGCTGTTCGAACCCATTGGTAACATATCTAGCAGCCCACCTCTGAACTGCTTCGATATGTATCTTTAATCCGACCACGTGCGGATCCCAAACACACTTTCGCTTTTCCTACCACATTTCACATGTGCTCTTTCCGTTTCATATTGCTTTGCAACGTTACGCCCATGTATTTAAACTACGTGACTGTGTCAAGCACGACTCCACGGTTACTATATTCGGGCATCACGAGTTTGGTTTTGCTATTCATCCGCATTAGCTTACACTCTTCCGTATTTACAGCTAGCTGGCATTCATCGTACCAACCAGAAATAGTCTGTCATCTCGTATCCTCGTACAGTCGCTCATCTTCGAAACCTTCCCGTAAATCACAGCATCATCAGCAACCAACCAAAAAAAAAAAAAAGGTTCAAATGGCTTGAGCACTATGGGACTGAACATCTGAGGTCATCAGTCCCCTAGAACTTAGAAATACTTCACAACCTAACTAACCTAAGGACACCACACACATCCATGCCCGAGACAGGATTCGAACCTACGACTGCAGAGGTCGCGCGTTCCAGACTGAAGCGCCTACAACCGCTCGGCCACGCTGGCCGGCAAAAATAAAATTTATAGATGTTCTTTGCCACTAAGTTAACTCTAGACTTCGACTGACCAAGTGTTAAGTTGTTTCTCAAGGAAAGATTCTGCAACCCAATTCTAACGAGAGGATCCTTTCGTCCGACAGAAGGCAAAAACTTAACATAATGTAAGATGAATGCAGGCTCCTATTCGTCAGCCTCGTCTCATTGTCATGTCAACAGCATTTCCATTCGGCTACGGAATTTAAGTAATTGAAAAATCCAAGCGGGGCGATTACACACATCTTAATTCTTTTGTTGTATCAGATTACTTATTTATAGAACTAGGGCTGCATACGAACTTTGAGACTGCTGCGCGAAGCCGCAGGTAGTTCCTGGTCAGGATGCACTGGTTGTAACCATCAACAGGGCAGGGTTATTTCTGTATTAAGGGTACAATCGGACGCACCCAGATAGGTCTGTAAGGTAGCCAAGTAAGTCTTGGAGTGGCCGAGACGTGATCACATTAGGTAATTAACTATGAACCATTCGTTCCAACTGTCTGGAGTGGGGTGGTCATCAAACTGATCGCTAACAATTGTGGCCCAATGAGATGGCACACTGGCATCCATAAAAATTCCATAGTTTGGTAACGAAGTCCGTGAATGGCTGCAGATGGTCTCTAAGTAGCCGCCAGTCGTGGTGGCCGACCGGTTCTAGGCGCTTCAGTCCGGAACCGCGCTGCTGCTACGGTCGCAGGTTCGAATCCTGCCTCAGGCGAGGATGTGTGTGATGTCCTTAGATTAATTAGGTTTAAGCAGTTCTAAGTCTAGGGGAATGATGACGTCAGCTGGTAAGTCCCATAGTGCTTAGAGCCACTTGAACCATCTAAGTAGCCGGACATAATCATTTCGTATCAGTGATGGTTGCGCGCATGTAAACAAAGCCTACACCATTATGGCGCCACCACCAGGTTACACGGTGCCTTGTTGGCGGCTCGGGTCCGTGACTTCGTGGGTGTAATGCTCAGCTATAAACTTTGATAATCTGCCCACCGACGTCAAATGTCTGCCGAACACCGTAGTTATTTTCAAATCGAGACTAAAGATGTTTCTCCCTAAGCACAACTCTCATACCATAGAAGAATTCGTAACACATGCCGCCATCGACTTACACGGATTTTAGAAGTGGACAGAGTGGCAATAATGTAACATACCACTTACCATTACAATATGCAGGCAACAACTGGTGAACAGCCTTGTCATACAGGATAACTCGACGGAAGCCACGCACACTTATCCGCTCACCACACGTCGCATTCTATAAATTGGTGCTGGTCACGTCTATTATACTGATCAGTCGCGATACATAGGTGTGACACAGTAGGAGTATGCCGAATCCCACATGCAGCAACATTCAGACTGATAGTGAAGATCTACAGCACCACATCATCACAACAATCCACTATCACTTTGCCTAGGACTGCGTCAAAATTACTTAGGGATCACTCCGCGGACGTATGCAGACTTTTAGTGTGACCCAAGATCAGCTCAGCACATCGGGACGCTTCAATCTGGATGTGTGTACGTCTAAGCGTGAGCAAGATCGGAGAGTTGTGAACGATTGTAGAGCTGTCATAGAACCCACAGCTCTGTCTCGTGGAGGTTATACCGCGATGTGCCACTAATTGCGGTAGAAAGATGAATGGACGGACTAGAGACTTTCTTGCAGATGGGGCTCGATACGTTTGTTCTCAACGGGACGAACTCTACATATGTAGGAATAACTAGGGGAATATCCTTGGAAAGTGTTGTGGGGTCATTGCTGTTTACAATACATAAAATGAGGCTGTTGTCTGTGGGGAAGATGCAACGCTAGGCAACAGTAGCGAAATGCAGGAAGACCTGCAGGGATTGGCAGTTTGCCACCAACGTAAATAAATTGACGTATTATTGTTTATAAATAAGCAAAGAGATCCATTACTGTACGGGAACACTATTGACGCTAAATCGCTAGAAATACCTAGAAATACCTAGAAATACCTAGAAATACCTAGAAATACCTAGAAATACCTAGAAATACCTAGAAATACCTAGAAATACCTAGAAATACCTAGAAATACCTAGAAATACCTAGAAATACCTAGAAATACCTAGAAGTGGTTGTTTGGAGCGACCTCAAGTGGGAAGACTACTTTAACTATTTCTAGGGAAAGCAGATGCCAGGCATATTCATTATACGACCCGCGGAAATTTAATTCCCCTCCCCCAGCCCACATAAAATTAGCTTATGAAAGACTCGGTCGACCGGTACTCTAATATTGCTCGTCAGTATGAAATTGAGAAGATCCAAAGAAGAGCAGCGCGTTTCGCCACGGGATCATTAGCCGGCTCGTCAGCTTTACGGATACGCTCAACAAACTTCACTGGCAGACGCTGCAAGAGCGCCGTTGCGTATCACGAAGAAGTTTACTATTTAAATTCACAGAGAGAGAGGTTCGATGGAAAATAAGGCAGCGTTAAGGTTGTTACCGTTTTCAGTAATTTTTCACAAACAACCTAAACAACAACAGCAACGGATCTCTGCGTCTATTTGTGTACAATACGAGTACGTTAGATTTAACGTCGTTCATTCGTACCCATTATGGATCCTAGGTGCTCGCGAGAGACGCACACTGCGGCTGCAGGAGGAATTATTTTGAGCGATATTGTTATTGGGCAGTGTTTGCGCGCACCTGCTTCCTGGAGCGGCTGTTGCGCGGCTATTTCGAAGCATGACGCCGCGGTGGCTGACCCCTTTGGCACTCGCACGCCGTCCGTCGCTGATCGCAACGCGACTCGCCTTATCCCTGTCTCTCACATACCTCTCGCGCTGCTTTCAAATACTTTATTTCCTTGCCTCTAAACCGGAGCTTCCCAGATCTCGCTATTGCGGCAGGACTCGCCGAGAGCTCCAAAATGCTCGAACGGCCCGGTCTAGGTCTCACAATAAGAGGAAATTCAGAATATACGAATTCGACATCTATAACTAATCGAAAATTTACTCGTCATCAGGAATATCTCTCGTGCTCCCGTTTGATGTCCCTTAATGGACGTGACTCGTTCAGAAATTGCCGTCACCCGAAAAATTAAGTTAGGTAATTAAATTAATTAGTCTGTAGATACATGGTCGTAGTCCTGGTACACATGGAAATTCCGTGCCACATTACCGCTAGACGAGCTGCACTATCACTGAACTGCGTCACTATTATTATTATTATTGACTTTTTTTTCTCAGACTTAAGTCTGGTTAAAAATGGAACGTGACGCGGACCTCGGTCAAGCGTGACTTCCTTGTAACTGTATGGTATATGTTATACTGCATTTAGGAACTTTCGGGTAATTGAACATGTATCAATAATTACAGATTTTTGTAGTTGTATATATATGTTTGGATGTAGCTGTATTGCATTGATGTACTGGTGAATATTGTGAGGTATGACTCCTGTAGTTGATAGTATAATTGGGATAATGTCGACTTTATCCTGATGCCACATGTCCTTGACTTGTCCTTTGCTAGTTTCTGCTCGTTCTAGAAAGAATTTTCTTAAATTGTCTACCTGCCCATAATATAGGTTTTTTATGTCGATGAATACCCTTCCTCCTTCCTTTCTGCTTAATGTGAATCTTCCTGTTGCTGAATGTATGTGATGTATTCTATATTTGTGGCATTGTGAACGTATAAGTGTATTGAGTGCTTCTAGGTCTGTGTTACTCCATTTCACTACTCCAAATGAGGTCAATATTGGTATAGCATAAGTATTTATAGCTTTTGTCTTGTTTCTTGCTGTCAATTATTATTATTATTATTATTATTATTATTATTATTATTATTATTATTCTGAGTAAAAGAACCTTACAACTGTAGCGGTATTTTCAACTTAAGTTGCGGATGTTCCTCCGACAGGATTACTATTGCTATCATCATCATCATCATCATCATCATCATCATCATCATCATCATCATCAGCTGTGTTAGTGTACTGGGCCGCCGGATTTCCTCGTGTATCAGGGCTGCAGACATGCACTCGCTAACAAAAAAACTAATTACCTGTTTTGTAGACGTGATTAAACATTATTACTATCACCCGTATCGTCATAATGCTGAAAATGTTTCATATATATTCGCAGTGAGACAAATTCGTGGCGTACACGTCCGATCCTGACGTAGCAACTGATGCTGCTGTATCGCTATTGTACTAAGAACTCCGATAAAGAGCAAAGGGGGAAAACAGAAAGGGAGGATTTAGTCTAGACAGTACTTCGCGTAAGATTCTTTCAACTAATTAGGTACTACGTCTACACGGGTTTTCGTAAATCAATTTCCCAAAAATAAAATATCCATTTTTCAAATGTGGTTCTAGTTGCCGTATTTCCTCTTCCACAATAGTTATTCGCCCAATTAAACGCTGAACCTTTTTTGAAACTCGCTATTTTCTTTTAAAAATTTTGGTTAATACGGACCGAGCGATTGTGTGTGGAGTGCAGGGGAAAGGGGTATTACACTGAACAGAAAGTTATTTATTTCTATTATTTAACTGAAGAATAACATTATCTTTAGCAGACGGAAAGAGATACATATATGATAACGTATTTGCTGAATTAGAAAAATCAAATGAAATAGCAAAAAAACTAATATTCTGCGCAGCTGGTTAATTTTTAAACTGCTAATACCCACTCTCTCAGTTCCAACCGCTCTTACAGTGTAAATGACTGAACACTCACTAATTCTGTGAAAGGGAATGTGAATTGCCTTTAATCATTCGCAGGTTTTTAGTCATTTGATGCCCCTAAGAAGCTGAAGTGGAATAACTTTCCACCGTTGAGAATTTTTCACTTTTTCCTCAACGCATAAATTGGCGTGGCTGAGATTTGTTAACATTTCCTCTTGTAATTTCTCCTCCAGCTGCTGCACATCCACAAGGAAATTTTATTCTATTCAAATGGCTGTAAGCACTATGGGACTTAACATCTGAGGTCATCAGTCCCCTAGAACTTAGAACTACTTAAACCTAACTAACCTAAGGACATGGCCGAGGCAGAATTCTAACCTGCGACCGTAACACCAGCGCGGTTCCGGACTGAAGCACCTAGAACCGCTCGGCCACAGCGGCCAGCTTTTATTCTATCTTTCTTAAAAATAGTACCCAACTACTAATAACTTTGCTTCATCGTGCGGACAAAATCTCTCAGCTCATTACATACACCATTCGTTGTAAGCAACTGACTCTCTGAAACAGATATTTAAGCGCTCTAGCGAAGTTAATTCACGCCCAACATGCAAACACGGCAGTGGAAAAAACACACACACACACACACACACACACACACACACACACACACACACTTATTTCTGGTGGAATAATAATTCACGCCCAACATGCAAACACGGCAGTGGAAAACACCCCCCCCCCCCCCCCCCCCCACACACACACACACACACACACACACACACACACACACACACACACACACTTATTTCTGGTGGAATAATAAGAACTTTTTGTCTTTTGAAAACGTCCGTGCTTCACGAATTGTTTAGAATTACGACATATAGTTGCACCTTACACGCAGAAACAAAGAGCTTTAAGTTGGTCAGATGATCGGCACATGGAGTGACAAATAGCTGGATTTGGATGCCACCTACTACCAACCCGGAAATTACATGGCCTGCCATTAAAAATTTATCAGGAAGTAGAGTAAATAATGAAATTTTACTTCTTGTACGACATTATTAAATCTGGTGGTGGTTTAGGGCACACAGTTGGCAGCATCTGAGCTGGCATTGAATCGAACTGAGCTTTGATGACGTACTGGGACGTCATTCAGTTTTGCTTCAACTCTATCCTAGAGTCTTCAATTTTTGTGGTTGGCAAGCGGTTCTGTTAGCAACTTATGACCAGATTTTTTAGAGGGTGGGACACCTGACCATGGCAACAGTCGGGACATGACAGCTCGGCATCATGCACTCTTGCAATCTAGAAGATAGGGCAAAGTTGAAACTCGGCACGCTATTTCGCATGATTTTTCATTCTACGTGATGTCGATTAAGGTGGTGGAGAGAGAAGTGGGGAGAGGGAGGGAGGGAGGGAGAGAGAGAGAGAGAGAGAGAGAGAGAGAGAGATAGAACGGTGCCAATTACACGGGCAATGTTTAAGAAATCCCGTGCTGGACACACTGCGCTCTTCCTAACCTCCTTTGTTTTCACTTTAACTTTGTGCTGAGAATGGGCTGAAAGTCTTCTCGTAGATCGATCAGAGATCGAGCTTCTGGCAGATGGAACTGAATTCGTCTTGTCACATGTGCACGGCTTTCCTCTCTTTCGGTTATTATGAATTTCGACAACTTCCCTTCGACCTAAACGTATGTTTGGCCCGTTTATTCGTGGGCTTAACTATATCCTCGATGAATCAGTGAAGAACATTACCTTTCACGTGGACGACCTGTTAACTGAAAAAAAAAAAAAAAAAAAAAAAAAAAAAAAAAAAAAAAAAAAAAAAAGATCACGACAGAACCCTAAAGCATTGCTCGGTGCTATGTGGAAACACCCAGTAACCGCGAAAGAGGAATCTTGTTTTGGCACACGACAGATGGCTTTTTGGTTCAGATTGTTTCATTGGAAGGGATTATATCGACCCCGGGAAAGGTACAGACGATCTGTCAGTTCCCAACGAACTGCACCGGAATGGGTTCAAAAGGATGTCTCCGAGCCATCAATTTTTATGTATAAAAAAGAATTATCAGAATGGACACGTTATCTGTTCCGAGACACTCATTAATGAGCTAAAGTATACTGCGGGTGTAGCATGCGGCAGAGAATTTCAGGCACTGAAACATGCGCTGGTAACGGCACTAATATTGTCACATACCGATTTATCAGCATATTTTTGCACGGCTACTGATTCGGCGAAGATGGATATCAGAGTTCACGATATGCCACGAGATGAGGAACATGCAGTAGTAGTGACGAAGACAGCAGCATTTGGTAGTCGCGAGCTTTCGAAGTGCGAAAGGAATTACTCAGTAGCCGATATCGAGGATTTAGCCGTGGTTTAGGGTTTAAGGGGCTCCGGAACGCCCTATACTTGCAATGTTAAAATAACGCTTATAAATTACATCTTTCCTCACAAAGTATTTGAGGTAGGAAGTTGAACTTTTTACAGATTATTTATTGGAATATGGGCTACAACTTAACACAGGGATTTTACAAAATTTTAGTTCAGTTATTAAAAATGATTTTTTTTCAATTGTAATGAAAATTCACAACATTTTTTGCAATTTTTTATTTATATATTCAAAAATATACAGTTTTTTGGAAAAAGGCTGTGTTAAATTATGCAGAAGGTACTGTGTAGCATTTACTGAAATGTTTGAAACAAATATGTTTGGAAGATCCTTAGAAAACATGTAATTAGTATGAGAAAATAAAAGTTTTGGGAATCGAGCGACAAAGATTGGATTCACTTTTTAGTGCATTCCAGGTCCATAGGATGGATTATCTTCATCCTCTGCAAACTACTCCTCCAGCTTCCTCTTGTTCCTCCCCCTGTTTACCCTTGCTTGTATTTCTAGACTCTTTACAGCCCTGTCTGCAGCCCGAAGGCGTTCCTTGTCTAAAGCAAGCATCGCTCGTACCATGTTAGAATGTTATTATTTACAGTAATAACACATACCTTTGGCTTTCCAACATTTCTCCTTTTCTTAAAAGCCTTCAGAGGATTTCTAATAACTTTACTTTTACTCTTTATTATACTTCAACAAAACAGAGACTCAAGAAACAGAATTAATTACGAATATTTTCGAGATAACGACAGAGTAAATAAACATGAAACAATCGACAATCACACCAGCGATATATATTGAACCATCACAGGTTAGCCACAACACATACTTTATCTCACATCACTCAAATGTACCTGATGAACACGGACGTTAATAATAACACCATTTGACAGCAGTTTAACAGCGCCACAGTGGGTCACGCCCATGTAGAACACATTTCAAAAAAAAATTTAAAAATAGTTGTAGTCTTCGGAATTGAATAAATTATATATCTATTAAAAGGTAATAGTCTGCAGATTCAGAAAACGCAAAAAAGTAAAAATTGAACTTTTCATGATTTTGAGCCTTTCCGGAGCCCCTTAAGAAGTTCTATTATTTCCTCTTTGGCCGCAAGACCTGGATGTATACTTACCAACGACATGCAAGTTAACGCGCGATAAACTATCTCAGTGCGTCCTCCTCCTGCAACGATCTTACTGCACAGTCACATACGAGCCAGGCAACGTAAGCATTAAAGCTGATGCACTGCAATTTCATCAGTGGGCCAGATGGAAGAGTTGGCAGGAGACAAATATACTCACTTCAGCGGACAACCTTGTTGGTAAGGCAGGGCAGCCACAGCTATGAGTAGTCATGTTGTCATTAAGCGCTTCGGCTGTATTTAGTCCTTTTATGACTGAATCACTAATGGTTTCGTGGCACTAACAGCCACATCTTCAGGTGAACATAGAACTAATACAGATGCTTACCGACAATCCTTCCCAAGCACAGGATTGGAGGGATCAGATAGTGGTACCGAAAGTACCCTCCGCCACACACCATTAGGTGGCTTGCGGAGTATGACGTAGATGTAGACGAAGATACACCATTGCCGAGTACATACAAGTGGACACTATTAGATATGCAGAGGAGCAGTGTCCAACTGGAAGAGTGAAGTTAAGCTGTTTGCCTGGTTGTAAGTACGGGGTAAGTTCAGATATTGATCTTCTATTGGCGTTTTATATTTCTTAGTTTATAATGATCGCTGTCTAGCTACCAAGTGGCAATGTGGGTTTATGGACATTTATTAATTTGTATTGATGTCTCGCCAGTGATGCGAGTGGATATGATTTAGTGGATTTATGAGTATATTATCGTTTTGATGTCAGAGAATGACTGAAGGAGTTTTATATTATTTGTGAACGACTGTTTGTGTTTTATTTTGCAGAAGCATAGTTCAAATGGCTCTAAGCACTATGGCGCTTAACATCTGAGGTCATCAGTCCCCTAGAACCTAGAACTACTTAAACCTAAGTAACCTAAGGACACACACATCAATGCCCGAGGCAGGATTCGAACCTGCGACCGTAGCAGCAGCGCGGTTCCGGACTAGAGCGCCTAGAAACGCTCGGCCACCGCGGCCGGCTGCAGGAGCACACGTGGTAAGTGTTTAGGGGTGGCAAACAGGGTCGTTTGTCAAATGAAGAATGACATGGATGAGAGATGACTGCAAGAATACGTGTTGTCATATGGAACACCCAGATATCCACTATTCTGCAACAATCTGTAACCGGCGACAACAATGAACAATGATGTCGCATGTAATGTTCCGTAATTTGTTGTATTTTTTGCAGTGGACAGCACATACAAAAAACAATAATTTTGACCATAGGAAGTTATGAACAGTACTGAGAATGCTGAAGGTATTATAATAATGGAGTGATAAGAGATCTGATATACGAAAACCCAGGTAAAGATTTTTTGTGAACTGAAAATAACAGGAGCAGCGTCTCAGTTTGGCTTTTCACGGTACTCGTTTATTGGGAAATAACTGCTGTACAGAGAGTTTGTGATATGATACACTCTTGTGTGGGCAATTTCTCTCCAGAGGGGAGCAAGGCACTAGATAAATACGGCGGTCGAGATGGCTGAATTGGAATTATCACACAGGAGATTTACTTTTTGCCTATTATCATTGTGGGCAACGGCCTTGCCGCAGTGGTTACATTGGTTCCCGTCAGATCACCGAAGTTAAGCGCTGTCGAGCGTGGCCGGCACATGGATGGTTGACCATCCGGGCCGCCGCGCACTGTTGCCATTTTTCGGGGTGCACTCAGCCTCGTGATGCCAATTGAGGAGCTACTCGGCCGACTAGTAGCGGCTCTGGTCAAAGAAAAACATCATAACGATCGGGGGAGAGCAGTGTGCTGACCACACGCCCCTCTTATCTGAATCCTCAGCTGAGGATGGCACGGCAGTCGGATGGTCCCGATGGGCCACTTGTGGCCTGAAGACAGAGTGCTTTTATTGTCACTGTGCCACCAAACAAAACACACAAGATAATTTAGTTAACTCTAACACATGTTGATTTTAAATGTAACACTTCAGTCAACACTCATTTAGCTACGTACTAAGTCTGAAAACACTTTTAGACACACTATGGACGAATTTTGTAATATTTCTTGTTTTGTGACTGTCTGTACTAGCTCTTCTGATTATACCATACAAACACATTGCAGTATAGATAGCTTTCTGACCTTACATCAATCGCACCTGTTAATGATATTTACTATACGTAATCTATTATTCATATGTCTTACACAGTATTATGAACACTCTTTTGAACACTATAATATTTGCTCGGTGTAGAGCAAGAGTGGACCTTTAGTCTCAGTTATACTGATGAATGAGCCAGAAACTTCATTAAACGTCAGGCAGAGTAAGAGATTCAAAATACATGATACGTTGATTCTGATCTGCGAGGGAAGTCTGTCTTTTGTTCAGCTGCTACTATAATAGTCCCTGCCATTAGATTTTCCACAGTTCGGTAGCACCAGCCTTCAGCGTTCGGTCCACTGATAAAGTTAGGTTGGTTCCTTGGGAGTGAGTGAAATTGTCCATATGTCATTTAATTAGCAGTTCACATGTCGTTAGAGTTGTTGGGGGATGATATTATCAGTCATAATAAGACTTGTCATTTGGTCAAACCGAAGATATTTTTGTAGAATCTCCGACAGTGAGTTGCAGAATTTTTCTTGTAACGTCTCCTCTACCAACTCAAAGAGGGTCAACTACGGAACAGAATTTACATTGATGGGGGATGTTATGAAACTCGCAAGCTATTTCATACGCTTTTCCATTCTGTATGAGGTCAATTAAGGCGTGGATTACATGAACAATGTTTACTAAAGTATATCGAATCCCAAATGGTTCAAATGGCTGAGCACTATGGGACCTAACATCTGAGGTCATCAGTCCCCTAGAACGTAGAACTACTTAAACCTAACTAACCTAAGGACATCACACACATCCATGCCCGAGACAGGATTCGAACCTGCGACCGTAGCGGTCGTGCGGTTCCAGACTGAAGCGCCTAGAACCGCTCGGTAACTACGGCCGTCCATCGAATCCCAGGGACTGGACATATAGCGCTCTTTCTACCCTCATTACTCTTCATTTTAACTTGATGCTGGAATGACTGTTTTCTGGATGACTTTTGAGAGTGTGAAAAGCCTTAGAGCCGCATATTTGGGACAAGTGACAAAATGCAAGGAAAAAATAACAAAAAAGGGAGCGGCTCCCTGCCGCGTGTGGAGACTGTGGCCTTAGGTGCCAGCCATGAGGCCTAGCACTATTGTGTGTTTTACGACCTGGGACGAATCGCCACGCAAACAGTGGGAGAACGCAGCTTTGTTCAAAATGTTTAAATGTGTGTGAAATCTTATGGGACTTAACTGCTAAGGTCATCAGACCCTAAGCTTACACACTACTTAACCTAAATTATCCTAAGGAAACACACACACCCATGCCCGAGGGAGGACTCTAACCTCCGCCGCGATCAGCCGCACAGTCCGTGACTGCAGCGCCTCAGACCGCTCGGCTAAGCCAGGGCGGCGAACGCAGATTTCCTACGTTTTGAAACAAAGCTTTTGTAGATACTCAGTGCTTGCTCTTCCAAAGAAACTCTGAGAGTTGAAGTAATGGGCCTTGCATTGTATACGGTTTTAATTTCAGAGGCCCTCTAGTGCTGGGCACGAAACCGTGCCGTTGGTAAATTAGTAACGTAACGGAGACAAAGCGGAAGCGACTTTATTTATTTTTTGAAGTGTTGAAGTGATTTTGCATTGACTGGATTAGATTCGTGATGCGTAGTTTTGGCGGGATTGTGTGTGCTGGAGGGAATAGTATTCGGCTGCCCCATACCCATTTTTTGCTGTTGGCGGACATATGGCTCGACGGGAAAATACTGCCGGAAGTAGGAAGGCGCTAGAAAATTAGGAGATGGTGGTGAGACTTCACGGAGCGTGTGATCGAGACCCAGAAGTTTTTGTCTGGACAGCGCATCGGGGGGGAGGGAGGGGGGGACGCCGGCAGCATGCCCACGTTTTCTCTGTAGCAGGGCCAGTGGCATCCAGCACAACTAGCCGAGAATAATTACGGGGAGTACAAGTCGCAGCACCTGTGTGATAGGGCATACTCGGTCCGCACTTGCGGATGTCTGTAAGATAACCTGTCTCAGACTCTCAGTTGCACTGTCTGAGTGCACGAGCCTTCGACTCCCAATTACACTACTGGCCATTAAATTTTCTACACCAAGAAGAAATGCAGATGATAAACGGGTATTCATTGGACAAATATATTATACTAGAACTGACATGTGATTACATTTTCACGCAATTTGGGTGTATAGATCCTGAAAAATCAGTACCCAGAACGACAACCTCTGGCCGTAATAACGGCCTTGCTACGCCTGGGCATTGAGTCAAACAGAGTTTGGATGGCGTGTACAGGTACAGCTGCCCATTCAGCTTCAACACGATACCACAATTCATGAAGAGTAGTGACTGGCGTATTGCGACGAGCCAGTTGCTCGGCCACCATTGACCTGACGTTTTCAATTGGTGAGAGAGCTGGAGAATGTGCTGGCCAGGGCGGCAGTCGAACATTTTCTGTATCCAGAAAGGCCCGTACAGGACCTGCAACATGCGGTCGTGCATTATCCTGCTGAAATGTAGGGTTTCTCAGGAATCGAATGAAGGGTAGAGCCACGGGTCGTAACACATCTGAAATGTAACGTCCACTGTTCAAAGTGCCGTCAATGCGAACAAGAGGTGACCGAGACGTGTAACCAATGGCACCCCATACCATCACGCCGGGTGATACGCCAGTATGCCGATGACGAATACACGCTTCCAATGTGCGTTCACCGCTATGTCGCCAAACACGGATGCTACCATCATGATGCTGCAAACAGAACTTGGATTCATCCGAAAAAATGACGTTTTGCCATTCGTGCACCCAGGTTCGTCGTTGAGTACACCATCGCAGGCGCTCCTGTCTGATGCAGCGCCAAGGGTAACCGCAGCCATGGTCTCAGAGCTGATAGTCCATGCTGCTGCTAGCGTCGTCTAACTGTTCGTGCAGATGGTTGTTGTCTCGCAAACGTTCCCACGGATCGAGACGTGGCTGCACGATCCGTTACAGCCATGCGGATAAGATGCCTGTCATCTCGACTGCTAGTGATAAGAGCCCATTGGGATCTAGCACGGCGTTCCGTATTACCCTCCTGAACCCGCTGATTCCATATTCTGCTAACAGTCATTGGATCTCGACCAACGCGGGCAGCAATGTCGTGATACGATAAACCGCAATCGCGATAGGCTGCAATCAGACCTTTATTAAAGTCGGAAACGTGATGGTACTCATTTCTCGTCCTTAAACGAGGCATTACAACAACGTTTCACCAGGCAACGCCGGTCAACTGCTGTTTCTGTATGAGAAATCGGTTGGAAACTTTCCTCATGTCAGCACGTTGTAGCTGTCGCCACCGGCGCCAATCTTGGGTGAATGCTCTGAAAAGCTAATAATTTGCATATCACAGCATCTTCTTCCTGGCGGTTAAATTTCGCGTCTGTAGCACGTCATCTTCGTGGTGTAGCAATTTTAATGCCCAGTAGTGTAGTTTCCTGGACCCGGTAAGCTTTTCATGCAAAGGGCGTTTCGCAGTGACCGGTGCTAATACGTCAGAAATGTAATGCTCGCTGTCCACATTGCCGACTGTGTGGACCGGAGGTCATCTTACTACGGATCCGACTCGTTCCCACACAGTCATACAAAATGCTTGGCCCCTGTGACAATGAAGAATTCAACCTGGAAAACTTTCGTTCACTTTGAAGTTTCGACAAATGGATACATACGGTAACATGTTATACACAGAACTGGAACTCTTCTGAAAAGACGACGTGGTAGCACCCTGCTGTCCAATGTTGCTATCGGGAGCACCACAGGCGCAATGCCTCTCACTGCTGGAAAGCCGCAACACTGGTCAGTGTTATGTGTAGAAGCTTCCTCGCTGTGGACGAGCCGGTTTCCTTAATCGAGATAAGCGACGTGGCTGCACAATTCTGAACAGCCGAGCTAATAATAAAGGTCAGTTCCCACACGATGGGAACTATTCTTGGGAAGCTGACAAAGGTCACGGAGAAGGCAGGTCCTGGCGCGAAGAGAAGATGGCGTCGTATTCCCATTTGTTAAGAAAGTCTTAGGAAATCGGAAGGAAAGTGAATGTAGCAGTCGACGGAGGCGGACTCCTGGTAGTAGTAGGGAGGAAGTGCTGCCTGCATACCCTAAATCCAAGGAGGCGTCGAAGAAGGGGAAAAAAAGGCTTGGCAGACAGATGACTATCGTTACGGCTCAGGACAGCTGGCAGATTAGACAGCAGAGGTTCAGCAATCTCAGCGTAAAGGCTATCCATGGGGTTAGTGTAAGAAGCTCCAGATGCTAAACGCAATCCACGGTGGTGGACAGAATCTAGACGCCAAAGAATAGACGGCCGTGTGGAGGAGTAAACTATGCTTCCATAGTCCAATTTCGAGCGCACTAAGGCGGAGGAGGACCACTCTGTCCGCTCCCCAGGAGGTACCGTTTGTAACACGGAGTGTGTTGATGGATTGCAGACAGCGAGCCGACAGATATGAAACCTGGGAAGTCCAGCACTATTTTCAGTCAAACTTAAGTTCCAATAATTTGGCGACGTCCGCGAACGGAAGGTCGACAAGGCCTAGATGTAAGGAGGGCGGATAAAACTCCGTACGACACCAAAAATTTACACAGACGGTCTTACTGGAAGAAAATCGGAAGCCGGTTTCGATGCACCATGAGTGGAGGCGATCGAGACATCCTTGGAGACGTCGTTCAAGAAGGCTAATCCGTTGAGAGCTGTAGTAGATTGTAAGATCGTCGACTAAGAGGGAGCTCGAGACATCGGGAATGAGACAGTCCATAAGGCGACTGATGACCTCAGAAGTTAAGTCGCACAGTGCTCAGAGCCATTTGAACAGTCCATAATTGGATGGCAATGGCGAACAGTACAATACTTAGGACGGAGCCCTGGGGCACCCAATTTTCTTGGGAGAAAGTATCGGATATAGTGGTGTTCACCCGCACCTCAAATATGCGCTCTGTCATAAATTAACGAATGAAAAGTCGTAGCCGACCTCGAAAGCCCCAAGAGAACAGTGTGCAGAGGGTGCCTGTCCTCCAACATGTATCGTATGCCCACTCCAAATCCGAAAATATAGCTACCGTTTGGCGTTTCCTGAGAAAATTGTTCACGATGTAAGTGGAGAAGGCAACAAGATGGTCAACTGTGGAACGATGCTTCTGGTAACCGCATTGGGCAGTTGTTAAAAGGTTTCAGCACTCCTCCAGCCACCAACCTAAACAGCAATTTACCATACGCTTCAAAACCTTACAAACACTACTCTTAAGAGAGATTAAGCGATAGCTGGAGAGGAGATGTTCGTCCTTTCCAGGTTTCGGAACAGGAACGACCAGCTGATTTTGGGCTCTTCAGCTGCTGGCAGGTGTCATCTTTCCCACTAGCAGAAACCTGGGAAGGGAGTTACCGAAAGGACCCCTTCCTATCGAGAGGAGCCTAAGAAGCCTTACACTTCTCTGGCTAAGGACTGAGGACTGAAATCCCCGATGGATTTGGGGGGGGGGGGGGCGGGGGTGTTGCTCCAAAAGTAGGTGGTGTGAGAGGAACAGGGAGGGAAGTGTCCCCCAACATCAAGGGGGCAGGTGTAGTCTCCCAGTTCTGAGAGGTGACAGGAATTCGAGGAACTGATGGGGCGACAACTGTTCTCGTAGGAGTGGTGTATGAGGATGTCATAGTCACAGGATGTAGGCGCTCAAATTTCCTCTTAGCCTCAGTGTAGGTTAGTCAGTCCAGGGTCTTAAGTTCCACAATTTTCTTCTCTTTCTGTAAAATCCTGAAGTCTAGCAGGGTGAATCATGCTCTCTGCAGTTGACACAGATGGGAGGTGGGGCGCATCGAGTATTGGGATGCGATTTACGTCCACAATCTCGACAGGTGGGGCTGGAAGTACAGCGGGAAGACTTATGGCCGAACTTCAAGCACCTGAACACTGCATCGGGGGAGCGATATATGGGTTGATGTCACAGCGGTAGACCATCACCTTCACCTTCTCGAGCAATGTGTCAACCTCGAAGGTGAAGATTAAGCCATCAGTGGCAACCTGGTTATCCCTCGGACACCGATGGACGTGCTGGACGAAATGAACACCTCGGCGCTCTAAATTGGCGCGCAGCTCGTCGTCAGACTATAAAAGAATTTCCCTGTGGAACATAACACACTGGACCATATTTAAGCTCTTACGAGGCGTGATGGTAACAGAAACATCCCCCAACTTGCCCCAAGTGAGTAATACCCGTGACTGGGCAGGGGATGCTGCTACACTTTGCCCGCTTAGAGACTGCAGGCAGCGGACCACCAGCAATAAATGACGTACTATGCTTCATGACATGTCATTCGCCCTGATGCCATCCACTCCGACCAGGGGCCCTCCCCACGGGCGCCAACCAGCCGCAGCAAAAGCCACCTGTCTAGATGGCCATTGCAGGGAGTCCCAATGCCCCGGGGTGACGGGCATCTACTCCTTGGCATATGTGGGGAGTTAAAGGCGCAGGCATCAGTAGAGCGATCCCTGTGTTGTCAGGGGGTTACAACGAACAGGGTACATGGTGGCCCCACCACAATGGACTGGCTACCGTGCTGGATATGAGGAGCAAAGAATTCCGTAGTCATTGTCAGTGCAGAAAATGACACTGCATAGCGCATCGTGGAAAATGCACACAGGAAGGTGACCTAGCCCAAGGGACGGAGAACAGGCGGGACTGCAACGTGAAAACGAGAAAGTGAGCTGAAGGCCTCAATGCACGATGGACACTATGCACCATTTAAGGTGCCCTTACCCAATTGGCTCGCTCTTCGGGAAAATTTTGAAATATGGAGGTCAAACCCTACAGAGGACCATCACATAAAGACCGAAACGTGTGAGACTCCTTTTAGTCGCCTGTTACGATAGGCAGGGATACTTCGGGCCTATTATTACCCCCAGACCTGCAGGGGGTAGGAGAAAAGTGTCCAATTGGCTTGGGAAAACTTCCACCATCTTGCACGCATAGATGGCAGTTGTGACTGTAATCTAAGAACACATGGAAAATGGTCACTCGATTGTGTATCAGCAAGAGCAAACCATTCAAAGCGTCCAGCTAGCCAAACAGTACCGACCGAAAGATCCAAATGACAGAAGGTTAACGTGGAGGCAGACAAAAATGTAGGTTCCCCTGTGTTGAGGCAAACAAGATTCGCATGGTGGAAGAGGTCAATCAATTAGGGGCCGCTCTGACAAGGACGCATAGATTCCTAAAGGGGGTGGTGGGCGTTGAAGTCCCCAACCAGCAAATAGGGGGATGGGAGCTGACAAAGGAGATGAAGGAGATCGGCTCTTTCCATTGCTGTGGACGATAGAATGTATATGGTACAAAGATAAAGGTGAATCCAGAAAGGGAAAGACGTACAGTGACAGCTTGGAAGGAATGGTTTAAGGGGATTGGGTGATAATGGACAGTATCATAGAGAAGAATCTCAAGTCCCCCGTGTGCTGAAGTGCCAGCAACAGAGGGTAGATCAAACCATACTGATGGGAAATGAGGGCAGACAAAGCAATCATGGGGAAGTAGCTTTCTTTTCCTGAAGACAGAAGATGACCGGGGAGTAGTATCGTATGAAGATCCTCAGTTCATCCCGACTGGAGCGAATTCCGCGGATATTCCAATGGATAATTGACATATGGTGGATGAAAGAAGGAAAAATCTCACCACAGTTGCCGTCAACTCAGCGACTGCTGAGAGACAGTGGCTGACGGCGTGGAATGGCATTCAGCCAGAGACGGAAGATCCTGATCTGTAGGTTGTTCAGGGGCAGCTCCTGTCGCCAGCGATCAGCTGTTTGATCAGCCACCAACAGTGCGTCTCGGCGACACGGAAGACTGCCGATAGCGGCTACCACTGGGTGGTGCTGTGGAAGACACATGCCGTGGCGGAGGAGAGTAACTGTTTTTCTTATGAGCCTTCTTGGAAGCAGGACGTTGAGATAGGGAGGAGTTGATGGTTGTGAGGACTGGGTACATAAAAAATCTTCACGAGTAGGCTCTATTTTGGGAGTCCAGGCGTTCGATTTTGCGGCCCGTGATTTAGCACCAGTCAATGAATGTTGAGCCTTGGAGTGAGCAGGTGACAGTAGGGAGGTGGTTGTTGATGATTATTTGGGCTGGCCGATCCGACGAATGTGGTGCTAAAGGTGAGATCGCACATCTGCGTGGCTACCTCCTTATTAGGTCAAGGAGAAGCGAGGACAGTGCTGCATTTACCGGCTGGGAGCACAGTGGGCTTTCCACTGGCGAATAACGTACGAGCAGTGAAGGCAGACACCTTTCCCTTCACTCGGATTTCTTGAATAATTCGTTTATCTTTTAAAATAGGGCAATCTCTAGAGGAAGCAGCGTGGTCGCCCATAAATGTGGTGCAACGAGGGGATGGAGGTGGACTATCACCCTCATGGGCATCCTGCCACATGTAATGCATTTGGCCGTATAGGTACATGACTGGCTGGTATGATTAAGCCACTGACACCGATAGCAACGCGTAGGGACGTAAGGGATTATCTCATATCCCACTTTAATGTTGGATGGAATTTGAACTCTGTCAAACGTCAAGAAGAGAGTGCGGGGCGGTGCCAATTCCTTTTCGACCCCTTTTCATTACTCGATGCACGGCCGTTACTCCCTGATCAGACAGGTAATTTTGAATGTCCTCATTTGATAATCCGTCGAGTAATTTCGTATAAACCACACCGAGCGAGGTGCTCTTCCACGCAGACAGGGGAGGTGAGTAGCAGTGTAGTTCGAAACAGTTTTTGTGCCTGGAGGCCACTGACTGTTTCTAACAAGGTACCGTTTCGTAGCTGGGAACAAGACTTTACAGGACCTGCAATTGCGTCGACACCTTTCTGCATAACTGAACGGTTTACTGTTGAGAAATCTTGACCTTCGTCAGACCGAGAAACAACTAGGAACTTTGGCACTGGTGGAAGAATTTTCTGTGGGTGAGACTGATCTAACTTTCTCTTGTGGGCAAAAGTTGTAGAAGTAAAAGAAACCATTGTCACCCACGATTACCGGCGTCTCCGATGGCGCGCGCTCCTTCCCAGTGTGGGCCCTCTCTGAGGATACTCACGACTTATGTGATTGTCCATACCTCGTGTGTCACCTCCCGTGAAACGGACGGGAGGGACGAATCGGCATGTTTGGAAGATACCAGCTCGGTTAATCACCCCTCCCTGGGTCTGGCCTTTACCAGGGCATACGTACGTGTCCTACTTGTCTACCCAGGGCGGAGAATTACGCGTTAACCCGTATCTCGCTAAGCGTGTAACACGTGAGTCGGCCTTCACACGGGCATAAAGGGAAGAAAGAAAAAGGGAGGTAAAAGGAAAGTAAAGAAGAGAAGAATTCTCAAATGTCGCAGCGGAGAAGGAGTTAGGGAGAAGCATCAAGGAAAGAGAAGGACACATTAAGGATAGATACTTTACATTGTACAGATAAAAGAAGAGAAACAACTCCATTAGTTCACAAGTGTCCGTCTCCGGACGTAGGCGCAAAACATACTTCCGAAGGGCGTGGGGGGGGGGGCGGGGGGAGAACGGGAACATGGAGGAATGTTCTAGCCACGCACGTATACGAAAGAGTTGAGGACCCCCTGGGGGGGGGGGGGGGCACGTCAGTTGTCAGATGACTGGTTTGGGTGTGTATGTCCGATCTGAGATCCATAACCACAAAGTGATTCGTTAGGCAGCATGTAACATTTGTAGCTTCCGTGGTGCGAAGTACTCTTAGCGATGTGTGGCACGAGGACAAATAACACGATGTATTGCTCCGTAGTTTTCCATTTAAATATCTACTGTTAGACTATTAATCCTCTACACTGGTGCTCTACTAAATGCGTAAAGATAAGTCGCCGGCGACGCTTGGACCCACGAGACAGTGCTAAAATTGCCAGTACTCCTATACCAATAAATGATTTGGAGCGTGCTAACCACTTTGAGTAAGCGTCCAAAACCCTACCACTAGAATGGAAAACCGTAAACACTCCACCGCCTCTAGCTGGTTTCTAGCAACTCCTGGCTCCAAATGAAAATAATACAACAAATGTGTGTGAATTCCTAACGGACCAAACCGATGAGGTCATCGTCCCTAGACTTACATAGTACTTAAACCAACTTTAACTTATGGTAAGAAAACACACACATTATATATATATATATATATATATATATATATATATATATATATATATATATATATATATATATATATATATATATATACACACGCCCGAGAGAGGACTCGAGCCTCCGGCGGGAGGAGCCGCGCAGTCCGTGGCAAGGCGCCTCTAACCTCGCGGCAAAATAATATAACACTTCAACATGGAACAGTTAACGCAACGAACGAAGCTCCACATACAATTTCCATAGGAATAAACGGAATTCAATTAGACCTCGCCAAGCCCAGAGCCCGCCATCTAGGTAGCTAATTGCTCCTGCACTCACCTTGCCTCAGTACTCGCCGACAAAACCGGAGTATCACGCAGAATTCCGTACTGCGCATGGAATGCTGGTCAATTACTCCCAGAAATTCTTTCGCATCCATCCTTTTAAGCTAGTGAACCTCAGGAGCAGGTATGCAGGCATTTTATTAGCCGTTTCCCTTTCCACTAATAGCATTCCTCGCCTAAGTGCTGCTTCCATCAGGGGCTGGAAGACACCTGCCACAATTCCTGCCGCTTCCTATGGAAAGACCGGCCCCGTCATCCCAGCCTGAACAATACGCTCTTCCCCTGGGTAATGGAACTGCCTCTCGTGTCCAGAATAGCAGACAGGAAGAAGCCCTGCGCGTCCAGGAATGATATGTTAGAAATAGAGCTTACTTTGCTATCACAGATCTGAAGGTCGCATAGACTGAAACCTCTCGTCTTTTAACCTACGTGCAATCGTGACGAACTTTGTCGCCACCGAGGATTCCCAATATCTCTTTACAACATGTGCCCTGTTACCAATTTGTGATAACATTCAGGTTATCTGATGTGACAGAGAACTTACTGCCGAGATACGTCCACGAATCGGGACTAGACCGTTCCACGCCACAAACTTTTCACAAAGAGATATTTGTGCATTTATTCCATTTTTAAGTTCGGCGTAGCGATCACGATGTGTGTCTTTCTGGAACAGTATGGTTGATACAGAAGTGCTATTCGTATATAGTCTCCATTGTTTCGCAACAACGCTCAACGCATACTTTGCGAACCAGTGCATTTCAGCGTTCAATGTTTCGCCAATAAGTAAAGGTCGGGTAATGTAAGAAGAAAGTTACTCCCGGCCGTTAATATGACTTTCTCAGAGTGTTTGAAAATTACACCAACTGTGCATGGGCCGTCTGATGGGTCGGAGGTTGCAGAGCATTGTGATACACGAAGCACTGCGTTACAACTGGTGCTCAAAATAAACTGTCTTCCTAAGATTATTTTGGCGATTTTCTAGCGATCATCACACTGTATTCTCGTCGTATTTCACTGTTCTCCGTAAGAATTTTTGTCTCGGGAGAGCAAGGGGGGGAAGGGTCACATTTACAGCCATTTAAACGTTTATCGTTCAGGAAAGTCACCTCCATGATTCTTGTCGGAGCCAGTTCCAGTTTCGACGAACTGTACTGTTATGTAATGTAGAGACAAGTCACGATACGGTTACGGCAAACCTGTAGTGGTGCTCTTAGAGAGCTATAGTTCACTCGCAGCACAATGATCGCTCGGTTACACTACTATCGAGCTTAAAGACTTAAGAACAACTGAGCACATTTAGCATTCATACGTGACACACTGAACCAATTGTTTCCGTGCTGAGACATACACACCTACAAGTTCCTAGTCAGGTGACTAAAGCAGAAAGATTAGGGTTCAGTGCACTGTTGATAACAAGCTCTGACAGGACAAGAGTGGTAGTAATCGCTTGTGTCGTATTTGAGGGAACCATCCCAGTACTCGCCAAGAATGAGTTAGGAAAAACACGGAAACGACATCGTAATACCCGGAGGAGAATTTAAATCGAGCTCTTTCCTAATACCAACCGACAAGCAGACAGCACACCTATCGAAATTTTGTAATTTTTATATTATGGTACCTCGACTTCACAACTCGAGTTATGAATTCCACGAGCATATTGGTGCAACTCTCAAAAATTTTCAAGAAAATCGAATTTGAAGTTTCGAAGCTTTCAGGTCGTCTTTAGTACACTAAAGTACGGTCGATACTTCGATAGACTGTGTGGCTCTGTGTTAGAGTGGTCTTCTGGAAAGAGGCCGGTCTGTGTTCGATTCCCAGCCGACGCGAATTTTTAAACAAAAAGGCGCGATCTGCAAACATTTCCGTGAAGCACAAAATGCATCAAGATGGAAAAAAGTCGGTAGTGCTCGAGACTGGTAATCGCTGGTTCGCTTCTCGTTTCGGTCATTATTTTTCTCGTTCATTATTTGGTGAAAAGGGCGTGTCGTCTTATTTGTAATTACATATCACACACCAAAATCCAGTTTTCATTGAAAATATAAAGTCGTATCTTCCATAAAATATTAATAGATTATTTAAATTAAAGAAAAAGTTATAAATAAATGTTTTCATCTGTATTTTACTCTTCATAGAAATGAATGTAGAGTATGCACCTTCGTTTAAAAGTTTATCACGGAGAGAGATAGAAACTGGGCCGCCCGTGGGGCGGTTAAGTACCACAGCGCCACGGGGCTTGCCGAAATCTGGTTCTCACTTTAGGGTATTAAAGACGCTCAGAAAAATTTCAGAGAATTTGAGAGTAGTGTCTAACTGCTTTGCATAACTTATATTTGAGTTCTGAACTTAAATATAAAAAATTACTAAGTCCGATTGTCGGGTGGTCACTTGGTGAGCCGATTCTTCTTTTCAGATGACACGATCTGGCACGCACCCCGTTGCTCTGTGCTACCTCTTAGTCTGAGGGCTAGGAAACGTAGTCCTAAAGAAAGGGGAGGAGAGAAGAGAGGTCGTTTGGCAATTATGGATGCGGACAAGAAATGTCAGGGCTAGCAACCACCGCAGTTGCAAGTGCCAAGGGTGGCAGAGGCAAATAATGTAGGCCTAATTACAGCACTTATATTGTGTAATCATCAAACATATGTTTTGTAACTTACGTTTTCTAAGGGCAAAAGTGATATTTTTAAAGCCACTTTATCACCACTACTCAGTTCCGCACGTTACATCAAAAACTGACAGTTTCACCTAAGCTCTTACCCTCTTTCGTAGCACCTCTTGAGTTCCGTAGCGAAAATGCAGAACTCGCCGAAGGTAAGGTAGCACGCCGAACTCCTGTTCGCACACTCCTTCGCACACTGAAGCATCTCGTACACTGAAAGCCAGAAGGAAAAAGAAATATATTAGCCATCAGAGTTACACACACTCGCTAGTCTGAGACCTGTGAAATATCTTATACTTCTACTTTTACCTATAACATTAGGCTTTAGAACTAGGAAATTATTTAACAATGACACAGCTAAACATTATTGCTCCGAAATTTGAGTACGGCAGAGTTTGCAGTCTTTTTGTTAGGATGGCGTAAGAGGTAAGTGCTAAATTATTTTCATAAATCGCAGACTTCTGTTTAACTGCGCGACTGGAATAAAATTTTACCTAATGTAATTATTTTAGCCAGTCACTTCCATTTTGTTGTTTGTTTCCGATACGTAACTAGTTCCAATCGATATCTACGCGTTTTTACAAATTGATTCCCATCATCTCGTGCTCGTAGCGGTACCATTGCTTTAAGGTAGGGATTAAACATCGATCTTACCGATATTTCTATTCGGTCAACCGTCCTCAGTTGAAGGCGTGAGCACGTATAAATTAGACAGACGAAGGGAAGGTACAAAAGCTACTCATCTATTCAGAATTCAAGTTAGCAGAACAGTAATTGTAATAATGTTTACTTATTTGCAACTGGGTACATGTAGTACAATACTGCAGTGAGTATTTTGCCCAGGAAAGGCGGCATTGTGAGAGCTGCGACTGTTGATAAAAACAAAACTACACTCCTGGAAATTGAAATAAGAACACCGTGAATTCATTGTCCCAGGAAGGGGAAACTTTATTGACACATTCCTGGGGTCAGATACATCACATGATCACACTGACAGAACCACAGGCACATAGACACAGGCAACAGAGCATGCACAATGTCGGCACTAGTACAGTGTGTATCCACCTTTCGCAGCAATGCAGGCTGCTATTCTCCCATGGAGACGATCGTAGAGATGCTGGATGTAGTCCTGTGGAACGGATTGCCATGCCATTTCCACCTGGCGCCTCAGTTGGACCAGCGTTCGTGCTGGACGTGCAGACCGCGTGAGACGACGCTTCATCCAGTCCCAAACATGCTCAATGGGGGACAGATCCGGAGATCTTGCTGGCCAGGGTAGTTGACTTACACCTTCTAGAGCACGTTGGGTGGCACGGGATACATGCGGACGTGCATTGTCCTGTTGGAACAGCAAGTTCCCTTGCCGGTCTAGGAATGGTAGAACGATGGGTTCGATGACGGTTTGGATGTACCGTGCACTATTCAGTGTCCCCTCGACGATCACCAGTGGTGTACGGCCAGTGTAGGAGATCGCTCCCCACACCATGATGCCGGGTGTTGGCCCTGTGTGCCTCGGTCGTATGCAGTCCTGATTGTGGCGCTCACCTGCACGGCGCCAAACACGCATACGACCATCATTGGCACCAAGGCAGAAGCGACTCTCATCGCTGAAGACGACACGTCTCCATTCGTCCCTCCATTCACGCCTGCCGCGACACCACTGGAGGCGGGCTGCACGATGTTGGGGCGTGAGCGGAAGACGGCCTAACGGTGTGCGGGACCGTAGCCCAGCTTCATGGAGACGGTTGCGAATGGTCCTCGCCGATACCCCAGGAGCAACAGTGTCCCTAATTTGCTGGGAAGTGGCGGTGCGGTCCCCTACGGCACTGCGTAGGATCCTACGGTCTTGGCGTGCATCCGTGCGTCGCTGCGGTCCGGTCCCAGGTCGACGGGCACGTGCACCTTCCGCCGACCACTGGCGACAACATCGATGTACTGTGGAGACCTCACGCCCCACGTGTTGAGCAATTCGGCGGTACGTCCACCCGGCCTCCCGCATGCCCACTATACGCCCTCGCTCAAAGTCCGTCAACTGCACATACGGTTCACGTCCACGCTGTCGCGGCATGCTACCAGTGTTAAAAGACTGCGATGGAGCTCCGTATGCCACGGCAAACTGGCTGACACTGACGGCGGCGGTGCACAAATGCTGCGCAGCTAGCGCCATTCGACGGCCAACACCGCGGTTCCTGGTGTGTCCGCTGTGCCGTGCGTGTGATCATTGCTTGTACAGCCCTCTCGCAGTGTCCGGAGCAAGTATGGTGGGTCTGACACACCGGTGTCAATGTGTTCTTTTTTCCATTTCCAGGAGTGTATTTGAAACTGTTGCCAATACTTTGTAGGTTGTATGCATGGTGCTTACATGTAAGTATTAACCAATAATGGCACGTTAATAAAGGGAAATTCACATACCTCTCAAAGTTTTGAACAGGAGCTTGAAAAATATAACCTCACTGTCACTCAACCACTGTACTGACCTGCCTCCAGCGCGAGGCCAGTGAGGACACTAGTAGACTAGTTCTAGCTATCACCATTAGAGTTCAGCTAAATATTGTAAAGATATTAAGGGGGGCCATATTTGTTGCAGGGGCCATATTACCACCACTTTATTGATTTGCATCTGTTAGTACGTCCTATCCAGTCACTAAGCTGATCCGATGTTCTGTAATTCCGGATTTTGTTTACTAGATGGCAGTGTGGAACTGCATCTAATGCTTTCCAGAAGTTACAGTGTGTCAACACAAGAGGGGCCAGATGAGAATTTCTGGTCACGCGGATTGTTAATTATCCTGTTACTAAAAGGTTCTAGCACTTACAACAACCTTTCAGGTTATATCAGGCTGTTTCAGAGCTCTTTTTCGTGATGCAACTTGCTAGCGAGTCGAGTTGCTTTTTATCGTCGCCTCCCCCCCGCCCCACTACAAGCACTGTTTCTCCCCATTTTCCCGTAACGCAGCGAGCTGTGTCTTAATTACTGGTCCTTGTCAGCTTGCCTGTTTCACACTGTTTTCTCATTATTGGATATAAGGTCCGCCTGTTATGCAAACGCCGCAAATACAAGAGCAGCAAGTCCAATTGATGAATATATGATCTCCGGTTACATCACTCGGTACAAACGCTCAAAGCACTTACCAGTGGAGACATCACGGTTACATTCCCTTTTCCTAAGTTTTCTCCAACCACCGTCAAGAATCGTTATAGTATAGATGCATGTTGCTGAACACACGTTCACGGTTGTGTGGCAATAAACTAACTTATGTTCAAAAAGTTGCAGCACTACTAAGGATTGTCAGAATGGATTCTTTTTTTGTGGAATAGTTAACGACAAAAATTAACTAATTTATTACTCCCCGACCACCCCCACCCCCACCTCCACCTCCACCTCCAGATGACACGTGTTTTCTTCAGCTGGCACGTTGGTCCCCGTACGCTCCCCCCTCGCTACCTTCTTATCCCCTTCCTCCAACTACCCTATTGGCAGGAATTTCTAATGTCGTTAGCAATTTCAAATTTTCGTTGTAAAATTCAATTGTCAATTCAGAGGACGTAATATTAACGGTAATTGTTGATAAAAATTGTTTATAAAACGGAAATGTTGTTGAAATAAAAAACAAAACGTTCAGAGGATGGGAAATCCCCTCCTGCACCACGCCGCCTCGCGTGACCTGGTAGGTCGGAGAAGGGAGGGGGGGTTGGGGATCGTCCTTCCGCTGGACCACGTAAATGACGGCTGCTGCAGCTGCCATGCCTCGCGGGTTCCGGGGGAACTCTTCTACCGCCTCCTGCCCTGCTCCGGGAACTTGAGATCAAAGGGCGCCGCGCCATGCACGCCCGTAACTCTCAGGCGGGCTGAGATGACACAACTGACGCCACGTACACCGCTTGGCCCAGTGTCTGACGATCTGCAGGGTGACCACCCGCACATGCGGCCCCATCTGCTTCCACGCCACAGGTGATTGTAACGTACAATGCCGTTCTCATGTACATAAGAAAAGAGGGGTTACTATACTTTCAACTACTTAGTTTCAACTTTTCAACTACTTTTCAAAGTCACCGACTACACGTACTCCATAGCCAAAATACGGTAACATGGATCATTGTAAATAGGAGGTACCTTAGGATTTCTGGTAGATTACCGAACAAGACAAACAGATATTCTAGGACAAAGTCTTTATTAACTTTTACATTTACATACAGAAAACAACTCTTTCCTTGTTTTTGTTATGTGTAGTTTTAATAATGTCCAATTCAATTTTTAAATTATAACTTAAATTGAATCATCTATTTCTGCCTCCAGCCCGAAATTTGACAAATACAGAGAAGGTATGTTCTCGAATTCCAGTGTGTATCTTTTTCCTACCTCTTTTACGGCTACAACAATTGGTTCTAATCCTTCCGGCAGTTCTTCTAGACGAGAGTATTCAGGCGTTTTAATTTTTCCTCTTATTTCCTGCATGATAGTGTTGTGTTATAACACTCTACATCTTCCTGAGTGTAGGCTGCCAGTTGTTTGCTGCACATCATGTGGAATTTCGGTCTAGAATTTTAAGTTCACAAATTTTGCCACCGAATTGTCATTAAAAGTTATTTTGTTGGTTTTAGGTTCTGCAAATGGTTGCTCTGTTACTAAGTGTATGGCATCAAACCCACCACACCTCGTTATAATGCAACGATCTTTTTTAAGCTAATCCAAGGAGGAAAGGAGTTTGATGAACATATTTTTCGTGTGTCTTTAGCTTAGTAAACGCGCTCCAATCAGGATGTTTTCAGCCAGGTTCACATGGTTCAAATGGCTCTGAGCACTATGGGACTTAATATCTGAGGTCATCAGTCCCCTAGACTTAGAACTACTTAAACCTAACTAACCTAAGGGCATCGCACACATCCATGCCCGAGGCAGGATTCGAACCTGCGACGGTAGCGGTCGCGCGGTTCCAGACTGTAGCGCCTAGAACCGCTCGGCCACAAGAGCCGGCTTTTCAGCCAAGACATCATCATATGCCCGCATACCTCTGCTCTCTACAGTAAATACTATTATCTTGTATTCCCCAGTCGTAGGCATATTTCCCCACACAGCGTGTTTAAAGCTGTATGTAAACCTGGCCTACACATCCGCAATAGCTTCTTTCTTTTCCACTTGCAGTTTATATTCTTGCTTTATGGCAGCTGTGTTCTCCATACACTCCACTTTTCTTTATTTCGACGTCCTCTATATGCAGCTTCCTTTTCGACGGACACAACACCTTAACTGTATTTAAATGTGTAATATCTTTAATGGGAAATAGTTTAAGACTGTTCGACACGTTGGTTCATTTTTTTTTAGGACTTCTGGTGTAACACTGTATCAACCAGTCCTAATTCTGCAATATCTGTATCTGACGGTATTGCCGAGAACAGTTTTCTAGACTGCTTTAACGTAACACTTCGTCTTTATTGGAGTCAGAGTTAAGAATCTCTACTTAGTTTATAGGTAGATAATTGAAACTGTGTGCAGACAAAACATAGCTGATCAACTTTTCTCGGTCTTGAGTAACTAGCAAGACTTACTTGTACACCTGTCATTTTCTGATATTTGTATTACCCCAGTACACGAACTGCACAACGCTACTGAACACGACGCAACAGTTGTTCTGTACGTTATCTGTAATTGACGCCACATGGAAGCATATGGCACAGAATAAAGTGCTGCACATTGTAAATACTGTTTGATTGTGTGTAATACACGGAAATACTCTTACACAGGGTTTAATATAAGACTCATTCTGTAGTTGTGTATTGTAACCTCCAACCTTCTAATGCCAAGCTGCTTAGCCAAGGAAGATCTGAAAGTTTCTTGTATTCGCATGTCTTGACACTTTACAAAATCTTATGTGGTTACCAAAATCTGTTCACTCCAGGACTTTTGATCTGCCATATACATTTGTTATATATCTTTACTCGACAGTTGGAGCTTAACCACATTAGACAGTCTCTTCGAAATGTCTTATCGTTGTCCACAATCACGCTGTTTCTGTGGCCATTCCCTTTATGCAGAACTCGTGGTTTGGTATTAAGTAGTCGCACATCTCCATTTTATTGAAAATTCCGTAAAGTCTTTGAGTACGTCCAGATTCAAAAGTAGTAATAGGCTAAACATAGCTATTTAAGTATTCCAAGAAGTTCTTCCATTAGAACATCCATTTTAACGTCATCTAATTCCACTTTATTTGGTATTACCATAGGGTTTTTATATTTCCTGGAAATAGGTTCCAGTGCTTCCTTGCCGATTTTTTCCCGTACTCCCTTGCTGTCACACCGCTGATACCATGTAGGAGAAAAGGCAGCTTCGCCTTTATAGTCACGTGGTGACGAAATTGGCGAATTTACTACGTAGATAATAGTTAAATGAGCCACACATCTCCTCCTTTAACGTTACACACCGTCCTGTTTTTAATTGTTCTTGGCAGTAGATTAAGGAAAGGCAAACCTACGTTTCTAGCATTTGTAGACTTAGAGAAAGCTTTTGACAATGTTGATTGGAATACTCTCTTTCAAATTCTAAAGGTGGCAGGGGTAAAATACAGGGAGCGAAAGGCTATTTACAATTTGTACAGAAACCAGATGGCAGTTATAAGGGTCGAGGGGTATGAAAGGGAAGCAATGGTTGGGAAGGGAGTGAGACAGGGTTGTAGCCTATCCCCGATCTTATTCAATCTGTGTATTGAGCAAGCAGTAAAGCAAACAAAAGAAAATTTCGGAGTAGGTATTAAAATCCATGGAGAAGAAATACAAGCTTTGAGGTTCGCCGATGACATTGTAATTCTGTCAGAGACAGCAAAGGACTTGGAAGAGCACTTGAACGGAATTTCCAGTGTCATGAAAGGAGGGAATAAGATGAACATCAACAAAAGCAAAACGAGAATAATGGAATGTAGTCGAATTAAGTCGGGTGATGCTGAGGGTATTAGATTAGGAAATGAGACGCTTAAAGTAGTCAAGGAGTTTTGCTATTTGGGGAGCAAAATAACTGATGATGGTCGAAGTAGAGAGGATATAAAATGTAGTCTGGCAATGGCAAGGAAAGCATTTCTAAAGAGGAGAAATTTGTTAAGTGAAACGTGGACGATAAATAGTTTAGACAAGAAGAGAATAGAAGCTTTCGAAATGTGGTGCTACAGAAGAATGCTGAAGATTAGATGGGTAGATCACATACTAATGAGGAGGTATTGAATAGAATTGGGGAGAAGAGGAGTTTGTGGCACAACTTGACAAGAAGAAGGGATCGGTTGGTAGGACATGTTCTGAGGCACTGGAGGGCAGCGTGGAGGGTAAAAATCGTAGAGGGAGAAAAAGAGATGAATACACTAAGCAGATTCAGAAGGATGTAGGCTGTAGTAGGTACTGGGAGATGATGAACCTTGCACAGGACAGAGTAGCATGGAGAGCTGCATCCAACCAGTCTCAGGACTGAAGACAACAACAACAACAACAACAACTGGACGACAACAAACAGTATTTACAGTATGCTCCACTTTATTCTGTGCCATATGCTTCCATCTGGCGTCAATTAACGGATAACGTACAGACCAACTGTTGTGTCGTGTTCAATAACGTTCTGCAGTTTGTGTACTAGGGTAATACGAATACCAGAAAATTGACAGGTTTACAAGTACATCTTTCCGATACCCAAGATCGAGAAGAGCTCATGAGCGATGTTCTGTCTGTATACCGTTTTAACTATGTGCGTATAAACTACGTGGAGATTCGTGATTCTGACTCCAATAAAGACGATATGTAAGTTGTACAGAAGTGTTATGTTAAAGCAGAACACTTATTTTTCTCAGTCCAGAACAGTGTTCTCCACAACACCGTCCAATATAGAAACTGCAGAATTAGGACTGGTTGACACAGACAGTGTTATACCACGAGTCTTAACAAAATGAACCAATGTGTGGAACAGTCTGACACCATTCCCCATTAAAGATATTACACCTGTAAGTACAGTTAATGTATTATGTGCTTGGAAAAGGAGACTGGATATAGAGGACATTGAAGTAAAGAAAAGTAAACTTAAGTATGTGGTGAAGACAATTGCCGTAAAGCAAGAATGTAAATGCAAATGGAGGAGGAGAAGGAGGAGGAGGAGGAGGAGGAGGAGGAAACTATTGCGGATGTGCAGGCCAGGTTAACATATGGCTCTAAACATACTGTTTGGAGCAATCTGGCTGCGAGTGAGGAATAGAAGATAACAGTATTTACTCTGAAGAGCAGTGTTAAGTGGCCATACGTTGGAGACCTGGTCGATAATGGCAGGTTGGAGCACGTTTTCTATGTTAAAAGACACACGAAGAATCTGTTTATCGAGCTACAACTCTCCTTGTATCTGTTTAAAAACTATGGTTACATTATATCGAAGTGTGCTGGGCTTAATGTCATATACTTAGCAAACAGAACAACCGTTTGCAGAGCTTAAAACCAACGGAATAACATCCTTTAATGGTCATCAAATTGTACAATTAAACTTCTATACCGAAATTCCACATGATGTGTCTCAGAACAACTGGCAGCCTACAGCCAGCAGAATGTGGAATGTTACAAAAGGAAATAAGGGGACAAAAAAATTAAAATTCCTGAATGCTTTTGTCTATACGAACTGCCGCAAAAAACAGACGTAATTGTTCAAGCCATAAAACAGGTAACTTTCACGAAAACGGTATATACTGTAATTCGATAACATGCCTTCTCTGTATTTGTCAGATTACTGGCTGGAGAAAGAAACCGATGATGATTTAAGTTATAATTTAAAAATTAAATTGGGCATTATTAAAACTACACCTAAGAAAAATATGGAAAGTGTTTTTTTCTGTTTGTAAATGTATATGCAGCAGTTAATAAACACTTTGTACTAAAATATTTTCTTGTCTTACTCGTTACCTTACCAAAAATCCTAAGGTATTTCCCATATACAATTATTGATGTGCACGTATTTCGGTTGGGAAGTGTGTGTAGTCCGTGACCTTGAAAAGTAGTACTCGAGAGATGATGTGTTGGGACGAAGTAGACATGAGCGGAACTATCTAACCCGACATGAGCGTAACTATCTAACCTCAGACCCGGACTTCAATGTGCAAGAGGAACGCTATCAAAACTGTGACGATGCTACGGTAAACAGCAATGAGACTTACTTCGCCTTTAGGTAATGATCGTGGTGCTTACCGCTCCCTCGTAACAATTTTCTGCTTCTTTGTGTGCATTTTCGTGCAGCAGAGTGTGGGTGGTACTTCAATGTATCAGCTATTGAAAATATTCTTGTCGGTTTTCCTTCACTAATTCCGAGTGAGAATAGCCCCATCCGTCAAAACCGATACTACTACTACTACTACTACTACTACTACTACTACTAGTGATAAACACGACTGGCGCGGGAAATGTGATTGTAAGTAAGTTTCAGACTTAAAAAGACGTATAAAAACCATTCATTTCCTGACAGACAGAACAAACATCTCCAGAACTCTTACTAGCTGGTTTGTACGCAGTTCGAGCTGTAGATATACCCTGATGATGCCTTCCTAGTACGTGAGAATAGTGTAGAACGAAGTAGTTTCATTACTTTGAAGTTTTTCACCGCAGTGATTGTGGTAGGAAATTTGGAGAGTGGTTGTATGACTGACGTTTGACAAACATATCCTGCATTACAGTACTAAAAGCGTTGCATTCCACACGTATGGCTTTAACAATATAGTATTTTTAGGTGCAGAACCGTGTAACCATCTGATGCTATACGATCATTTGTCATGCCGTTACATCCCTGGTACTGACTCCAAAGAGTGGAGTAATGCTTCAGAATTGAGAGCATGTTTAACTTACGTGAAATGTTTCAAACTCCATCTGTCTGGAGCTCCATCACTGATAAACCACACGTTTCTTCTTAACCATCTGTCATATCACCACAATACTCTGATGTCTACTATACAGCTATAAGAAGTGCTGCCCTCTCCGAGACGCACCCATTGGGGGAGGGGGGGGGGGATCTTGTGCTTTTTGGATGGGTGCCGCGTCTAAGATTGGTGTTGCAGGGAGAATTGATCAAGGAATATGGGGGAGATATCTGTCAATCACCAACTTTATCCTGCGAATTCGAGAATGCTCTGTGACGCCCATCCACACAGGGAAAGATAGCCAGTCGTAATAGTAAATTCTGTACTATGCTCGATGTGCCTCAGCACAGTCAACTATCTGCATTCGTAATCTAGTATTGGATAGCTGCAAAGTAGTGGACAGGTGATTTAACGATGATA
Organism: Schistocerca cancellata; assembly: GCF_023864275.1. Taxonomy (NCBI): domain Eukaryota; kingdom Metazoa; phylum Arthropoda; class Insecta; order Orthoptera; family Acrididae; genus Schistocerca; species Schistocerca cancellata. Next base: position 739,129,235 of record NC_064629.1, on the reverse strand, counting down.
CAGAAATTGGCAAGGCTTCTGCCTTGTCATTGGCTGGCATTTCAATTATGGACCAACTGGTATATTTTGATGTATACAGCCAAATGGACGTACTTCACTGTCATCTATTTGCATCCTCAGTCTAGTATAGGGTACTTTTAGAGTAGTGGAGGGGTGATACAGGAAATGGGGACGCAATCTCCTGTGTCACTGACTGGCATTGAAATTACGAAACAACTGTTCAAATTGCTCAAATTGATCGCTATATCAACTGCGGTGTGTATTATCGTACATCACCCCATACCAACAGTGCCTTTCTCATCCTGTCCGTCCACTTGTATGCTGTTGATTACGAAGTAATTATTGACTGACACCACTTGGTTGAGATGGAGGGAGCCTTAGCAGAACACTGATTATCTGCTACTTGTCACTGTGGAGCGTAGACTCATCCTACTTCCAGATGCTGTGATGTCCTCTACATTTTTTTTTAACTTTTTCGCCTATAAGATGTTATGATTTCTACTACACCGCCCCTGTCGTGAATAGCATCTTCCGGCAATGGTCAACACTGGAACAGTGATCATCTACGCAAGTGCAAAATGTGGAAACAATGTTCTTCAAAACGGAACACCAAGACATCTGCTACCCCGTCGCTGTGAAAGATGAGTAACTGTATAGGTCATCACCTACGGATAGCTGTTGGAAACGCTCAACAATGCCGCAAAATCTTCCAGTTTCCGTAGTTTCGATGTCTTCCACATTTTTATTAATGAGGATCTCCAACTCTGGGTTTTATTTCTACAACATTTGTGTTGTGGGAGCTGCACAGTTTCCACTGCGCGCTGTTCAGCTTTCTGTGACAGCCAATGGACCGAAACGAGTTAATGTCCGTTTAACAGCTGACACAGACCTCAAAGTCAAGGTAGAAAAGCAAAGTGTATGGTGGTGTACAAAACTGTACTGTTACCCTGCTTGGGCGTGTTACAGCCAAAAAACAATGTATTGAACTGCTAATGGACTAATACAGGAACAGTCTCTTGTAACTGATAGTCTGTTGGATATGATCTTCCTCGAATACAGTCGACGAAACTTTACACAGGTCTGTGAAAGTGACTTCGAGCACTGGGCACGTGCTCCAGTGGAGCGATACATTTAAATGTAGTATGCTCGATATTGACTTGTTTTTTGATATATTGGAAGAGAGAGACGTGGTAAAATCTTATAGGATGGAGTGGTTGAACTGAGAAATTAATTGATCAGTTTAATTAACTTGCATATCAATTTGATATCAACGTGCATCCGTGCCGCCCCCCCTCCCTTACCCTACTACTGACACAGTCAGTTTACCAAGCATATTTGTTGATCTGGGTGTTATTTCTGTTGCCGTCTGTTCTGCCGTTTGGGGGTAACGTACTTGTTACTTGATTAACATGTGCGCTCCCATGTTGAAGTTTCTCCCACTACTACGCTGGATTGCCTGTGGTTCTCTATCACTCTGTCTTAAATGTTAAATTCACCCTTTCGTGCCTCTGTTTGAAATTACCTGTGTGCCACATATGTACGTTTTAAAAGTTCTTTTAATTACGACTTGTTCAGTGACTGCTTATTTTGTCATTTGCGCCTGAAATTAATTGTATGGTCTAGCGATTAGTGACCACTGAGATCGGGACAGTCTCATTTGTGTCTAAAGTTGCTACTTGCTTTACTTATGTAGCGAATATAAAATTGCCCATGGCTGAGGTAAGCAAAATCTAGCGGCCCAGTGAATCTAGCCGATTTGGGTAATTAAATTCGGTAATTCTGGTGAGATTTTGCCCCTTTCAAGATTATAAATATTTTTTGTTTTAAATGTAGTTACTATTGCAGTCGTTTGTTAGCCTTGAAGATTTGCCTGTTACCTTTTAAGCCATTTAATTTAATGTGCCCGAGTACCGTGTCATTCCCTGGTTATTAAATTGACTTATTGTATTGTGTTGTAAGATTAACCGGTTGATCTTTTTAGTAATTCTTACTGAGAAATTCTTGTCGTTATACGTAATGTTTGGTTGGGGCTTGGGACCATGCTCACATTGAGTTTCTTGTCTCAGTCTGAGCATTTTCGTATGTTCTATGATTGTTAAGCACGAATTATTACTCAATTGTTTGCTCTCGGCCTTCTGAGCTGTTGGTAGCGTTTGGAGACGCTGCCCCGGAGCGTTATCTGTTACCCACCGGTTCATCGGGCATAGCCTGTCTTCGCCGCTTCCCGTCTCACCGTAGCCTCCGAGACGTTACGGCCTCCTGGCTTGTTACGGTATCCCTCGTAGCAATCGGGCGCTAATTTAACCCGCAGTGCCCGTTATTCTAAACCATCTTATTCAGACCTGGCATGACATACCTCCTCCTTCCGTGTTTTCTCTATTTGAAGTTTGATTTTAACGCAATAGTTTTAATACTGAGTAATGCTTAATTTGTTAAATTGTTCTTTATTATTTTTCACACGTCAGTATCTCTAATATGCCCAATGGGCTTCTCAGATTGGTCAAATATTGGATATTTGTGTCGATACCAGACTTGTTTACACTTATGCTACCACACCTTTTGTAAGCTACGTTCATTAATGTTAAGCACCCCCTTACCCAGCCAAATGTTGGAATTGTAATATTTAGCATCACTGCTGTCATTGCTCGTCCAGCGGTACGTGAATGTTTGAGATATACTTATTGTATAATTTGCTTGTTGTGCATTTTATTCGTTTAAATTAACTGATTAATTATCTATTGGTTCAACTGAAGGAATTTTGGGATAATTACCTGAATCATTTGTATTTTATTAGTCATTCCTTATCAATCCACTGATTTTCAACACCCTTCTACAGCGTGTTTCAGAAGTGAAGGTTAATAATTCACACATGGAAAGTGCAGCTGAAAAGCTCCAATGAACATGGATCCACAAATAAAGCGTTGTCGAGGTACAACATATTTTCTCTTGTGGCTCATCAATGTCTAGGAACAATGGCATCTCTAAACGTTGAAATGTGTGTTCGAAATGTTGCCATGCGTCTTAATGCAACACTGAACTAATCTCTGAAATGAATTGCGAACCCTGTCAGGCAGTCCTGGGGAATTCTGTTAATGCTGGAAGGCTGCTTCAATCCGCAAGCGTAATTCCTCAAGAGCGTTGACCTCGGTGGCGCAGACCAGGTTTCTGACATGACCCGAAACGCAGAAATCCTAGGGACACACAGAAATCTGGGGACCCCTGAGGCTATGGCACAAGCCCTTCTCTACCTATCCAACCTTGACCATACGTCCTAGTTAGAAGCCTGCGCACTCGTAAAAGAAAATGTGCTGGAGCACCGTCAGGCATGAATCACATTTTCAGGCGTTGTTTCAGTGGGGACATCATGTACAGTCAGACATAAAAACTGACCGCCAGCCGGCCGCCACAGTGACGAAGTCAGAGTCTTTCACTTAAGGCGAAAAAAAAAAAAAAAGACCGCCCCTGACAATGCTAAGTCCGGCCATCTGCACAACCTGGCAACACTGTAATAAAGTGTGAGGAGGAAGTGTTGTCTACTTGCGAGATGATGTCGTGCTGTGTGAGACCGTGGTCTAGTGGTAATCGTCGTGCATTTTAATTTTACAGTCGCGTGTTCGCGTCCAACTGTATCTTTTCTTTCCGCATTTCGGCCCTCGTCTGGCGTTATGATTGAATGAGCATCGAGGTAATTCCCCTCATTCTACCCACCTGTAATAACAAATACTTCCAGAAACAATTCCGCAGGACACTCGTGGCTGCGTCGCGATCAGAACAGCTTACGCTCGAGCGTTTCCTCGCGCTGCAGCTGCTCCCGGTCACCGGCCAGACGCCATCACTCTCCTGAAATCTGGCGCCGCGCAGGTGTACGCGGTGTGACGCTCTCAGTGTATGTATCAACTGTCATTTTTCAAACTTTCAGTTCTAGTTATCATCTTGCATTTAAGCATTGGATTTTGCACACTTTAAAATAATGAACTACGGTTAAGTGTTGTAAAATGGGGGCGCAAGTGGAAAAAGGTGGTGTAACATCTGCAACACAATATTTACTTTCGGTATAATAGAGGCGTGAATGCAGAGGAGGCAGCTCGAATGATTCGAAATGTGTGGAGCGAGTGCCTTAGCGAAAACTGCGCCAGAAAAAGATATTCTTGTTTCAACAATGATCGTTCTGGCGTGAATGATTTTCCACATTAATTCTCAACTACTGACATAAGTGATGGATTATCATTTAACTATCATGCGAAATTTGCATTCAACAGGCAAGGTTCAGAAGTCTGGTGTAATAGCACTGCATGTGCTAATTCGAAACAACGAAAAATCAACGAAGTGACTTATTGCAGTTTTGCTTGAACGTCAAGTCGCTCATTGAGCATTCCTGTGCAATACTGTAACTGGTGACGACTTACGATGCCTTTACAGTTAGCTTACTAAGAAGAAATGAAAAGCTGACAACTTTCGGTCGCAGTTTAAGAAAATCGATCGAAAAAACTACATGACGTGTGCTACTGGATGATAGCGCACTCTGTTGATTTGAGAAACAAAACTGTCCAGGAGATTCTCATGGAAGTCCCTTCTCAGCCACTTGTCCCTCTGATAGTATAGTAGTAAACTTTTAACTTTCCCACTCTTGATCGATAAACCGTCAAGACAATTCATCTCTACTTGCTCCCCGTCAACTGGCTCGTGAAAAAGTCTGACCGTTCCTTCCTGTATCGTTACTGTTGACGAGAAATGGCGTCTTTATGTTAACCTAAGGAAAAGAAGGGAAGCTACGAGCACGTATAGCCTAATTCAGCAGCTGTTGTTGACCCCTGGTAGGTAATGGAGGGAATCCAGCCTCAGCTAGTAAGCTGTTCACAGGGGAACTTCAGAAGACTCCTGTCGCATGTGGGACCCCACGATGATGAATGTGGTCCAGTGTCCGCAATGCTGGGTGTGATGCTGGTCCGTATGCAAGACTCCCATAATCGAAACAGGAAAGAAGCAGGGCTTTGTAAAGCCGCAAAAGGGTAGAGCAATTTTCACCCCAGCTAGTTTTACTGAGGCAGTGAAGTGTATTGAGATGTCGCCAGCACTTTCACTTAAGTTGGCGAAGGTGGGGAAGCCACGTCAGCCAGGAATCTAAGGCCAGTGCCAAAAAGCAGTGCGCCTCAACTAGAAGATGTAGTTGATCGTCTAGGTAAAGCACTGGGTGTGGGTGGGCAGAACGACGGTGACAAAAGTGCATAACACCGAGTCTTGGCGTCTGAAAACTGAAAGTCATGGGCGACATTTCATGACTGCACTTTTTGTATGGTACCCTGTAGCTGAGCAACACCCATACTAGAGGAGCAATAACAAAAGCAAAAATCGTGTGCGCGTAAGGAAGGCTATACCCGAAACCCACAGCCGCTGCTAGACCACTGATGACCACCAGAAAGAGATGGATGCACAGTACAGAACCCTGCATGACCTCGTTCCCTTGTATATGTGGGGTACTGAGTGAAGCACACACTTGAATCTGGAACGTTGAATGTGACAGCAAATTCTTAACAAAAATCGGGAGTGGAGCATTAAGTCCCCATCCATATAATGTAGTAAGTATGTGGTAACGCTATGGTGTATTATAAGTCTTCTGTAGATCGAAAAAGACAGCAATGAGGTGCTGGCAACGTGCTGAAGCCGTCTGGATGGTTGACTCCGGGTGAACCAAGCAGTGGAGCGGCCTTTGCTAAAACTGTGTTGAGATTCAGCCAAAAGGCCCCGAGATTCGAGCAGCCAACACAGCCGCTTGCTCACCAGGCCTTTGAGGAACTTTCAGGGAAGGTCAGTAAGGCTGATTGGGCGATAACTGTCTCTGTGCGTTCTTACCCAGTTTCAGTACCGGAACTATCGCGTTTTCTCGCCACTGAGGATGTCAACTCACCCTTGTTCCAGATCCGATTAAAGAGGGCAAGGAGATGACGCTGACAATCCACTGAGAGGTGTTTCAGTATTTGTTTTGGATGTGGTCTGGCCCTGGGACCATATCTGGGCAATGGGCTTGGGCACTGGAGAGTTCCCATTCATTCACTGAGTGGAGCATTATATGGCTCCATGTGGCTGGTAGTAAAAGATAAGCGCATTCGCTTCATCCGCTGTTTAATGAGCCGAAAGGCAGAGTGGTAGTTCTCAGACTCAGCGAAATGTCCGGCGACAGCGTCTGGATCCATATAAATGGCAGCATCTATCTTTCCCTGTACCTAAGACGGAGAGATTCTTGCTATCGTCGTTTTATGAAGTCACCACAGACCTCTTCCTAGCTACAGAAGTCTGACGACGATGAGGCGCCTCGGCCTGGGGGATGAGGGCCTGTGTCCCTAGCAGGTGGGGAACCAACACTCCCCCAAGTGGGTGCGGTGGAAGCAGGGAAAGGGTCCCTGACCGCCTGGGGGAGCAGGTATGAGCGGGCTGCTCTGAGTGCAATACATGAAAGCACCATCAACAGAGAAGGAGGCGACACTGTACCCGCAGTGTAAGATTGTGTCATTTGTCCGGGATTAAGAGGCTCGTACCTTTTCCTGGCCTCTCGATATGTGGGCATCCAGGGTCTTTTACATCCGAATTTTCTTCTCGCGCTTAAAAATGGAGCGATCTGGTGAGCGCCGGCCCTTGTGACCTAGCAGTTCTAGGCGCTTCAGTCTGGAAGCGCGCGGCCACTACGGTCGCAGGTTCGAATCCTGCCTCGGGCATGAATTGTGTAATGTCCTTAGGTTAGTTAGGTTTAAGTAGTTCTAAGTTCTCGGGGACTGATGACCTCAGATGTTGAGTCCCATAGAGCCATTTGATTTGAATCTGGTGAGCAGGTGAGTGTAGCTCGTCACAGCTTACACAAGGAACATTCGCACGCAGCATACGTCCACCGCCCCAGCAAACAGGGGTAGCGGTGGAACGGAAAGACGTACGTCTGAACTTCGTACACCAGGAGCACCTTGTAGGAGGACGAACATAGGGTTTCGTGTCACACCGGTAGACCGTCATCTCGACCTTCTCGGGAAACTTATCACCCTCGAAAGCCGAGACGAAGGCCTCGCTAGCAATTCTGTTTTCCCTCCATTCCCTACAGACACTACGGACGAACTACACACCCCGTCGCTCTAAGTTGGCCCGCAGTTCGCTGTCAGACTGCAAAAAAAGATCACGGCGAAAGATGACTCCCCACACCGTACTGAGACACTCGTGGGGAGTGACAGTCACTCCCACAAGAGAGCCTGTGACTCGGCAGGAGATGACGTTTTAATCGGGAGGGAACCGCTCTTCATCTTAAGAGACGGCTGCAGCTTCCGCATATTTCACTTCAATGTGTTCCACAAAAAATAAAGGTTCTGTGCCCAAAAACGCGTCACTGTCAGTCCCAGTACGGACCATGTATCGATAGGGAGTATTTTTCTCCTCGTCGTCTAGTCCCGCATTCCTCCCGAGGCGTGGCCAGTGAAGGAAACGCGCCGGGATCTTACTTTGCCACAGATACGAGGCTTTTACGTGTGACCACCAGTAAGAGAAAGTTTAAGTCGCTGCACGTGTCGACCGTCCGCCACGGTGGCACCCACTCTCCCCACGGGCACCACCCAGCCACAGCAACGGCTACCTGACCAGAAGCCCACGCACCCCAGCCGATATTTTGTGGCATACACGGGAGCGTACAGCGCAAGCACCGACAGTGGGATCCCTGCGTGGTCAGGGGGCTACCCCGTCGTGCACGTACTTTACGACCCACCACCCACGAAAGGATGTAAAATTTGGAGAAGATGGTAGGTCGAACCCAATACTGGGGACCACAAAGATGCAAGATGAAGATCGAGCAGGAAGTGAAACTGGAAATTAAGACCAAAATCGTGGTCCGAGTCCCAAGTACGTTCTACACCGAAAGGACCATCTGAGAGAAGTCTGAGGAGGTAAGAGATAGTCCAAGAGTCGGTTTGAAGCACAGAAAAAGGAAGGAGTGCTGCAAAGGACGGGCCACGTGCTAGCCGAGCACGTACTCACGAAAAGCTGGTAACTCACCCTGGGGGAGGGAGGCGTAACTTCCACTTTTTGTTTAAGTCAGTCGTACAGTATAGTATTTTCAAACACGATCCGTCTCTTTTATTGATCCTGTCCTTTCCTACCTGCATAAAGGTGGACGATCCGTGGTGTCGATACCCTCACTAAATAACCGATTACAAACACCTACTTCCGATGGATATCTTATCTCTGGCCTTCTGGAAGGTTCCAGTACGTACCGGTTCGCACCCGTTGCAGCATTCACACTAGGGCACATGCGAAAGAGTAAGTTTAGTCGGAGATGGACAGTCAATGACGGTCAGGGCGCCGTCCCATTGTGGATCGGTTTTCGCTAATTTGCAGACATATACGAACGACTATGATTTTGAGGAGTTCAGTCAACGGAGGAAGTAAACCTACGATTGTGGAAGTAATTTCGTCAATGTATTTGTAAGGAGCAAGAAGTAAAAAATGGAACTGAGAGCGCCGAATATTGTGTTGCCACCACGCGGGTGTTTCAGCATTACCAAAATGACCGTCGATATTATCGCATCTCGGAAGAAGTTATATTGTTTGTCCTTAAAATGTACTTTACGTTTTAGCTCGACAGAGTAATTGCTGTGAATTTACATACGAGTCGAATTAGGGACCGTTTACTTGTCTTAAGAATTACTATCGTTAAACATAAATCCCATAATGTTACGAAGCAGTTCACAGGTCGGTTTACGGCACACACAAAATTCAACAGTCGGTTACGTATCTGGTTATAAACGCTAACCCTCTTTCTCTTTTGTTCGATAGCCTGGGAAACTTCAGACTAGGTGGTGATTGCAATGAACACGCAAGCCACACGCTTCACCTGTGCGCGAGCAGCACATAAATGCCCTCCGTCACGAACTGTTCAGTGACAATCCGAGCGAACTGAGACAGAAATGCCACGGTGGTAGTGTCCACCTTCGGGTAAGGTGCTTCGCACTAACTGCAACAGATGATGAGAAAACAGTAAGACGAACTGAGACGGAGCATAACACGGCAAAGATCCGCGACGCTGACAACGCTAGCTGCATCCACCAGTTGTTAGTTGCATCTTTTTTTTTCAGTTCATGCGCTGGATCGTAACTGCATGAAACTTCCAATATATGGGTAACTAATATTTGACTATACTAAGATCCTACAGAAATGTACGTGGAAGGTTTGATAGACGCAACCCACACGTGAGGGAAATGATGTTTGATTTAACTTTGAGTCAGAATGATATTAAATTGTTTAATAATACTTTCAAACTGCATCTACACACGAACATACTATGCGAAGCACCATACAGTGTACTCTGTGCCACCCCTAGTCATTCCCATTTCTATTTCACTCACAAATGGAGTGAGGGAAAAATGACTGTCTATACAGTTTTTAGTGAGCCCTGTTTCTCTTACATTGTCTTTGCGCTCCTGTTGTAAGATGTTTGTGTTGGTGGCAGTAAGGTCGTTCTGCATTCGGTCTGAAGTTTCTTCTTAGTGCTTCATGAGAAGAGTCTTCTTTCCTCCAGGGATTCCCATTTGAGTTCATGGAGCATTTCCGTAATAGTCTCATGTTAATCGAACCTACCAGTCCAAATCTAGCAGCACACGTCTGAAGAGCTGCAATGCCTTCCTTTAATACGATCTCGTGAGGATTAGCTCTCTATTGTAGCTCAATAGTCAACAACTGTAGCACAACATTCAAAAAGCTGTTCAACGAAATATTCAAAAACCTGACGGATCCGTGAATTAACTATGTTTTTCGTCTATAGCCAGTGTGTCATTGAAATATTTAAACAAAGTATTATCCTATACTATCGAATTACATATCCCAAAAGCCAGTAATTCTATTATTTTTCTGCAGTGGACGTTGTGTAGACCCTATCGTCTCGAAACTGTGACAATTTGCAAAGGATATCAAGAAAATGATATGATAAATAGTATTACAGTTACTTAGTGAATTACTCGCAAATTAATATCTTAAAAGTCTTTACATCTCTACAAAATGTTACAATAATGTATTTTAAACATTTTCCTTTTCTGCAAATACAAAGTGTAAATTCAAAAGTTTCCGATTGTGTTCACTTTATAAACAAATCTATAAGCAACAATACATCTGCGAATGCTTCGACTGACAGTGTAAATATAAATCTTTTGGGACGTTATACCGTGTCACTCTGAAACCAAAGCCGACGTTCGGAACTTCAGTTTCAAAATCACCTGGCCTAATGCCCAAAAAGATTTTATTTCTATCTATATGCAAGTACTTGACATTAGTAAAAGTTCTGTTATTTCATTTCTTCCTACCTTAAGCAAAAAATGCTGTCAACAACTGAAAGTTTGGCTTCAACACCACAGCTTTTTATCAGGTGGTATGTCGCAGCCGTTACTTTCCTCCTATCATAGATTGACTTTAAGTCCCCCTTTTAACTGGCTGGGTACAGTTTAATTTGGACTTCGAATTACAGAGCAAATCGGCATTTTTCAAATCAGCGAACATTTCGAGAGGTGAGAGAAGTGACGAGTGACAGATGAAGATCCTAGGACTGATCGGGGATCGAACAATAGACGTTTGCATCTGTAATCTGGCACTTCACCACTCAACTACAGATTCACATTCTTAACAGTTTAATAGGACATTATAAAAGTATCACAGGCTAATAAGCTGCGTCCTCTTTGTTAATTAATAGAAAGCTACAGCATTTGTCAGTATGGATTTTGCGAATATTATCTGCCACATAATTTTATTAAACATAAGGAGTTGCACCGCTCAGCCGATTTTACTACACTGCGAAGGGGCATAAAACTTCCTTCGACGTCCACAGCCTGTCTGCAAGTGGAAATGCAAATTCAACGGGTCGGGCAAGACTATCAATCAGCGACGCGTTTAGGCGGACATGCGACAGTTCACGACAGCGGCCAGTTTCGCAAGCCCACGCCCGACCGGACTAACCCGCACAGCCGCTTCCCACAGTCAAATGCGGCAGCACGCCCCAACACCGACCCGGACCAGCTGCCACATTCGACACTCACTACCTTTCTACAGTATCACAACCCAGTTCATAGTTGGGTTTATGGAACTGCCACCTTCACACTTTCCGAGCGCTGCCCGTAAAAATTACGGGTATGCTGTGATGTCCCGAACAGTCAGCACTGTAAGAATTCCGAACTTTGCTTTCCTGATTGTTACTTCACGATACATTGTTTCCAAGCGGTGACCGTTAAAAGGTCAGTTGTTCGGTGTTTTAGTGCCTCGGAGAACAGCCAGATTGATGTTCATGCTTCCACAAAGTGCTACGTGACTTTAAAATCATTACAGGCGTGATTAGTACGCGCACATCCGTTGTTGCATTGTGCTTACGTAGTTGTCTCGATCGCAAATGTTTATCGTAATGTCAGGGACAGTCTGACCAATGAAAAAATTCTGGGTCTGCTTGAAGAATCTGATTCTGAAATGCGCGAATATGATTCTGAAATCGATGACAGTCTTTCTGAAAAAAATGGTAACTTGCATTTCTCCCTCATGTTATAAGCAGGAGTCACACAAAGACGTTGGAAAAGGTTACGATTTCTAGACGATAGCCGTCACTTTGGTGTGACTGGAATGTGTTAAGTATGTCATCGTAGACTGGGGTGCACTTCACATAAATGTATACACCTATCATTTGCGGTCATCAAATCTTAAGCCTACTTTTGCAGAAACTGATCTCTGTCCAGTAAACCTTTGTTGACCTATTGAGCTAGTAAGTAACCACCGCTGATTACTTTGTAATCGTAATGGTGTAGCACGTTTGACAAATTAATTTATGTGACCTGACGCTCATATTTACAAACTTTAGATTGAACTGGCTGGTAATGCCACTATCTTTTTTCAAATTGTTCAAATGGCTCTGAGCACTATGAGACTTAACTGCTGAGGTCATCAGTCCCCTAGAACTTAGAACTACTTAAACCTAACTAACCTAAGGACATCACATACATCCATGCCCGAGGCAGAATTCGAACCTGCGACCTATCTTTTTTGTTAATCACCTCTAACATATTACTTGGAGAAGATTACACATTCGGACTTGGGAAGTATAATAGAAGTTATTTCCTGTTATCCTCGTACTACTCCCCCTCCAATTTATTTACGGAACGAAGATTTGAATGCGTAATAAATCTTATTTATTATCGTCACGGAATTAATAAATTCCTTAACAATTTTTTGTGTTATTAAGTCATCTAAACACCACCCGGGAAAAGCGAAAGGCTTCTGGATTTCCGCATATGTACTGCTTGTAAGTGGCCGAGCGGTTCTAGGAGCTACAGTCAGGAACCGCGCGACCGCTACCGTCGCAGGTTCGAATCCTGCCTTGGACATGGATGTGTGTGATGTCCTTAGGTTAGTTAGGTTTAAGTAGTTCTAAGTTCTATGGGACTGATGACATCAGCAGTGAAGTCCCATAGTGTTCAGAGCCATTTTCTGCTTGTAAATCATTCTTGTACCGGATGTTTATCCCAGTATTAACATAATGCAAATCGACGCTGTTCATTACCCCGATGGAGCAGTTTGTCATTTGATAATATGTAGGCTACATCAGCTTCACGCTAGATTTGCGTTTCAGGACATTGTTGCCGCCCAGTTACCCTCGTTGCACAGAATTTGATGACTTAATTGGATTTGTATGCAGCAGACACGTAGATTAACAAATAGGAAAGACCGCCCGGCGTCTCCCACCTAATATTGCTTGTAAGAGGGAAAACTTTTGCTACTATTCAACCTCCTTCAAACACCTTTTAGAGACCCTATTACCCGATCTGTGTAGAAACTTTAACAAATATCGAACCGTCCGTACATAGCAGTTGGCACCGCAACCACAGGGTAGTCAGTGTATTAATACAAACTCGTGTTAACGAGAATGTTCATACTGGCGCGCAAGAAAGCTGGCCTGAAGTTTACCTAAGCTGCTTTTTGCAAGGTCTGCGAAAAACGGTGCCACGTGTTGAAACGAAGTCAATATTGACTAGCAATGGAGTAATAAGCCCATCCTGGCCAGTTCCAAATGCTTGGGTAATAATAATACTACAATGGAGATGTAATACTTTATCGAGAGAACGACTGCTAACTAGTGTTTCGCTTCGACATTCAGGGATTTACGAACTTGGCAAGTGGTGGAGTGTGCCTGTGGTTAAGTAGGATAATGTCCGTACTCTCTAGCTCAGAGTAGCTGCTGCGATTTCTCCCTGTTCCATCACAGCACTGAGCGACGTTCACCTGTTGGCAGCTGACGAAGGCCAGCGTTCGGTTGTGGTGGCAAGTGGGCGGCTTCGTGGGCAGCGGCGGAAGCTGCGTGTGACAGCTCCCACCCACCACAGCCACGTCTACATTTGTCTCCGGACACTTGAGGGATTACATGACTAATTTATCGTATTCACCAGTTTTATTTTTTAAGAGCATTGCGAATCCTGTAAACGGTTTCGACCAGCCAGCTGTCATCGTATGACGCAAGATAAAAGGTTCAAAATGGTTCTGACAAGGGAACCTCCCCATCGCACCCCCCTCAGATTTAATTATAAGTTGGCACAGTGGATAGGCCTTGAAAAACTGAACACAGATCAATCGAGAAAACAGGAAGAAGTTATGTGGAACTATGAAAAAAATAAGCAAAATATACAAACTGAGTAGTCCATGTGCAACATAGGCAACATCAAGGATAACATGAGCTTAAGAGCGCCGTAGTCCCGTGTTTAGCGTGAGCAGTTGCGGAACAAGAGGTCCTTGGTTCAAGTCTTCCTTCGAGTGAAAATTTTACTTTATTTTCTGAAAGTTGTGATCTGTCCGTTCGTTCATTGACGTCTCTGTTCACTGTAATAAGCTTAGTGTCTGTGTTTTGCGACCGCAGCGCAAAACCGTGCGATTAGTAGACGAAAGGACGTGCCTCTCCAATGGGAACCAAAAACATTTGATTGCAAGGACATAGGTCAACCGATTCCTCCACAGGAAAACACGTCTAATATATTCTATAAGACACTGGTGACGGCATGTGCGTCACATGACAGGAATATGTTGTCGACCCACCTAACTTATACACTTGGCGAATGGGTAAAAAGATTCTTCTACCTTTCCGATTTAGGTTTTCTTTTGGATGTGATAATCACTCCCAAAAAAGTGATGAAAACGTAAGAGTTTGTCACAAACTGCAACAAATGAATGCCACAGTTTCACAGTCGCACAGTTTTCCCTGTGCTCTGTCAGAACATATATTTTTAACGTTTTCAAGTTTTTCGTTTTGTAGACCGTCAAATCCTGCATATGTCGAAGCAAATCTGAACATGTCCTGGAATTTTGGAGAGCGAAGTTGATTATGTGTGAGTGCCTGAACTTTGATAATTGACACACGATCACGTAAACAATACTGCTGTGTGTACCTGTGCAGCTTCGCAAAATAATTGTCTGATGATAAAAAATTAAACTTTTCGCTCGAGGAAGACTTGAACCAAGGACCTCTTGTTCTGCAGTTGCTCACTCTAACCACGGGACCACGGCACTGCTGAGCTTACTGGTTCCTTGATGTTGCCTATATTGCGCATGGACTACTCAGTTTGTGTATTTTGCTTATTTTTTCATAGTTCCACACAACTTCTTCCTGTTTTCTCGAGTGATCTGTGTTCAGTTTTTCAAGGCCTATCCACTGTGCCAACTTATAACTAAATCTGAGGGGGGTGCGATGGGGAGGTTCCCTTGTGAGCACTATGTGACTTAACATCTGAGGTCACCAGTCCCCTAGAACTTAGAACTACTTAAACCTAACTAACCTAAGACTGTAGCGCCTAGAACCGCTCGGCCACCCCGGCCGGCTACCACGGAGTAGGTGTCTGTTAAATTACAACAGTAACCAAAACAATGAAACGTGACATATGACGTAACACTTTCGCACTACTAATGTTCTTCCTGCTCTGGAAAAACGTACTTCCGAATCTCTCCTAAATACAACACCAACACGTTATCCTGTTCCTGAGCTCAACACCTCACTCACTAGAGATGCTGATTAAATTTTTCAGGCAAGCAAATGGGATGGTGCGGTACACAAAATGTCGTCGCTGTGGTTCTAATGATGTGTCCAGTGTTATTTTATAAAATAACGTGTCTATAGCGTGATTGGTAGTGAGAAATTTACATTATTGAGTATCTTTTTCAAAAAACGGTATTGTACATTAGAGAAAAATCTAATACGGTTACGGCTGTTTTATTCGCTAGGATGGCGGCTCTGATTTTCATTCCGCCATCCTGATTTAGATTTTTTTGGATCTTCCGTAAATTAAGTCAAATGCTGGCACGGTTCCCACTCCCTGTATATGTCAAATGCCACATATATCCGCGACAGTGAAATTAATATCAAGAAAAGACACGGAACAAAATAGATTATATAATTATATACATGCATGTAACAAGCCCTCTATGAAAGCCACCACAGATATTGAAAACATCGATCATGTGAAACCCAGATTGCGCTCTTCACGCTGGATGTCCAAGTGCCACGGTGTCTCATCAGCTTTAGATTTAATACAACATCGACATCAAATATACTCGAAGTATGGACTTAGTGGGGAGACTGGCAACTAGGCCATAATGCAACGAAATTTAGAACTGTGCGTTTCACGCAAAATAAAATTTTATAAGAAGATAGTAACTGTTCTCGAAAGAACAGATACCACTGATTACCGTGCAGCTTCTCTACAATAAATGATAATAATTGAAGTCCCTGCAGTCGCGCTATTCATCTGTGTCCTCGGTGGCTCATATGGATAGAGCGTCTGCCATGTAAGCAGGAGATCTCGGGTCAGAGTCCCTGCGTGTAACAACGTGGAGAGGTGAGATGGAACACACAGATAGGTACAGTTGGAAGTCATGAGGATTCGATATATTGCTAAGCTATTGGAAAATACAGAGCTCGCTTACAAAAATATTATACAGCCCATGTAGCGAAAAATTAATGTTCATGTATTAGGGATCGGTATCATGCTGGACTAACAGAAGACACAGAGCACCAATACTCATTGGTTTGACTGATGGAAAACCAACAAATATGATGAAAAAGCGGCAGGTCTTCTAAGACAGACCCTGCATGTTTCATGCAAACTTCCTTGGTAAACTGCTAAAACCAGCTTTCAGTGCGGAAACTACAAATATACTTCACATCTGCCCCACAGAAATCGTGAAGATACAGTAAGTGAGGGACTAGCTCACTTGACATAAATGAATAGAAAGGGAAAAACAGTAATACGTGAAATAAAAACTACTTTCTCCCTCACACGTTATAGGGATCCACAGAGTACAGATGTAAATGAACATTTCAACGCATGTTGCTAACACTTGGTCCTCGTTATTCGTCGAATGCACAGAGAAATAACCGGATATCGATAGTAACTGACCAACCACCAACTTCGTCCCCCTCCCCCGCTTGTTAAGCGAGAACAGCAGCTTTATGCCCGTCGCACTCCATATGGATTGCATCAGAAGTAAATTTAATCATCTAAGTTGACATAGGAGTTTGTCTATTACGCGCTACACCTATTACCAAGTTCCTGCATACGATTATACCTTCGACAACTAAAATCTCCTAGCCCAGAAACTCGGTACAGCGTCTCCACTACAGTTAGAATTGCTTTTCAGCATCTCTTCCTTATATGCTAATGAGGCACACTTGTCACATTCATTGTTTGTGGTATTCACCCCTCTTTCAAATAACATTGCATCATATACCACAATATGTGAAATAAAATTAAGCCAGGTTCATGCTTCCGTGCTTGGTTGTGAATCCAGTCTGGCCCAGGGTCTGTATCAGGGCAGTGGACTAGGACACTGGCGAATTCCTACTCACTGAATGGAGTATTATATGGCTCCAGGTGACGTGTAGTGAAAGATTATTGCCTTCACTCCAACAGCTGTTTTGGGAGGCGAAAGGCAGGTCGATAAATCTCAGACGCCGAGGCTTGAGCATAGTGCAGAGCAAAATGTTCGGCGATGGTGACTGGATCAAGTAGACAGTGCTTTTCAAGGTAATTCCAGATACACATGCAGATGTCTGGTATCCACAGAGACGTCTCATCTCAGCCCAAATCTGCAAAAGGGAGGTATCCGATGGCTGAACCTTACCATTCTCGCTTACGTCTGTTTGTTAGGTGGCGGACCTGGGCACAGAGCCACTAAAAGGCAATAAGGTGCTCCATTAATGGGTGTCGCTTACGGCCTTGGAGTGCCCGACTACGATCTCGAATGGCCTCTGCAATTTTCGAGGACCACCAAGGTACTGTCTTCCGTCAGGGCGGCGCTCGGAACGGGAGATAACTAAATCAGCTGCCAACAGAATGGCTGTAGTTTTATTCTTGACTGCCTCACTGATATCTCCATGCGGCAGGGACCCAAGGTCGACAGCAGAGGTGAAAGCATCCCAGTCAGCACTGTTGAGAGCCCATCGGGGCATGTGTCCAGGGATGTGACACTGAGGAAGGTCACAAAGGTTGGGAAGTAGTCACTACCGCACAGTGACTGACATGAAGATTGGGAAGTGGTCACTACCACACTGGTCATCATGGACCCTCCACAGTGCATGGATGGGAGAAGACTAGGGGTGCAGGTGGAAAGGTCTATGGGCGAGAAGGTTCCTTGCGCCACACTGAAGCGTGTGGGTGTACCAGTATTCAGGAGGCAGAAGTCACGTTGTGCCAGTAAGTTTTAGAGGTCTTGACAGTAGCCACTGATCATAGTTCCATCCCACAAAAGGTTATGGGCATTAAAATCACCCAAGATTAGGAAAGGTGGGGGAAGTTGAGAAGCAAATGCAAACAGTAAGTTCTGAGACACTTCTTCATCAGGAGGAAGGTAAACACTGCTGACGGTAATATCCTGAAATGCCCTTGGCCAAACAGCCACAGCCTCCAAAGATGTATTAACAGGCCCAAGTTCGGCGTATAGATTGTACAGAACCTACGTGAAAACACTGCCTGACATCCTGTCACAGATAGCACAGTTTTTAAAATATCCCCAGTATCAATGGAGGGCTGAGGTCTGCGCTACTGGAAACCTAGTCTCCTGAAGAGCAATGCGGAAGGCAGGTGAAGTGCTTAAAAGATATCGCAACTCAACCGGCTGTCCCAGCCGGCCATCCTGATTTCGGTTTTCCGTGACTTCTCTAAATCGCTTTAGGTTGATGCCGGGATGGTTCCTTTGAAAGGGCACGGCCCTTTCAAAGTCTGCTATAATTCCACTGGAGAATAATGATGTCGATGTACTGTGAGGAGACGAAGGGACCAACGGGGCAAGTTATGCCTTAGGGTATCCTGCTGTCATTAGTTGAGGGGTTGTGGCGTTCACACATTTAGGTTCCGGGTTCCACCGTGTGGTGTGAACTGGGGAGTCAGGGGCTGCTGGAAGCTCTGCTCGACCATAGGAGTGGAACAGGTGGGACCTGGTAGCGTGATCATCGGAATGTCCTCCTTGGATGACTTTCTTGTCTCTTCTGTCCTTAGAGGATTCTGATGACTGCCAGGGCTTCTCTGAATCAGTTTCAGGTAAAGATGACAATCGCAAAGCCCTGCAACCGGCAGCAAGTGGCTCCTTTAGCCACTAGCTCGTGCCCGGTTGTAGACTGGCGGAAACCTCCGAAGGAAGTGTCCCGAGCGACCCCTACCTGGCGAGAGAAGCTGGAGGAAGGAGATTTGTCTCTGGCTGGAAGGTTGGGACCAATACACCTGGTGGGTGGGAAGCCATTGAGCCAAAGGTAGATGTGGGGGACGCCGCAAGAAGGGAACCGTCAGGCGGCAGGCATCGTTAAGCGGCGCTGAGGGTCCACTGTAGGAAGTGTAATGGACGGGAGTACCGTCGCCAAAGAGGGTGACATCGTCGTAACTGTAGCACATGAAACTGTCTGACATGCCGAGTGTGACTGCTCGTACTACTTCTACGCCTCTGGGTAACAGTTTGTTTAGAGTCTTAATTTCTTTTCTCTCTGGAAAACAGTGAAATCTGGTGAGCATGGAGAATGGTGCTTTCCACAGTTAACACGGGTGGGGGAGGTGCACAGGGAGTGTTAGCATGCAGCACTCGTCCACAATCTCTACAGACGGGGCTAGCGTTGAACGCAATGACATGTCCCCCAATTTCAGGCACTTTAAGCACCGCATCCGGGAAGGGGGGTGAGGAAATACACTTTTCTATTGCATCTGTATACCATTACCTTCACCTCAAAGACCAAGATGAAGGCACCGGTAACAACCCTATTGTCATTGTCCTATGGCCCTCTATGTACATAATGGACAAAGTGTAAACCCCCCCCCCCAACACACACACACACACACACACACACACACACACACACTCACACTCACACTCACACTCTTTCAAGTTGGAACGCAGTTCATCATCAGACTGCAAGAACAGTTCTCTGTGGAAAATTTAAATCTGCAGCAGTTTGCAGAAGGGTTGCACTTCTGTCACGTTGAACAATTCTCTTCAGTCGTCGTTGGTCCCGTTCTTACAGAATCTCTTTCCGGCGCAGCGATGTCAGAGATTTGTTGTTCTACCGGATTCCTGATATTCACGGTATACTCGTTAAATGGTCGTACGGGAAAATCCCCACTTCATCGCAACCTCTGAGATCTGTGTCCCGTAACTCGTGCTCTGACTTTAACACCACGTTCAAACCCACTTAAATCTTGATAACCCGCCTTTGTAGCAGCAGTAATCGATCAAACAACTGCGCCAGACACTAGTTGTCTTATATGGGCGTTGCCGACCGCAGCGCCGTATTCTGCCTGTTTACATATCTCTGTATTTGAATACGCATGCCTATACCAGTTTCTTTGGCGCTTCAGTGTAAAATGTGTCGTGTGCGGCTAATTCTACATGTCACCCTCTTCCACCTAAATTTCGCCATAGGGAAATCATGTGTGTTTGAATTACTTAAGGCGTTGCAGAGTTATGTTAACATGCGCAAAAGTGTAGTAGTTTTTTTCGTGGATCTCTTCGCTGCTCGCTGAATAACCTTCACTCGTACAGCCAAACAAAGGAATGGATAGGTGAAGACGTAGTCTCTACCGCAATGGAAAAAAAATGGAGTGGATGGGACATGTAACTAGGCGAATTGATGGATAATGGACCAAGGAAGTTCTTTGTTGAATTTCGTGAGCTACTGGAAGACGGACGATCTACTGGAAGGTGAGTGGATTGCACTAGAAGACACGCAGGAGTGACAGGAGTGTGTGTCACCGCAGACCGTAACACAGCGAAACATCTAGAGGAGGCGTTTATGCAACTGTCGATGGCAAGTGGCTGATACTTTACATGCAAATGATCGTAACGGCAGAACGAATGGAGCCTATAAGCTAGGAAGATATGTTGCAGCGAGAAAACGAACTAAACTGATATGTATTATCCTTATTTACTTAGTCCTGCACGCAGGCAAATGAACAACTTTTAACTTGCCGAGAAAGTTAACTTAGAAATGCAGCCTAATGGTTCAAATGGCTCTGAGCACTATGGGACTTAACATCTGAGATCATCAGTCCCCTAGAACTTAAAACTATTTATACCTAACTAACCTAAGGACATCACACACATCCATGCCCGAGGCAGGATACGAATGTGCGACCGTAGCAGTCGCGCGGTTCCAGACCGTAGCGCCTAGAACCGCTCGGCCAGCCCGGCCAACCAAATGCGGCCTAATACGACGAAATTTTAAGGGCACACTCTTAGTAGGTATAACTATAGTAAAAATGATCTTTGACTACGCACGAACTGTGGAAATAAAATTTCGGGTTTGTAAAAACAGCATAAAATATTAGGACCACCATTACCAGAGGGAAATTAAATTTAATCTACCTAGCCAACAGTAAACAAAAAACCGTATGTACATGGCAGTTAAACAATATTAACGGTCACAATCAGTATTTGCTAACGAAGATACTGTTATATATTCATGTTAGCCTTATCCGATAACTTTTATTCTAAGAATTCTGCCACATTTGTGCGCGCTTCGAACCATAAACAACAGCCCTCAAAGGATATTTTTGTCACAATTCCATTGAACAGTAGGTAAACTAACCAGAGATTGGGGAGGGGGGTGCTGATTTATTAACGGCAAACAAATAATTCAACCTATTCTTGAAAATATTCCCACTCACTATGTGGGGCGGCGGGTGAATAATCTGACTGGTCTTTTTTGTTATGACGTTATGCCAAGAGACATTTACATTGCCTGTGCATGCTTACACCTACCTTTGCCGTTTACAAGAGACTGAAAACATTTTGCGCTCAGCAAGAAAGCGATAGAGAAAATAATTTCCATTCTTCAAGTCTAAATTACTCATTGTGCTTACTAAAGAAACCTGTTACTACTTGCTATTTACTCAGAAGGATCAGCAACGATGATTATAAATAAAAGTTTTGACTTTTAACTGGTTAACATAATCAGTAAAATTTCACATGCACGAAATATAGTAATATTTATAATAATAATAATAATAATGTCTCTATTGGAAATAGCACGTTCTACGCCACGTTCGAGGTAGAAGGGTCTGCCGCCCTGACATATCATCGGAAGTGGAAAATAATCTCGTCACTTGAGACACGGTTTTGTCAACATTATGGGTGGCACAGAAAGTTACTTCCGTGAAATTTAAGCAATCCATGATGGTGTACAGTCCTCGCGAGTTCACCTCCTACTTTACCGAAAACGCTTTGGGTAGGTGCCTAGCTCTACCAGGTAAGGCATACGCCACCAAGGTAGGCCTGAGGCAAGCTCAGGCTTACCTTCGTGACTTACGCGCCGCGGCCTGTCTTTCTCGTGTCTCGAGGCACAGCGCAAGCAAGCGTTTGCCTCACCGACAGATTGATATCTCGATGCGAAGTCTCTGTTCTTACGCCTCTCTGGGTGTATTTTTATGTGGGTGCAGTGGACTGCCGAACGGAACATTTTTAATTCCACTCTTGGATTATGTTGAAATCCTTTGTACGTTAAATACAGGCGCGTTATGACGACGTGGCGCTAGTAATAGTGAGCACACTCGCTCGCCTCTGTACCTGTTACAATGACACGGCGCTTGTTTCGCCTCAGCTACCTCCCGTGCTTCCACAGCTATTCTGTATCGAGTGATTCCATTTCAATCACCAACTGTTTCTCAAACTCTGAAATATTTTCGGTTTTAATTAGCATTAAGCTGAGACAGAGAACTGGACCACGATAGTCCGTTTAGGTCGGTCCAGTCCAAAAAAATGTTGAGATTCCAGTCACACGAGTCGGCTGGGTAGCTACATTTAATACTGGATGACATCTTTCGTGTCGATTTGTTGGCAAATTATCACGAGGACATCTATTTCCTTCAATTTCGTAACGCTTCAGGTGCACGGTAAGCAAGGTTTTTGTGACGTCTCAGGATATAAAAGCAGAAGCACCGAAGTATTCTCCTAAGGAAAAGAAAAAAAAAAAGGATTTTTCCAGAGAAGCTTAAATTATGGACAGGAGGTTCATTAGGTACATCGCCGATTAGCAAACTAAAGCAGCTGGATGCTGGTTTTATGACAGCATCCCTTGACCAGACGTCATGCTATTAGAGGTGGTCAATATGACCATTTCTCCCCAGTTAGATTTTACCGGCGTAAGCGGTCACTGAAAGTTCTCTTCCCACAATTCGGAAAGAGCTAAGCAACACGCAAGCATGAAACACTTAGCCTGTGAAGAAGTGAACAGAGTGTACGCTGGACGGAGGAAACCGTCGTGCGGGATCACGTGCTGGTGTCCACGCCCGAGACAGACCGATCGCCGGGCCACCCTTCTGGGTTGGCCGCCTTCTGCAGAGTGCACGGAGGAAAAAGGGAGAGAGCGATTGGTTGGGGGTTGGTTGATTTTGGGAGGAGACCAAACTGCGAGGGCATCGGTCTCATCGGATTAGGGAAGGAAGTGGGCCGTGCCCTTTCAAAGGAACCATCCCGGCATCAACCTAAAGCGATTTAGAGAAGTCACGGAAAACCGAAATCAGGATGGCCGGCTGGGACAGCCGGCCGTGGTGTCGTGAGGCGATGTTAGAGCCGACTTGGACCGACAGATGAAGTTTGCTCTCTTCCCCGATGCCTGATCAACGGAAGGAGTTTGCAGGACATTACAGTTAAGGCGACCTCTAGTAATCGTGATGTAACTTAGCATCATACTAGTTTGAGAGTCATTACCGTAGGTGAAAGGAACTAACTGGCACACAGTCCTAGGATCGACTGAGCATTTAACACCAAACGTTGGACCTGTAGTCTGACACTTTGCCACCCAGCAAAACAATCCACTAATTAGCAGCCGTTACTTATTCGACAGAAACAGAGGTCAAACCGTCGTTCTTATTAGCCTTTGGAGATAGATTCGACGGAAACGGCCACATTAAAGCCGACAATAGTTGACATAGAATCACTCTGCTTCTACACGAAAGAAAGACAGAACCCCCACGCAGTGGTATTTCAGGCTACCACAGAAAATGAAGCTGGTGTATTTGAGGACAACGTCAGCAATGGACCTAAAAGATGTAGCAACACTTCTCGTAACTGGCAGAACAGATTTCATTCTGCAGCATTTCATCATACTGTAATGGGTCACGACAATCTCTGCCGATTTTTCAGGAAACTAGGAAATTTTTTCCTTCAGTACGCTTCTAGAAAGACTCACATGGATGAAGCAGTTTGACGCTCGAGAAACTTTCCTCGTTAGTCCACAGTAACATTAAAGCAAAAGTGGTTCTTCATAAACTTGCTTACAATCACATCCTTCGTAATAAACACGGTAAGCTATGTGGTTAGCACGCAGGACCCTTATTCCATATTTGTGCATACCACCTCGCGCAATGATTAGTCCCGCATGGCAGCAAGAGTGTTCCATTCATTCCACTTCAGAACAAGCTTCAAGAACGTATATCACAAATAATAACATCCCGACCATCCTTCTGTTCCACGAACCTAAAGAACACGCTAAGGCCCCCGAACACCGCAGGGGGATGCGACCTTTCTGACAAGAAATCACGAATCCATTCGCACAGCTGATGCGATACTCCATACGCACGCCATTTTATTAGACGTATCTTGTAAGGAACGGTGTCGAAAGCCCTGAAATCCAGAAATATGAAATCAGTGTGAGAGTACTGTGGAACAATCGGACGAACGAAGGTCCTGCAAGTTATATCCTCCGTGGGGGAATTAAATTTCCTTTGAATTCTATGCTCAAGTTTACAACTGCCTTTGCAGCAACTAGTTTAATGTAGTTATCGTATCTTTACCTGCTCCGATGTGAGAGGAAATTGGTTTGAAGACCCTCCTTACCACCCACAAAATTAAGTTTTCCTAAAATGATGAAGGAAAATACCTTTATGGTTCCTTTCAGAAGGACACACTATTTCCTTCCCCTTCTTTTCCATCTCTGATGGCACGTTAAGCGCTGAGCATTTTAAATTGCTCCAGACCCACAATCTTAGACATTTGGCGACTGTCCCTGTTCGTGGCAGTTGATCGACTATCGTATCGTGAAACAAAAATATGCGTTTCTATATTTATCAGCACCGGGTTGCATTTGATGTTTACAGTCAATTAGCCGCTGCAGCAAGCGTGGGGCCATCTCTAGGTCTACCTGCCTTCGGAAACACTTACGGAGCTGTACCATTCCTACACATGAAGCTGCCGACACCATCCACCAGAGCATTTATATATACGGAAGAATAACCGTTCTTTAGCTCTCCCTTGTGTCAGAAACTATCTTCACATGTGACGATTTCTTCCCTTTTACTAATGTAGAGGACGTCGTGGTAATATGGACCCCCAGTTCGTTTTTCAATAAAATATTGTACACTAATACAATAATAGTACCTTAATTGATATAGTTATACTCTACTTACAGCTAACTAAGATATTATATTGGTTAAATTCCTTAAAATGTCAGACTATATTATTACTATTATTATTGTTCCTTTCTTTCTTTCTTTTTCTCAGACGTTAGGTCTGGTCAAAAATGGACAGTGACGCGGACCTTGATCAAGCGTGACTTCCTTTTAACTGTACGGTGTATGTTATATTGCATTTAGGAACTTTCGGGTTATTGAACATGTATCAATAATTACGGATTTCTGTAGTTGTATATATAAGTTTGGATGTAGCTGTATTGCGTTGATGTACTGGTGGATATTGTGTGGTATGACTCCTGTAGTTGATAGTATAATTGGTATAATGTCAACTTTATCCTGATGCCACGTGTCCTTGACTTCCTCAGCCAGTTGGAGGTATTTTTCAATTTTTTCTCCTGTTTTCTTCTGTATATTTGTTGTATTGGGTATTGATATTTCGATTAGTTGTGTTAATTTCTTCTTTTTATTGGTGAGTATGATGTCAGGTTTGTTATGTGGTGTTGTTTCATCTGTTATAATGGTTCTGTTCCAGTATAATTTGTATTCAGTACATTTTGTGGTGCATACTTGTATGTGGGAACGTGTTGTTTTATTAGTTTATGTTCTATGGCAAGTCGTCGATGTATTATTTTTGCTACATTGTCATGTCTTCTGGGGTATTCTGTATTTGCTAGTATTGTACATCCGCTTGTGATGTGATCTACTGTTTCTATTTGTTGTTTGCAAAGTCTGCATTTATCTGTTGTGGTATTGGGATCTTTAATAATATGCTTGCTGTAATATCTGGTGTTTATTGTTTGATCCTGTATTGCAATCATGAATCCTTCCGTCTCACTGTATATATTGCCTTTTCTTAGCCATGTGTTGGATGCGTCTTGATCGATGTGGGGCTGTGTTAGATGATACGGGTGCTTGCCATGTAGTGTTTTCTTTTTCCAATTTACTTTCTTCGTATCTGTTGATGTTATGTGATCTAGAGGGTTGTAGAAGTGGTTATGAAATTGCAGTGGTGTAGCCATTATTATTATTATTATTATTATTATTATTATTATTATTATTATTATTATTATTATTATTATTATTATCGACTTTTTTTCTCAGACTTAAGTCTGGTTAAAAATGGAACGTGACGCGGACCTCGGTCAAGCGTGACTTCCTTGTAACTGTATGGTATATGTTATATTGCATTTAGGAACTTTCGGGTAATTGAACATGTATCAATAATTACGGATTTCTGTAATTGTATATATAAGTTTGGATGTAGCTGTATTGCATTGATGTACTGGTGAATATTGTGAGGTATGACTCCTGTAGTTGATAGTATAATTGGGATAATGTCGACTTTATCCTGATGCCACATGTCCTTGACTTCCTCAGCCAGTTGGATGTATTTTTCAATTTTTTCTCCTGTTTTCTTCTGTATATTTGTTGTGTTGGGTATGGATATTTCAATTAGTTGTGTTAATTTCTTCTTTTTATTGGTGAGTATGATGTCAGGTTTGTTATGTGGTGTTGTTTTATCTGTTATAATCGTTCTGTTCCAGTATAATTTGTATTCATCATTCTCCAGTACATTTTGTGGTGTGTACTTGTATGTGGGAACGTGTTGTTTTATTAGTTTATGTTTTATGGCAAGTTGTTGATGTATTATTTTTGCTACATTGTCATGTCTTCTGGGGTATTCTGTATTTGCTAGTATTGTACATCCGCTTGTGATGTGATCTACTGTTTCTATTTGTTGTTTGCAAAGTCTGCATTTATCTGTTGTGGTATTGGGATCTTTAATAATATGCTTGCTGTAATATCTGGTGTTTATTGTTTGATCCTGTATTGCAATCATGAATCCTTCCGTCTCACTGTATATATTGCCGTTTCTTAGCCATGTGTTGGATGCGTCTTGATCTATGTGTGGCTGTGTTAGATGATACGGGTGCTTGCCGTGTAGTGTTTTCTTTTTCCAATTTACTTTCTTTGTATCTGTTGATGTTATGTGATCTAAAGGGTTGTAGCAGTGGTTATGAAATTGCAATGGTGTAGCTGATGTATTTATATGAGTGATTGCTTTGTGTATTTTGCTAGTTTCTGCTCGTTCTAGAAAGAATTTTCTTAAATTGTCTACCTGTCCATAATGTAGGTTTTTTATATCTATAAATCCCCTTCCACCTTCCTTTCTGCTTAATGTGAATCTTTCTGTTGCTGAATGTATGTGATGTATTCTATATTTGTGGCATTGTGATCGTGTAAGTGTATTGAGTGCTTCTAGGTCTGTGTCACTCCATTTCACTACTCCAAATGAGTAGGTCAATACTGGTATAGCATAAGTATTTATAGCTTTTGTCTTGTTTCTTGCTGTCAATTCTGTTTTCAGTATTTTTGTTAGTCTTTGTCTATATTTTCCTTTTAGTTCTTCTTTAATATTTGTATTATCTATTCCTATTTTTTGTCTGTATCCTAGGTATTTATAGGCATCTGTTTTTTCCATCGCTTCTATGCAGTCGCTGTGGTTCTCCAATATGTAATCTTCTTGTTTAGTGTGTTTGCCCTTGACTATGCTATTTTTCTTACATTTGTCTGTTCCAAAAGCCATATTTATATCATTGCTGAATACTTCTGTTATCTTTAGTAATTGGTTGAGTTGTTGATTTGTTGCTGCCAGTAGTTTTAGATCATCCATGTATAGCAAATGTGTGATTTTGTGTGGGTATGTTCCAGTAATATTGTATCCATAATTTGTATTATTTAGCATGTTGGATAGTGGGTTCAGAGCAAGACAGAACCAGAAAGGGCTTAATGAGTCTCCTTGGTATATTCCACGCTTAATCTGTATTGGCTGTGATGTGATGTTATCTGAATTTGTTTGGATATTAAGTGTGGTTTTCCAGTTTTTCATTACTGTGTTTAGAAATTGTATCAATTTAGGATCTACTTTGTATATTTCCAATATCTGTAGTAACCATGAGTGGGGTACACTATCAAAGGCTTTTTGGTAATCAATGTATGCGTAGTGTAGGGACCTTTGTTTAGTTTTCGCTTGATATGTCACCTCTGTATCTATTATCAGTTGCTCTTTACATCCTCGTGCTCCTTTGCAGCAGCCTTTTTGTTCTTCATTTATAATTTTGTTCTGTGTTGTATGTGTCATTAATTTCTGTGTGATGACTGAAGTTAATATTTTGTATATTGTTGGTAGGCATGTTATGGGGCGATATTTAGCTGGGTTTGCTGTGTCTGCTTGATCTTTAGGTTTCAGATAGGTTATTCCATGTGCAAGTGTATCAGGGAATGTGTATGGGTCTGCAATGTAACTGTTAAATAATTTAGTTAGATGTGAATGTGTTGAGGTGAACTTCTTTAGCCAGTAATTTGCTATTTTATCATTTCCAGGGGCTTTCCAATTGTGTGTAGAATTAATTGCTCGGGTGACTTCATGTTGCAAAATTATCACTTCAGGCATTTGTGGTATCATCTTGTATGTGTCTGTTTCTGCTTGTATCCACCGTGCATGCCTGTTATGTTGTACCGGGTTTGACCATAAGCTGCTCCAGAAGTGTTCCATGTCTGTTATGTTTGGTGGATTGTCTATTTTAATGTGTGTGTTATCCATTGTTTGGTAGAATCTCTTTTGGTTTGTGTTGAATGTTTGGTTTTGTTTCCTTCTATTTTCACTTTTTTTGTATCTTCTAAGTCGTTTGGCCAATGCTTGCAATTTCTGCTTTTTTTCATCTAATTGCTCTGTTGCTTCTTGTTGTGAGATTTTACCTAACCTTTTTCGTTTTTTGTCTGATATTTCATTTCTTATAAGTTGTGTTAGCTGTCCGATGTCTTTTCTCAGTTTTTCTATTCTGATCTGTAGCCTGTGTTGCCATGCTGGTTTTGTGGGTTTCTTCTGTGTGTTGGTTTGTTCTGATCTCTGCCTAGTGTGTATATTTAGTGTAGTGAGTGCTCCTATGTAAACCAGTAGTTGTAACTCTTCCATAGTTGTGTTTTCATTTATTTTGTTGTGTATGATTGTGTTGATAGTTTTTATTGTTGTTTCGACTTGTGGGTTATTTGGCGGTCTATGCAGGAATGGTCTAATGTCTGTATTTGTGTCTTTGTATTCTATATATGTCAGCTGAAATTTCTCTTCTATGTCTAACACATGTGTCTTTTCGTGTTCTATTTGTGCTTGTTCTGGTGGCTGTCTTAAGATTTCGTTTTCCTCTGATTGTTTAATTGATGCGTGTTGTTCTTTGTTTGTTTGCTCTGGGATGTTTGAGTCCATTACTGTATTTTCTTCTTCTTCTGATTGCACATTATTTTGTTCCAGTATTTGTTGTACTTGTTGTTTGATGTTTTCTAATTCTGACTGGGGTATCCTGTTATTTTTGATTATTACACGGATCTGATCAGCTAGTCGTTGTTCTGTTAAAAATTTTAATTCCGGGTATCTGGTAATAAATGTTGTGTATACTTGTGATCTGTATCCAGTTGTGTTGGTTCCTAGGTTTGTTGCTTGGTAATAACAGAACATGAGGTGTCGATTTACTTCATCTGACCATCTCATCCTCTGTCTTTGTTTTCCTTCTAGGGTGGTTGCAGGAAGCATATCCTGCAAAACACCTCTATTCGGATTTAAATCATTTTCCATGTGGCTAGCAGTGTCGTTACCATTGTGGGCGGGCATAGGGTTCAAGCGTCGTCCCCGACCATGACGGCGCTTGTCCGAGGCTTCTTTAGTTCTGTCCTGAACCAAGTAATCACACTAAAAGGGGGGTTAGCCCTATTAGTGGTTTGTTCTTTTCGTCGCCTTTTACGACTGGCAGAACATACCGGAGGCCTATTCTTTTCCCGGGCCTCCACGGGGATTATTATTATTATTATTATTATTATTATTATTATTATTATTATTATTATTATTATTTTCCCCAAAGACGATAAATTTTACTGCGCACAAGATGTGCAGTTAATATGGCCCCCATGGTGTTTGTAATATGGACCCCCAGTATATTTTAAGGGTTTTTTGCTGCAAGAAAAACGAATAATTGCTTTTTAATTAAAATACGTATTTATTATGAAATACAAAACCATAAAAGTACCAAGTAGCACAGTACTAGCGAAAGAAGTCACAAACATAATCCTCTTTCTCCGGCCCCGCACATTCGTTGTGAACCCATAAAGAGCACTTTAAGCATTGCACCCATAATTCCCCACGAACATCATTTGAAAACTTCCTGTCACAGAATAGACAAAGAGCATAGTCTTTATCTGGCTGGAGTTCACCAACCGGAAGTTCACATGGAGAATCACCAGAACCAATTGAAAGCCCCATGACGTCATCGCCAACAATCTGAGTCATCACTGCCCATTTCCTCTTGCTTAATCAAAGTTTTAACTGTCGACTATTTTTACTACGCCTCTTCCACGACCATATGCACCACGCCCTCTACTACGAGTTTGGGTTCCAGAACAAGATGGCTGTGATATATCCTACGTCAAGTTCTTTTTGATAGCTGTTAATTTCCCTTGTCCGCGTCCACGGCCACGAAGATTAGCTGCAGCTTTTTTCTCTTCTAATTCGTTTTTATATGGAGATCCTGTCACAAGACTAGCAACACACGGTTTTCGCCCACGAGCAGACTTTTCATCTTCTCAGATATGGGATGGATATCCCTTGGAGACACACTAAATGCAATTTTAATATGCTCATGCACATCAATTTCAATAGCATCAAGGTCCCTCTTCAGTCTGCACTCTCTTTTCGAGTTCCTGTTGTTTCAGTTGGTCGGCAGGCGCAGGAATCGGGACTACTTCACCAGCTATGAATTCATTATCTTGAAATATATTTCTTTATAAGGGATAAATTTCTGTTACCCTAAACCTATTTATTTCATTTATGCCGGTTGTACACCGGAGCTAAGCCTTGCCAAAGAGAGAGAGACTGTATCACAGGGGCCAACAGATTTGCTTTCATGGAGCATCCACTGACTAACTGGAAGTTGGTAGGCCATTTTTCGAACATCCATACGGGTAAAGCCATAGAATTTGGCATCCATATACTGTAAGTAAGACACTAGTTCACTTTCTACAGCTGCTGGTATATCTGGTTTTCTTCCAAGCTTTTTAGTTTCAACATCTGCCATCTGTGAGGTATTAGCAACACACACATACCGGCACAGAGTTGTTTTTGGGACAGCAAAATGTTTCGGTGCTTGAACTCCCATCGTTTTGCCTACGACAGCAGACACTGCCTCTCGCATTTTGTTTTTATCTCACACCTGCCTTTTGGGGGTTGGTTTAGGTACCACATTAGTCCTTGACATTTGAAAACAAAAATAGAAACATTTCACGGTTGGTTGGTTGGTTTGGGGAAGGAGACCAGACATCGTGGTCATCGGTCTCATCGGATTAGGGAAGGATTGGGAAGGAAGTCGGCCGTGCCCTTTCAGAGGGACCATCCCGGCATTTGCCTGGAGTGATTTAGGGAAATCACAGAAAACCTAATTCAGGATGGCCGGACGCGGGATTGAACCGTCGTCCTCCCGAATGCGAGTCCAGTGTCTAACCACTGCGCCACCCCGCTCGGTACATTTCACGGACTGCTTATAATATGGACCCTGGGATCCACATTACAAGCATCAATTGGGGCCATATTACAGTCGCCTAGACCCTGTAAACTCGTGTAAACAACTTAAAAGCGAAATAATACCACACCTTTTAATCTACACTCCTGGAAATTGAAATAAGAACACCGTGACTTCATTGTCCAAGGAAGGGGAAACTTTATTGACACATTCCTGGGGTCAGATACATCACATGATCACACTGACAGAACCACAGGCACATAGACACAGGCAACAGAGCATGCACAATGTCGGCACTAGTACAGTGTATATCCACC
The DNA here is from genome assembly GCF_023864275.1 of Schistocerca cancellata. NCBI lineage: Eukaryota > Metazoa > Arthropoda > Insecta > Orthoptera > Acrididae > Schistocerca > Schistocerca cancellata. Next base: position 739,097,432 of record NC_064629.1, on the reverse strand, counting down.
TTTCGCAGCAATGCAGGCTGCTATTCTCCCATGGAGACGATCGTAGAGATGCTGGATGTAGTCCTGTGGAACGGCTTGCCATGCCATTTCCACCTGGCGCCTCAGTTGGACCAGCGTTCGTGCTGGACGTGCAGACCGCGTGAGACGACGCTTCATCCAGTCCCAAACATGCTCAATGGGGGACAGATCCGGAGATCTTGCTGGCCAGGGTAGTTGACTTACACCTTCTAGAGCACGTTGGGTGGCACGGGATACATGCGGACGTGCATTGTCCTGTTGGAACAGCAGGTTCCCTTGCCGGTCTAGGAATGGTAGAACGATGGGTTCGATGACGGTTTGGATGTACCGTGCACTATTCAGTGTCCCCTCGACGATCACCAGTGGTGTACGGCCAGTGTAGGAGATCGCTCCCCACACCATGATGCCGGGTGTTGGCCCTGTGTGCCTCGGTCGTATGCAGTCCTGATTGTGGCGCTCACCTGCACGGCGCCAAACACGCATACGACCATCATTGGCACCAAGGCAGAAGCGACTCTCATCGCTGAAGACGACACGTCTCCATTCGTCCCTCCATTCACGCCTGCCGCGACACCACTGGAGGCGGGCTGCACGATGTTGGGGCGTGAGCGGAAGACGGCCTAACGGTGTGCGGGACCGTAGCCCAGCTTCATGGAGACGGTTGCGAATGGTCCTCGCCGATACCCCAGGAGCAACAGTGTCCCTAATTTGCTGTGAAGAGGCGGTGCGGTCCCCTACGGCACTGCGTAGGATCCTACGGTCTTGACGTGCATCCGTGCGTCGCTGCGGTCCGGTCCCAGGTCGACGGGCACGTGCACCTTCCGCCGACCACTGGCGACAACATCGATGTACTGTGGAGACCTCACGCCCCACGTGTTGAGCAATTCGGCGGTACGTCCACCCGGCCTCCCGCATGCCCACTATACGCCCTCGCTCAAAGTCCGTCAACTGCACATACGGTTCACGTCCACGCTGTCGCGGCATGCTACCAGTGTTAAAGACTGCGATGGAGCTCCGTATGCCACGGCAAACTGGCTGACACTGACGGCGGCGGTGCACAAATGCTGCGCAGCTAGCGCCATTCGACGGACAACACCGCGGTTCCTGGTGTGTCCGCTGTGCCGTGCGTGTGATCATTGCTTGTACAGCCCTCTCGCAGTGTCCGGAGCAAGTATGGTGGGTCTGACACACCGGTGTCAATGTGTTCTTTTTTCCATTTCCAGGAGTGTATTTGAAACTGTTGCCAATACTTTGTAGGTTGTATGCATGGTGCTTACATGTAAGTATTAACCAATATTGGCACGTTAATAAAGGGAAATTCACATACCTCTCGAAGTTTTGAACAGGAGCTTGAAAAATATAACCTCACTGTCACTCAACCACTGTACTGACCTGCCTCCAGCGCGAGGCCAGTGAGGACACTAGTAGACTAGTTCTAGCTATCACCACTAGAGTTCAGCTAAATATTGTAAAGATATTGAGGGGGGCCACATTTGTTGCAGGGGCCATATTACCACCACTTTATTGATTTGCATCTGTTAGTACGTCCTATCCAGTCACTAAGCTGATCCGATGTTCTATAATTCCGGACTTTGTTTACTAGGTGGCAGTGTGGAACTGCATCTAATGCTTTCCAGAAGTTACAGTGTGTCAACACAAGAGGGGCCAGATGAGAATTTCTGGTCACGCGGATTGTTAATTATCCTGTTACTAAAAGGTTCTAGCACTTACAACAATCTTTCAGGTTATATCAGGCTGTTTCAGAGCTCTTTTTCTTGATGCAACTTGCTAGCGAGTCGAGTTGCTTTTTATCGTCGCCTCCCCCCCGCCCCACTACAAGCACTGTTTCTCCCCATTTTCCCGTAACGCAGCGAGCTGTGTCTTAATTACTGGTCCTTGTCAGCTTGCCTGTTTCACACTGTTTTCTCATTATTGGATATAAGGTCCGCCTGTTATGCAAACGCCGCAAATACAAGAGCAGCAAGTCCAATTGATGAATATATGATCTCCTGTTACATCACTCGGTACAAACGCTCAAAGCACTTACCAGTGGAGACATCACGGTTACATCCCCTTTTCCTAAGTTTTCTCCAACCACCGTCAAGAATCGTTATAGTATAGATGCATGTTGCTGAACACACGTTCACGGTTGTGTGGCAATAAACTAACTTATGTTCAAAAAGTTGCAGCACTACTAAGGATTGTCAGAATGGATTCTTTTTTTTGTGGAATAGTTAACGACAAAAATTGGTTACAGTTTCTTGGCCATTTTGCACAACATCACTCTTAAAGTTCTCTCTCATTCGACCAGAAAAGTTAGTATTATGCGAGTCTAAACGTGCGATACCTTAAAGAGCTGGAGTTTGAAGCGAGCAGAATGAGCTGACTGGTCACCCCGCGCCACTAACGCTCGCACAGGCCACGCCGCTGAGTCAGAACTAGACGGTCGCTGGTACTTTCCCCATTTCGACCATAATTATTCCTGAAATTACAATGAAATCCAGACCATTAGCTGCTTACAGGGGTTGATAAATATCAACGGGGACATTTGAAAATGTGTGCCCCGACTGGGACTAACCCAGGATCTCCTGCTTACATGGCAGACGCTCTATCCGACTGGGACACAGAGGATAGTGCGACTGCAGGGACTTATCTCTGGCACGCTCCCCGTGAGACCCACACTTGCAACTTACTGTCCACACACTACATTTGTAGTGCCCCTGCCCACTGCACTCATTACTCGTGGTAGTCAATCTACCGATTCCCCTAAGTGTTTGAGCAATGTGAGTGCATCTGCACTGAAGATCATTGGCAGGTAAGCTTTATCTATATGAAGATGATATCTGTTCTTTCGGACATGTTCGAAAGAACGGATACCATCTTCATATAATTATTCCAGTTCAACAATTTTAGTCACCGCAGCTTCTCTAGACACTTAAATATTCTTAATCCCAGCTTTGACTGCGATCCCGTAGAGCTACCAAATTGCTGTGTCTCAAAATAGTCCCAGGTATTTTCTACAAGCGAATCGATGTAAAATAGAGTATGCGGGCAGAGCCCTGTGAACACGGCTGCTACCCCTGAAGACTGGTGTCCACAGCACACATACCGCCAAAATGTAGAAGAAATGACAAGACTTGTTCCATTAAAATGTTGAAATAAACCTGCCGGTTCGTGTGGCCTGGATTGCATCCTCAACACACTGCGTGTCAAGCGCCTCAATGCGCCGTGTGTGCGCTCATCATTTGCAATAGGCATAAATGTGGTGCCTGGTCAGTTACTGTTTAACTGCTGTGTATTTGGCTCTCCGATTACGTGCAGCTTGGCGTACAGTATGAGCAGTGACCTTTTGATAGTTAGTGAGCTTCAAATGTCCACTGCGTGCAGTTTCTTTCACAACCTCATCTAAAAAAAAAAAATGGTTCAAATGGCTCTAAGCACTATGGGACATAACATCTGAGGTCATCAGTCCCCTAGACTTAGAACTACTCAAACCTTACTAACCTAAGGACATCACACACATCCATACCCGAGGCAGGATTCGAACCTGCGACCGTAGCAGCAGCGCGGTTCCGGACTGAAGCGCATAGAGCCGCTCGGCCACAGCGGCCGGCCAATGTCATCGAAGAACCTGGTTGAAACGGATATATGTTTCATGACAGCAGCAATTCCTGTCGACTATCTCTGACAAGATGACAATCGTCTGCGATCCATGTGCGTTTATATATTTTTACGAAGACTTCTTATGCCAGTTTACATGGCCACGAGTGGTGCACATAATTCTTTTTAGACCCGTTAGACAGTCCACGATGAGACATCAACAAATCTGCCAACTTCTTTGACGGTATGGTCTCACATCCAAATACAGTCCGCTACGCCCCCATGTCGATACTGTGCTGACTGCATACTTTAAAATTTTGTCCGGTCGGCCTATTCCACGGAATAAATAAATAAATAATAAATAAATAAATAAAAATCACTCTGGAATTTGTAAGGAAATACGTGACGCACACGAATATTCCAATTAAATTTTTTGCGACTACACGTACACTATCCCTTCATCGAATTTCATTGTCTGAATAAACAAGTGATAATGTGTTGCTGTCCACGATCAATTGATTGTCCACAGCCACATTAAAAGACTAGCCATACCCTAGTAGAAAGTGAGCATTATGAGAAGCCGATTTATGACTGTGTTTTGACACTCATTTGTTCCACATCACGACTCGATCCTAAATTTCTTGGTTTTTCGAGATTAATTGCCTGAACAGTCAGGACATCAGAGTGAAGCCCCGAGTCTTATTTAAACTTTCATTTTCACTCATGTTTCAACGTATGATTTCTGCGTTCTGTAACCGAAAGTTGTCGTAAAGGGTAATTAGGAATAGCACCACTGTCTGTGATTTATGAGAGACTACCGCCCCTGCGAAGAAGGGGGTTTGAGAACACAGATGCAGCTAGTAGAAACGAGTATGGCAATCAGGGCGTTGATTTGCAGACTAACAATAGAGTGCAGCACATATCAATGCTTCTCCAGTCGCTTTACGAGATTATCGAGAATTTGACTATTTTCTAGAGACTATCCAGCGAGATAAATTCCCATCTCAACCACCATATAACGCTACCGTGCAGACCCTGAGGACAACATCAGACAAACGAGCGTTCACATAGGCGTTAAAGCGGACAGCGGATCCGAGCCGTGTGGGCTGTCACTGGTACATGTTCTGCACGGTCGTTCCTGAACCACTATCAAGGGAATGGTCAAATTCGACATGCCTAAGCATACGAAAATCTTAGCTGCTGAGGCACACGGCGATTATTTAAAAAAGATTTTAAAGTTATTCAGTTTTGTCCAACTAACAACCACTTGTAACTGTGGTTTGTATAGCCCTTCCTGCCTAGCGCGAGATCCGGCGAATAAGCAGGGAGAATCGTATCGAGAGAACGTAGCACCGCATAGCAGTACCTAGTCCGAAGTGCACACACGCGAATTTTAAGCACTTAACCCATACCCAAAATGTCTCCAGTCATTAATTTTTTTAATAATTTGCAGTTCATATAATCAGTTGAACTGTTGCAGATAGGCCGGCCGAGGTGGCCGAGCGGTTCTAGGCGGTACAGTCTAGAACTGCGAGACCGCTACGGTCGCAGGTTCGAATCCTGCCTCGGGCATGGATGTGTGTGATGTCCTTAGGTCAGTTAGGTTTAAGTAGTTCTAAGTTCTAGGGGACTGATGACCTCGGAAGTCAAGTCCCATAGTGCTCAGAGTCATTTGAACCATTTGTTGCAGATATAACTGTTACACAAGTTACTTGTTTGTTTATTCCCCGTAATCACAAAAATACGAAGTGTGTATTTGATGACAAAGACAAATGTTTTCCTTACACAAGTCACTCCTGATAAAAGTTAATGGATTCAGGCAGTTCACAGTAATCACAAGTTTTATTTAGACAGAATTAGGATGGAGCAAGGAATGGCCATGGCCGTTGTTCTGTATACGAGGCATACTTAATCAAATTCGTAAAACGTGATGATGCAAACTTGACAATGCACCAATAACGGAAGTTTAACAATATTGTCACACTGATAAACCTGAAATGACATGCTATTCGACAATTTTCTGAAAAACTGCTTTACACTGTCGAAAAATTTCTACATTGATGGGCCGAATCAAACAATTAGTTCCGGCTGGAATCCGAATTATATGAACAGTCTTTTCGTCGTCGTCGTCGTCGTCGTCGTCGTCGTAAACAATGAGGAGTCTTTATGCCTAGGTCAGGGTCAAACAAGAGCGATGAATTATTTTCTGCAACTGTTAAGACGTCTCTGATGTAGTGTTGAAAATCTCTCTTCCATTTTTTCAGATTTTGCTACGTCGATTACAAGATTTTTGCAACCACACTGTTCTGTTTTTAATGTGTTGGCCCTAACTCGCCTTGATGTGCTTGAAGACAGATATAAAGCTTCGGAAACAGTAATCCGCTGACAATCACTGGCAACGTTGTCTACAAATGTGTCTTAGCATACATAGACTGAACAAGCGACTCTGAAATGAAAGTGGGTTTTGCACGCAGTTCTTGCAGGAACCATGACTGACTGGCTACATACACAGAATTTTAGGTGATAACGAAAAGCTACTAATTTGTCTATACTACTAAATGTAAGGATGTAGAGGATTATCTCACTACGGGTAAGATACATACTGCCTACAGGAAAATTAAAGAGACCTTTGGAGAAAAGAGAACCACTTGTATGAATATCAAGAGCTCAGATGGAAACCCAGTTCTAAGCAAAGAAGGGAAAGCAGAAAGGTGGAGGGAGTATATAGAGGGCCTATACAAGGGCAATGTACTTGAGGACAATATTATGGAAATGGAAGAGGATGTAGATGAAATGGGAGATACGATACTGCGTGAAGAGTTTGACAGAGCACTGAAAGACCTGAGTCGAAACAAGGCCCCGGGAGTAGACAACATTCCATTACAACTACTGACAGCCTTTGGAGAGCCAGTCCTTACAAAACTCTACCATCTGGTGAGCAAGATGTATGAGACAGGCGAAATACCCTCAGACTTCAAGAAGAATATAATAATTCCAATCCCAAAGAAAGCAGGTGTTGACAGATGTGAAAATTACCGAACTATCAGTTTAATAAGTCACAGCTGCAAAATACTAACGCTAATTCTTTACAGACGAATGGAAAAACTGGTAGAAGCCGACCTCGGGGAAGATCAGTTTGGATTCCGTAGAAATACTGGAACACGTGAGGCAATACTGACCTTACGACTTATCTTAGAAGAAAGATTAAGGAAAGGCAAACCTACGTTTCTAGCATTTGTAGACTTAGAGAAAGCTTTTGACAATGTTGGCTGGAATACTCTCTTTCAAATTCTAAAGGTGGCAGTGGTAAAATACAGGGAGCGAAAGGCTATTTACAATTTGTACAGAAACCAGATGGCAGTTATAAGGGTCGAGGGGTATGAAAGGGAAGCAATGGTTGGGAAGGGAGTGAGACAGGGTTGTAGCCTATCCCCGATGCTATTCAATCTGTATATTGAGAAAGCAATAAAGGAAACAAAAAAGTTCGGAGTAGGTATTAAAATCCATGGAGAAGAAATAAAAGCTTTGAGGTTCGCCGATGACATTGTAATTCTGTCAGAGACAGCAAAAGACTTGGAAGAGCAGTTGAACGGAATGGCCAGTGTCATGAAAGGAGGGAATAAGATGAACATCAACAAAAGCAAAACGAGGATAATGGAATGTAGTCGAATTAAGTCGGGTGATGCTGAGGGTATTAGATTAGGAAATGAGACACTTAAAGTAGTAAAGGAATTTTGGTATTTGGGGAGCAAAATAACTGATGATGGTCGAAGTAGAGAGGATATACAATGTAGACTGGCAATGGCAAGGAAAGCGTCTCTGAAGAAGAGAAATTTGTTAACATCGAGTATTGATTTAAGTGTCCGGAAGTCGTTTCTGAAAGTATTTGTATGGGGCGTAGCCATGTATGGAAGTGAAACATGGACGATAACTAGTATGGACAAGAAGAGAATAGAAGCTTTCGAAATGTGGTGTTACAGAAGAATGCTGAAGATTAGATGGGTAGATCATATAACTAATGAGGAGGTATTTAATAGGATTGGGGAGAAGAGAAGTTTGTGGCACAACTTGACTAGAAGAAGGGATCGGTTGGTAGGACATGTTCTGAGGCATCAAGGAATTACCAATTTAGTATTGGAGGGCAACGTGGAGGGTAAAAATCGTAGAGGGAGACCAAGAGATGAATACACTAAGCAGATTCAGAAGGATGTAGGTTGCAGTAGATACTGGGAGATGAAGAAGCTTGCACAGGATAGAGTAGCATTGAGAGCTGCTGCAAACCACTCCCAGGACTGAAGACCACAACAACAACAACAACAACAACAACAACAACAGCCTATTAATGACTTGTTCTCTATGTGTTTATCTGAAGTAATCTTTGTACTTCTGCGAATTGCTTTTCCGTATGGTTTTCTAGATCTGTTTAACCGAATCGAAAACGCCTGGAAATCACTAATGTTCGTCTCACTTAAAATTCAGAGTGCCTAGTCTCAGATTTCACTCGGTAACGATGCAGCGACTCTCCCGAACAGCTCCAAATCTTTCGAATAGGTTTTCTTTCACACTTCTGCGACTAAGTTTTGCCCAAATTTTGTACTTCCTATAAATATTTATTCCATGTACACAATTCATATTCAGATTTTACGAAACGATACTGGATTTGCAGACAGCGTAACTTTAAGCGTTTTCTCCCTCCTTAGTTACCCAAAAAATTTACAGTAGCTCAACAATCTTCGTTCGATGCACAATTCATAGAATGGTCCTTATTTCCTATATCTTCGAATGTTCCAACACGAAATGTCAACATCATTCGAATGAATGTACAAGAAATTAACTAATAAATAACACTTCTGTTGGTCTTTAGAGGAAGTAGGTGATTTTGACTGCATTCCATTTGCTTCATATTTCATCTTTGTGAAGTTGAAAAGATTGTGGCATTTTACGGCAGAAAGGCTTATAGGAGAAAATGATTACTTGACACAGGACAGTTTAAGCACTTTCAATATGTCTGAATAACGACTTAATTCTAATTTACAAGTATATTTTAATAGGATGTATACCACTAATAAGTGGATGTCTTAATCTATGTCTTTTATGAGAAAAATAATATTTCTAATTAAGATTTAAAGGCCCTTTCCACATAAATCAGTGTTATTAGGTTATAATGAGCAAACATTTCTTTCATCAAGTGTTATTTTAACCGTCAGAACACAATACGTAAGTGTAATATTCTTAACAATACCTACGATCAGGGCACCCTCAGAAAGGCACAACAGTTAACAGCAGGAAGTAAATGGATAACAAAATATAACTCTACAAATGAAAAACCAATGCTTTGTACTGTGGTCCATACACCATGATGAACAGTTTCTCTGGTACCGTTTTTCTTCTACTTCCTCTTGTCCTCCATGGATGTCCATTACCTAAATAACAGCTGGTTGCTAGTGACTATCTTCAAGGATATTATATAACCACGAACTACTTTCATCATCCCCGAACTTAAATCTCTGGTATCCTTTTTCTGGCTCCACTGGATTGAACACCACTGTTTATATAGTTTCGGGTTCTTCAATACACCATTACTGTATTTCTGTTTCCAAAATCGGAATGACGTATATGGTCCTTCGTATGTTAGTGAGCCTACTTTGTATTTAAAAAAAAAATTGTGAATTTGAACACAGTGCCAGCTACATTACATGGAATGAGAAATGGTGCGCACACAAGCGTTAAGAAGACTCTACCTGACCTATGCGACCGAGATTATGAAAGAAAACCTCGGCAGAGTTTTCTGTATTACCCGCTCATTAACATAATTTCGTGGGTAAGGGCACATAGACTTACGGACCCCTCTTTCAGAAAATGCATCAATTCGATTCCACATTACTGTGAAACTCTGGAACCTGCGCAAAGACAAATGCTATTAGCTATCTTATAAGAAGCAAACACAAAATTAATTCATCTTCACCTCCATTGTTATCACATAGCGATACCGTAAAAGTAACTGCCAATTATTATGGGTATTACAAGAGTTGCAAATGTATGGCTCTGAGCACTATGGGACTTAACTCCTAAGGTCATCAGTTCTCTAGAACTTAGAACTAATTGAACCTAACCAATCTAAGGACACACACACACATCCACATTCCTGAGGCAGGATTCGAACCTGCGACCGTAGCGGTCGCGCGGTTCCAGACTGTAGTGCCTACAACCGCTCGGCCACCCCGGCCGGCAGTTGTAAATGTAACATCGAAAATTGTGCAAGTGAAACTATCAACGGAAACTGAAATTCACTTTACAAATTACGATCCCATTGTGCCCTGTTACTGTTTACCAAAGCTATGCACCCGCCGTTTTGCGCATGCGCCTTCTGCTTGAGCTACGGCAGGGGTGTACCCAGCTACGAATTTCCCAATTTTCACCATTTTTTTCAAATACTTGCAGTGTGTCTTAGCAGCTGAAATGCCGACACTGTTTCTTTGGATGTCTTCTTTCTGTCTAAAAATTTAAGGGCAGGGGAAAATAAGAATTAATGGCTTGCTCTTTCCACATGCATCTGGAGGTACGAACCAACTTACAAACATATACTGTAGCTTGTAACAGATATAATAATTAGTCTGCAAATGAAGCAAATACGGATGCATTATTGTTCAGAACATCATTCTCAGTCTCCAATATGACATTAACACTAACAGTACCGTAATTTCCCGTAACTATGGTCCTATTTCCAAAGTTTTTCTTTTTCCATTTTGTCTGCACAGCATGTGTGTGCATATAATTACTTGTTTGCAAGCGTTCAAGTAAGTGAAAAAATATTTGATATTACTACAATTTTATTTTCAACTATTACCAAACCCGATATTAATTATTAAAAATTTGTCCCTAGTCAGGTGCCAATGTTACTCTAACTATGGTTCACCTCACATATTATGATGGTTTGTTTATAGTAGTTGTTGTTATGACCCTTTATTTGAATAGTAAATTACTGGAAAACCAAGTAGTTCGTACATTTCGGAATTTACGAAACGTATAGACCAATACATAAGAAAACAGAGGACAAAGTTTCATTTGCGCAATCGCCTTCGGGTTCTTTTACAAAGAAAAATTGTTTTTTACTGGACACTAACTGAGGGTTGAAAATTGCAAATTACATCAGATTCGTTGTACATAAGAAAATTCCTTTCTTCAGGCCAAATCCACTCTTTCCAACTGCTTGTCACACACTTCTGCCCCAATTTTGCGAACTTAAATGAAAACCTGCCCGGACTCTGCCCTCATATTTGACATTGACAAAATCTTTAGTTTTAGATCCTCCCCTCTGACTACGATCTCTTTTTCCCTTCAAATATTTCTCTTCAGACTAACATGTCACCACACTAAACATTAACTGACCAAGGTCGCTGATTGTCGACTTCTCGAATCCAGTGTGGGTTCTGTTCACTCCAGTAATGCATGCTATGGTGATTACCTTCGCCGTGGTTTGTGAATGTTGGCTTATCGAAGAAAAGTACTCTTTCTGTTTGCATCCGCTGAACTTCCCAGTGACAAAACGTTAGACGGGTTTGGAAGTCATCGCCATGTAGTTTCAGATGCATGGATACATGGTATGGATGAAATGTGTGGAGTTTCAGGATTTTCCAAACACTCAGGTGTGACATTCTTGATTGCCTTGATATTTCTCTTGTGCTTGCACGTGGATTATGAGCCACAGCAGCTAGGACTGCTACTTATTTGTTTTCTCCACAAACAATAGCTGCACGGGTTCTTTTTTTCTGGTTCACACTACATTCCGCAGTAAACTCTTTAATAACTCTAACAAAAGAGGAGCGTGATCGTACTTGGCGCATAATGCGCGACTACATCGTCAAATTTTCTCCCACTTTCTCCATAAATGTACACACTCACTTTTTTCTTCCACAGAAAGATAATTCATAATGAGATATGCCACCTATTAACCTCCAGAGTGGAAAGGTAAGGGGTGTCGAGAAAGGCAGGGTTAAAATTTCTGTGAGCGAGAAGCGGCCCGCTCGGCGAAATTCCACCTAGCAACACTAACTCCGCGGCAAACGCGACTGGTAGCGGGCAAAAGCAGCGAATACAGTCACATAAGGTAATCAAACATAATTCGCCCAAAAGACAATCGTTATAGACGATGTATTGCTGTCTGAATGCTCAGACGGGTAAAAGATACAGTGTGTTTATTACATTAATACTTATAATTTCAAAAGCCCAGTCTTTTTTACGAGAAAGGGCTACTTTCTCGTCCCTGCGCTGCCTATCGGCGGCACTCCGAAACATTACGGCGCTCATCAGCAAGGGCTCGATAAGAGCATCGATAATCGATCAGTGCTGAGTGGGATATCTATTATCGTACATTATTCTAAAAATGCAAACGACGTAGCTGCGAGGAATGGCCGAACGGTCTAGGGCGCCATGTCACGGACTGCGCGGCCCCTCCCGCCGGAGGTTCGAGTCCTCCCTCGGGCATTTTGTGTGTGTGTGTGTGTGTGTGTGTGTGTGTGTGTGTGTGTGTGTGTGTGTGTTTCCTTAGCGTAAGTTAGTTTAAGTAGTATGTAGGACTAGGGACCGATGACCTCAGCAGTTCGGTCCCTTAGAAATTCACACACATTTGAACATTTTTCTAAACGACGCAACAGCCGCGATATTCCGAACTAAAATAAAGGTGTGAACAATGTGATTTAAGTCAGTAACTTTATGAATGTCGTTTTTCTACGTTTTTCCACCCGAAACCAAAAGACTCAAATTAAGCAAGCACCCCAGTTGTGACACTTTTCGACAACAAGAGTGATTACTCCGAATCTAATAAAAAATTAGGTTAGTGAGTCAGTTGTGTAATTAATGAGTTTACTCGTTAGTAAGTAGGATGTTTGGTTAGCTAGTCAGATGATTTGTTTGATAATTAAAAGTTGTGTGGCCTCATGACCACGAAACAAAACTGTCCGAATCTGTAGAAAAAATTAATATTTGCGTCAACATTTGTAAAACTAATTCCTCTCTCTCTCAAACCCCACCCTATGGGGAGCGAGGGAGGGTTTTAGTTTTAGCGAATTTACACCCTGTGTAACCAGGCATTCTATATACAGCATTTTTATAATGTTCATAATAATGAGACACAAATTTTCTAAGGAGACTTACATTTAATATGGGATGCGACACTTTGAATTAACTACAACATACATAGTGAAAAGCAATATGTTTGCAGCAGAAAAAGCAGAGTTTATATTAGTTCATGGAAAGTAGAACAACAAAGGCAAATTATTATCGGGTAGATTTCAACTGAGGACAATGGACTTCAGAGAAGAGTGTGAGGAGGGTGTGTGTGTGGTGGGGGGGGGGGGCAGGAGAGGGGGAGGGCACACGCACAGTCTGGCCGCAACCGTCCATACTGGGTGTATGAGGCACTGACATGGTCAACTAGACGAATGTTGCACATATAACGGACACAATAATTTATAGCTCGTGCTGGCTGTAAAGAGCTTTCACTCCTCGTGCCGTGTCTGATGACATTGCAATAACGGAGGTTCGGCAGATCGCGTGAACGTATCACAGTGTACAAATCTAACTTTAGAAGGACATAGTCTTGTTGCACGTGAGGACATTTTCTGCTCAGTTGAGGTGCTCACTCAAGGCGACCTTTAACTCAAATTCATCTAAGTTTCCTGAAAAGGTAACGTATTTGGATACCGAAGTGCAAAATAGAAGGAAATTTTTCGCCGAACTGAGAATTAATGAAGTTTTGATGCTACATTGATGGTCCTTGTCACTTCCAGGACGAAAATTTTACTCTGCAGCGGAGTATTCGCCGGGACGAAACTTGGTGGGAGATTAAAACTCCGTTTCGCGGGCAAATTAAAAGAATTTCTGAATGACAACTGCTTCTACTCAATAGATGAATTCTTAGATATAAAGTAATAACTGAAAAACACACACACACACATATTATATATATATATATATATATAAATTATTTCGTGCGAAGAAAACTTTTGTTACAGTGACACGTTCCACATCATTACGAAATGTCGTATTCATGATCTATGGAACAAGGATATTTGTATGTATGTAACGACCAAGCTACCCGAGCAAAGCTCTCCTTCCGCCAGTTCGTCCTCTCCTACCTTCCAGACTTCTCAGAAGCTCTCCTCCGAAACTTTTAGAACTATCACGCCTTTCTTCCAAGAGAGATTCTGTGAAGTTTGGAAGGTAGGAGAGGAAGTACTGGCGGAATTAGAGCTGGGAGGATAGGTGGTGAATCGTGCTCGGGTAGCTCACTCGGTAGAACACTTGTCCACGAAAGGTAAAGGTACCGCGTTCGAGCCTCGGCCCGGCACACAGCTTTAATCTGCCAAGAAGTTACTTGTCGCTTCTTCGTATTTAATTTCTAATTCAATGTCTGGTGCCTATCCGACGACTGAAGAAAGATCGACGTTCATCTGTCTGTTCATTCCACATCTACGTTTGTCTACATGATAACGCGCCAAGTGGTACCCTATTCCCCCCCCCCCCCTCCTCCTCCCTTAGCACGTGGGGAAAATTAACACCTAAAGTTTACCGTGCCACTTCAGATTTAATTTTCGTAGTGGTCATTTCTCCCTACGTAGGTGGCAGCACTTGGTATTCGGAGGAGAATGTTGGTGATTGAAATTTCGTGAAAAGGTGTCGCCGCAACGAAAAACGCCTTTGTTTTAATGACAGCCCAGCTTGTCACATCCGGGACACATGCTCTCCTACATCTTTGAAATAAAATGCGTGCTGTCCTATTTTGAACTTTTTCTATAACCTCCATGACTAGCATTTTTCACAGTATGCCGATATCTTCACTACGTCATTTTGTAATTCGTTTTATCTTCTAATAGCTTTACTTGATTTAAGCGACAGTTTCATATGAAAACTGTCTAAGATGGCTGCTCAGATACTCTACATATATTGTTCAGGAGACTAACAGCAGCAGAATGCCTATAACGCTTCCTTGGGGGAGCTCAGATATAATTTTCCTTTCAATTAATTACTTCTCATCGCTTTCTACGAAATGTGATGTTTGTGACAGGAATTTGCGAATCCAGTGGCACAACTACTGAGACGATACTCCGAGGCACGCAATCTGGTTAGAATCCGCTCGAAAGGAATGCTGTCAAAAGCCTCCTGAAAGTATAGAAATATGGGATAAATCAGATTCCCTGGTGCCCATGTTTACTAGACTTTTTGCTCTGAATGTTCGTTCCTGTCGTATTTCTGAATACCGGCCACTGCCCCTGAGATACCCTGTATTACTTCTATTTCCTTTCTTGTGTATTGGTGTGATCTGTATAACTTTCCATTCTGAAGATACAGATCTTTCGTCAAGCGAGTGGTTGTACGTTTGCTAAATTGGTGTTATTTCACCAGCTTACTTTGAAAGAAAGGAAACTGGTACACAAAGTAACCAGAATGATTTCCTTCGTGAAGTGGCTCGACTTTCAAATTTCGTATCGACTTAATACGAGAACATAAGGAATTCGAAGCTTTCCCAAACTCGCTATTAGGTTCAGCCAAGACTGTGTTAGGATAAAGCAGCTGTTCTGCAGGCCAGATAACCTCTGACAGCAGCGGATCGGCCTCGCAGAAGCCGGTCAAGGCGACGACCAGACCTCGTCACAGAGGTGTCCGCCGCCGGCCTCATTCTCGATAACCGCACATTACTTTACAACACCTTTCGAATAAACCGACCCACACCCAGCTTTCATCTGTTACACACTTAGATCTATACTCCCCCAAGTCACTGTACAGTGTATGGCCGAGGACACACGGTATCAACATTACAGATTTTCTTTACCATTCCATTAGCGTACTGAGCGAGGGAGAAATGACCGGTCCTTATTCTCGTGAGATGAAGGTCTGTGGCACAGGCTTCTTCCAGTCCACATTCTCGAAAGTTACCTAACACGGTTTCGCGAGAACTCACGTAAAGATAGCAACTTACTATACGTGCCCGTAAGATCCCTAAGTTCAGAGTAATGTAATGAATACAGGTACACAGCAAGGAAATGATGTGTAGGCGTATAAAAAGTATTCTTTTAACCTTCGCGTTTTCTAAAAGGTTTGCGGTCTTTCTTATTAATGTAACAGAAGTATGTCCTGTAATATTCAATGTTATCCAAGATAAGCGGAAGCAATGGTGCGCACGGGGCGAACATTCGAATCTGCTTCATTCCATGTAGGCTTTCACGGCCGGCGTCTTCATCAGTAAACACTTCCGGGCTAAGTTGCCGTGGTCGATCTGTAGCGGCGGCCCCAGCTCCTAGCAGCCAGTCGTTGACTCACCTCGGAAGATGTTCTCCGTAGTTGAGAACGAAACGTCAGGGAGAAGAAGTTCTACAGATCGACCACGGCAACTTAGCCCGGAAGTGTTTACTGATGATTCGGATCTGCTGTTTTTACTTGTAGTGTGGCAGCTCTGCATCTTCAGTTGTGAGCTCTAATGGTGGAAGAAATGGCTCTGAGCACAATGGGACTTAACTTCTAAGGTCGTCAGTCCCCTAGAACTTAGAACTACTTAAACCCAGCTAACCTAAGGACATCACAAACATCCATGCCCGAGGCAGGATTCGAACCTGCGACCGTAGCGGTCGAGCGGTTCCAGACTGATTTGGAGCCATGGATATAAATTTCGAGCTCTTGAAGAAGACTGATTTTCTTTCCTTTGTTGACTGTGTGTAGTATCTGCAGGTTGTCTTTAATGGCTGTAGCTAAGTGGTAATTGTCTTTCGGAAGTGTTCCGAAAGTGGATCTACCAAAATTATTTAGCTGGAAGGCATCCATGTGTTCCCAGTATCTTATAGTGAAACTTCTTTCTGTCTGGTTTATGTAGAACTGTGAGCAATTGTCACATAAAAGTTTATAGATACCTGATTTGCTGAGACATTTATCTTGTTGCAATGAATGATGTGCTGATGTAGCTTTTTGTTAGTGCTGGAAGATACCTGAATATCACTGTTACGAAAAAGGTTAGCTACCTGCTACGAAACTTTTCCTATAAAAGGGGTACGAGCATATATATGTGTTCTTGAGAATTTGATGCAGGTGGTGTGCATTGTTTCTTTTTGAGTTTGTTGTGAAGTTTATCAGTTATATTCGGGTTGTAATCATTCTTGTGCGCAATTCCTTTGGTAATGTCGATTTCTTTGTTCTTTAAGACTACTGAGTGAGGCTTTGTGTATACTATTAAGTGAAAATCTGAAGAACGCCCTTTTGTGTTGCACTGGGTGAAAGGAGGAGTTTCTTATGACAATATCTCTCGTGGAGGATTTTTGGTAAATTTGAAAGGAATGTTTGTTGTTTATATTATAAAATGTAAGCTCAAGAAAATTGCTTCCTGTATCTATTTTATGTTCTACAGTGAAGTTAATGTTGTTGTGCATACTGCTGGAAGGTTTTCAATCTCTTCAGTTGTACCATCATGCAGGATAATCGTCATCAACATAATTATGTGACATGATTAGGCCTAGCAGTTCAACGAGTTCATGTATCTCAGCCTTTGATAACTGTGTGTTTAATAGGTTGTTTTTAATTATCTGGTTTCTGTCACAAATAATTGGTGTAACAGTTTGCTACGTCCATTGCGGCATATCTGGCACTGTCTAGTGCTGGTACATCTTTGGTATCTTCAGTAGGATCACAGAGATTCTCAATTGAGAAGTTCTTTTCATGAATATAAAAATTGCTGATTACTTCTTTTAGCTTCCTACCACTAAAATATGCAGGTATTCTTGAGCTAACTCTGGAACACACAGGAGAAATAGACTTATGAATCTTTCGTTGTGAATGTATCTCTGATGACGTAAAGTGCTTTTTCTTATGAACCTGTCAGCACCAGAGTTAGAAAACACGAAATCAGAAGATTTCAGTGATTTCCTTACCATGGGCTTGAAATTGGAGTGTGAGGTCACTCTGAATTTGATTTTATGAAAAATGTACATGAAATACAAAGATATTGTGGATACATTCATATAAATACAGAACAATGGCTGACTTCCCTTTGTCACGTTTCACAACCATAGCTTTGTTTTCAAAGTTTTCTATTAATTTTCCACCCCATCGATTCTAGAATGAAGACAAAACAGGAAAACAGACTGTACTGGGAACACTGTATAGAAATTTGACAAGAAAAGGCCAAACAACAATTGTACAATGTGTTCCCTTGTATTAAAATGTTTTGTTTTTAAATTAATGGTAAGTTACGGTCATGTATCGATGTCTTGTACGAGCAAGGTGATTTAGACAATCGTGATGGTAGTGATTTTGATACAATAAAACACCACAGAAGTTAATAATGGCAGTACGTGTCAAATACTCTAATTCTCCTTTGGTCCGTTACATTAACTTCTTTTGTTATGGGCCAAAATTCCACACAAATAGGATGAGTGCCTCAGGCCTCGAGTAAATTTCGTTATTTTTAACATATTGTTAAATATAACTTTACACTATTTCCTAACTTCAAACTTGTTTGTATGACATATTAAAGTACGATCCTAGGTATATTGGATACAATTTTCACTGTGTTGTAACCAGAAAAGCACAAGTGAAAAATTGAAAAGTGTAAAGAATGTGCTTTTGCGCTGCCTACCCTAAACGTAAGTGCGCTGTCTCTCAGAAGTTAATTAGTTCGAATTCTTCGACATGCCAAGAAACATGGACCAAATAATTGCGTGACTGCTTTCTGTATCACTGCCAGATTCAATCCCAGTTCAGTATAAATATGTGCATGTGTTTTGAAGTAAGAATGACTTTACGATTCTTTAAAAAAGTGAGAATGATGAAACCATTTTTATCTGACGTGGAAGAATACAGTAAATTTGCATCGCACTTTTTATAAGCTGAAGTCCTTAGTGACTTGAGGAGGAACTTTATATATACACTACAGACAGAACGACCCGACTAGAATATGGACAAGGGAGGATATGTGCGATTTAATGGGGATAATCTAAGAATTTTAAACGCTCGAGCCAGATACAGCGGACAGCTGCCGTTGCAGTCACAAATCGCGGGCGCTGCCTCGCTCAGTTGGTTGAAGAGCCTGCTGCCTCATCCTGTGTGACGTCCGATTCCGACCGCGGCCCCAGCTGGAAAGTCACGAGACGCCGAATCACGGACGACGTATAACCTACAGAAATTCTGACTCACGCAGATAGCTGCATACCGTAAGAGACTAAGTGAGACAACGACGTATCGTCACCTAAACATTGCACGGTGGTTTGCCGACTAAAAATTTAGGCCGGTTAGTGTCTCTATAGGTAGCCAAAGCTGCTTAGTCTGCTGTTGTAAGCCTTATCTTTGGACATTTGGAGTTATGCGAGCACATTGAGTGCCATGTCGACGCGTTTTTAGCCGTGTTGTCAATTACGCTCCAGCTGTCCGGGCCGAGGAATGTCTGCGTGTATGTCGTGCAGTTGGACGGCCGGAGTATGCAAGCACTGTGGCGTTACTGTTATGTGAAACTATGATTTTAACGTGGTTTCAATAGCGTAAAAGCGTGCGACTTATTTCAGGAAAATGTACTCTAATAATTAAGAGTAAACAGAAAGCCAGTTACTAGAAGAGCACTCTTACGATACTGCCTGGCCAATAGCAGCACGAAATATAGTTCGAAATTTGTTCACAGAGAGTACTAATTTGGTACTAAAGATGGAACCTCGAGCTAGTACTGTGCGAAATATACGAGGCTAAGACTTCAATAATGGTCTACCAATAGTCTGTCATGGTGACTACAAAATCGGAAAAGTGAAGTGTAGCTGAGTAGTATGAATGAAACATTTTCAAAATATACGTGAGTGTGTGTGTGTGTGTGTGTGTGTGTGTGTGTGTGTGTGTGTGTCTTGTTGGACATTGCAAGTGCTGTACGGAAGCCCAGCTGTGAATCGCGAAGTTGAGTGACTTAACGAACCCTCTTTGGTCACATCCTTACTCCCTCGAAATTACGAGGGTCATTCCGTAAGTTTAAGTTTGAATAACAAGTACACTGTTAGTGATTTTCGTTTTTCGGTCTAGTTTTTAACTTATTAGGCCAGCCGCGCGGCCTTATGCGGCTTCTCACGGTCCGCACGGCTCCCCCGGTCGGGGGTTCGAGTCCTCCCTCGGGCATTGGTGTTTGTATTTGTGTTGTCGGTAGCGTAAGTTCGTTTAAGTTAAATTAAGTAGTGTGTAAGCTTAGGGACCGAAGACCTAAGCAGTTTGGTCCCATCAGATATTACCACAAATTTGCAAAATTTCTTAGGCCAGCTTAGGAAACGACCGACTAGCTTCTAACAGGGACACTAGTTTGTAAGTACTCACACATTACAAGCAAAGATACACTCTACTTGCATAGTGTGTTGTGCATCGAACTTTTATCAGTTACGTTGAAATTACAATTTACACACTGATCAATGTTGTTAAGTACAACAAATAAACTACACAATATTACAGGTTACACGGTTTCTAATGCTGAATTTTGTGAAGTCTTGACAATGAGAAAATGTGTAACTGAGCCCTCTTCATTTATATTGTGCGCCAAACACCGTAAAGCAAACTAGGCGATGGACAGTATTACACACACAAATGTAAAATACAGAATCTTACAGTATTACAGGTTATATGGTTGCGATACCATAGTTGTCATGTTTGTTGCAGAACATACAATGTGCTCAGTTTAACAGTTTCTCAGTCTATGTCAGGACCTCACAAAATTTAGCGTTATAACCGTTTAACCTCTAATATTGTGTAGTTCAATAATTTATCGTACTTAACATTGTCCATTATGTAAATTGTGATTTCAACGTTAAGAAACAAGTCTTGTGCCCAACACTCCATGCAAGGAGTGTATCTTTGCTTATAATGTTTGGTTACCTAACAAATAGTGTCCTTTTCAGAAGCTAGTCATTTGTTTCCTGGAGAGGGCCTAATATGTTGAAAACTGGTATGAAATAAACATAAATCAATAGAACAAAAAATCGTAATAGTTATTCAACTTTAAATATGGAACTGTTCTAACGCGAAGTAACGAAAGAAGCACAAATAAATAATGTTTGTTGGCCCAGCCATTTTCATTAGAGTTAATGAAAGAAAATTGTTTTTTTCCAACAGGGATGCATACATAACTGCGAACTATTTGAACCAATCACCACAGTCCTACATTTCCTTGTCCTTTCCGTAGTACTTTCCACTCACAAAGAACTGGGAAAAAATGACAGTCACTATAATACCTGGAACTGCCGAAGCAAATCTTACTCCAACGCAGCAGAATGTGGGTGAGCGTTATCGTGAAGACGCACAACCCGCGCCGCAGTTCGTGAAGTGTCTGCATTTGTGGCCCCTGCTCACCAGTAAGCAAGTGCTTTATAAAACTGTCGTACCGAGTGAGAGAAGTCAAGTCACTGCAGCTGCCATTTGAAGTTTTGTTACATTCTCCGGTCAAAAGTCGAGAAACCCACCTGGATCACTACAACTTGATGAATTTCAGGAAAGTCCGTCAGTAATCAAATGTCTATCCTGTATAATTTTTTCTTCAATCCTCGATTTGAGTTGTCACAACTGAAGGTCGGACCGATCATTCTCTTAAGTATTCGTTCGTCCGCCATTAAACATGTTGCACAATCTTTTTAACTCAAGCTTCAGTCATCATATTTCCATAAACATTGGTTACCTGTAACTTCCTGGCAGATTAAAACGGTGTGTCGGACAGAGACTCGAACTCGGGACCTTTACCTTTCGCGGGCAAGTGCTCTAGTAACTTTTTGTTGTTGATTTCATTTTTTTCTATATTGTTCGTCCAATTTGTTCGGGGCAGACGTCCGATTACACCCAATCAGATTCTTCGTTGATCCATTCACTCTTTTTTTGTTACAGTGGGTAGCTAACGCTCTGACCGAACGGGCTGAGCTACCGTGCCGGCATCAACTGATCTACCCAAGCACGACTCACAGCCCGTTCTCTCAGCTTTACTTCCGCCAGTACCTCGTCTCCTACCTTCCAAACTTCCTGCAAGTTTGAGAAGCAAGAGAGCTTCTGTGAAGTTTGGAAGATAGGAGACGAGGTACTGGCGGAAGTAAAGCTGAGAGAACGGGTTATGAATCGTGCTTGGGTAGCTCAGTTGGTAGAGCACTTGCCCGCGAAAGGTAAAGGTCCCGAGTTCGACTCTCGGTCTGGCACGCAGTTTTAATTTGACAGGAACTTTCGAATCAGCGCAACATCCGCTGCAGAGTGAAAATTTCATTCTGGAAACATGGGTTATCTGTCTTCAAAATTTCTATTGGGCGGATTTAACTTTGCATTCACAAACCGTACTGTACTAGGTACCTTACGCTTGGCGGGAAAGTTAATTTTGTCACACACTTCAAGTCTCGCACAGATATTATAACTGGACTTTCCTGATCGCTGTTAGTTTCGTTACACGTAGGCCGGTTAAGTGCACGGCTTTATTTTCGAGATTAGCCTGGTGCACAGTCCCACGCCCTATATGTAATACACCCTACATGGGGTTTTGTCAAGAACAGTTTCGAATCTTACCAGCGGCGATAGGAAATCACTAACTACGACCATCTCTGAGCCGGAAGAGCGCTTACACTGTTTATGAAGTAGCAGAGTGAATCATCAACTTCTTCGTAAAACAAAACTGCACTTTGCGCTGCTATATTGTCTGTTGCCTTTACTCTAACAGGGTTCGTGTGCCAGTATTCCAGTTTTTGTCGGGCTACTTCCAAAAGTAAATTTCGTTCTCTGGCGTATTTGTTTCTCCACTGTGTTCATGCCCGCTGAACCAAAGAGTGGGTGGGTTCAGCGGGAAGGTGGTATCAGCAGCGAAGTAAGTAATCATTTACTGCGATGGTAACTGGATCTTTCCTTCCTAAGGAGTAATACAGACCAACAACATACTGATCGTTTTTGCAGGGGAATGTAAATTCGCCGTGTGAATAAATGACATTTAGTGTAAGAAGACTTCGCAGTTTTATGTGCTAGGCATTGTCAACCCTCGCGAGAATCTTAATAGCTTTTCCGCCGAAAAACTATTCACATAGGTGGAATAAAATTTCTCTGAATTCAGAGCTCCGAGGTCTTGTTACGATGAACTAACGATGTATTTGGATCTCTCTAAATAAATGTTGCTATCCACATGCATCGTATATTGAAAAAAGAAAAAAGCAGCAGATCATCAAAATCAATCTAAAATGATCCCCTGTAAGATGTCAACATAAAATTCAACTTCTCATTTGAAAAACCAGGGATAACTACGAATAGCCTTAAAAGCAAATTATCACACAAAGCAAAGAAGCGCTGTTTACATGGCGTTGTTTGATAACAACGGCCCTCAGGCCAGGCCTGCTGATACCAGTTACGAAGATGAAATTTCGTCCACCGCAATCAATTCCGAAACGAGTTGTTTTTAATTTGTTGCATTCGTAACGGCTACATACTGTATGAATAACTATAACTGAGAAGTTTAACCAAACAGAATAATCCAAATTTCCCGGATCAACGGGTGTACGAGAAACAAGACGACACATTTAGACCCGACCTTAAATAATCCGTTGAATGGATATACGCGGATGAAATACGCTGTTGGAAACTGTACCGCTAAGCACGTATGCTGATATCAGGTCATCATCTGAGGAAAAAATCAGGGGTCTTTGCGAAAAGTGCAAATATCGCTCTAGAAATATAGGATGCAATTGTGCAGCGTGAAAAGCATTTTTTTTGTTTATCACCAAGTTACTTGTACTGAATATTTTTTAATGTGAAAATGCTGAAATTACGTTATAAATACGTTTAACAGTAGTTTTTAGAGAAGTTCATGAAACGCTAAACTTACCTTGCGATTTTGAAGGATATAGCTGCATATCGTTAAAAAGTTGCTGAACTTTTTCTGAAGGAACATGGTTTGTCGAGCCAACGCGACCATACCAGACGCTGTACACTTCCCTGTAACAAGAAGAGAAAGCATTGGCACCAACAAAGCAAAGCTTTCTTCGCAGTCGCAAGGATCATGATGATATAGGTGCTACCATAGGGGTGGCGCAGAAAGACCTTCCCCAAAGCAATTATAAAGGTACTGTGTCCAACACCGTATATCCGTATTTCTATTTTCTCGGCCGTTTTTTCCTTTCAGGGTAATTAGAATTATACCTTTAACGCAGCAACCGACTGCGACGGTACCTAACGGTTACTGCTGGTTTAGTTGCTATTCCAAACAGCGTACCATACGAGCAAACCAGTTGTGGATTTACCTGTGGTTGTTCATACTTCAGATACTTTGGCTACGCACGACTCTGATTAAAGGGAATAGCTGGACGTAGTTATAGGGTCGAGCCGCGCCCGTCTCCTTTCAAGCCCCGCTACTAATTCGCTGCAAATAACATGTAGCAGTGATTCTACAGCCAAATAGTCTATCCATTGGCTAGAATTGCGAATTAATAAAATACACCTTAGTACAAAATAAAAGTTGAATGAATAATTTAATAAAAATGGTTCTATTCTAATGTCTGTAATTGATGTAGGCTACTGAGAATTATGCTGGATAACGTTTATTCGAGAAAGGACATTTCAAATAAACTGGGAGGGGTCCTACGATATTCAGTTATAATACAGACAGAAAACACACTTATCAAATGCAGTAGTTACGTTGTGAACGTTACGAGATTGGTAGCAAAATCGGCGATCTAAATTGTAATCGAAGATACTAGAAAACTAAGTCCATCTCGTAATCACAGTACACGAAATATTGACAAGCTCAACACAGTTCAGAGTTCAAAATAATGATTTACAAATTCTCACACGTGATATAAAGAATAGTAATTCGTACTGTGTCTGTACTCAGTTCCGTAACAGAAGTGGAGAAAGTTACACGAGTCCTACAAAGGAGCACATTCAGACTTCACGAAATAGGAAGTCATTTTGAAAGAATATTGTAGCGGTCGTTCACCACCCAGAATCAATCATCTACGAGACTGAATCACGCACGTCACCCCGCGTGGATCTGCCTTCGTAACGCAGACTACGGTATGATAAATGCAGTAACATTTCGACGTGGATGCCACCCGGTCCTGGGGCAGAAGAGCGAGACGAAGACTGCGTGTTGGAGTTCCCGCGTAGGAAAAACGTTATTATAGCTTTTGCGATTTTGAGAGGAGAAAGCAAGAGGTCTCACTTCTGCCGCTCGTTTCTTCGGGAAAGAGGCTGACGGCTAATTTGAAGAGCTCTAAATCTCGGTAAAGTGTTAATCCAATAAGTTAGAAATTGCGATTGGGTCCACTATGGTACTCTGCGCGACAGTTATCCCTGAGGTCAGGGAGAAACTAGACGGGTCCGAGCTGGTAAATAAGTCCCAGCTTGCCTTCTTGCTATCGCGTATGATGCGACGGCATCGCCCATGTAACTGCTTATAGTGGGTACAGTTGGCGAACGTAGGGTGGTGGCGGAAAACGTGAAGATCACGTCCCCGCTCGCGTACTGCGTCACGGCATGTCTCGTTCCAGAAAGGAACTGTGGGGCGCCGGGGCAAATGGGAGGTACGACGTATTGAGCGTTCCGCGGCTGTAAGAATAACTTCCGTTAACATGAATGACCCGATCGTCGATGCTAGGAAATTGACGGTCATCAGATGTTGCTAGAGAGGAGATGAGTGTCCAATCGGCTTGGGAAAAATTCCAGTGTCTTGGGCGCATAGATGGCAGTTGTGGCTGTAATCTAAGGACACATGGAAATTGGTCACTTGAGTGTGCATTAAGAGCCAACCATTCAAAGCGCCGAGCTAGCTGACCACCCCAAAGCGGGTGGTTGGCATTGAAGTCCCCAACCAGCAAATGGAGGAGGAGGGGAGGGGGGAGGGTAGATTTTCACTCTGCAGCAGAGTGTGCGCTGATATGAAACTTCCTGGCAAATTAAAACTGGGCGCCGGACCGAGACTCGAACTCGGGACCTTCGCCTTTCGCGTGCAAATGCTCTACCATCTCACGACCCGCCCTCACATCTTCAATTCTGCCAGTACCTCGACTCCTACCTTTCAAACTTAACAGAAGCTCCTCTCCGAACCTTGCAGAACTAGCACTCCTGGAAGAAAGGATATTGCGGAGACATGGCTTAGCCACAGCCTGGGGGATGTTTCCAGAATCATTTTCAATATGCAGCTGAGTGTGCGCTGATATTAAACTTTCTGGCAGATTAAAACTATGCCAGACCGTGAGTCGTGCTTGGGTAGCTCAGATGGTAGAGCTCTTGCCCGCGAAAGGCGAAGGTCCCGAGTTCGAGTCTCGGTCCGGCACACAATTGTAATTTGCCACGAAGTTTCATATCAGCGCACATTCCGCTGCAGAGTGAAAATCTCATGAGGACTTAGTTTCTTATGTTCCACCGCTCTTATTTGGGGGAGCGGCTCTGTAAATCCCCGCGGTTTCCTTAAATCGCTTTACGCAAATGCTGGAGTGGTTCCTTTGGAAAGACAGTACGATTTCCTCCCCCATCGTAGCTTGTGCTTTGTTTCAAATGATTTCGTGGTCGACGAGACGTTACATCCTTACTTTCTTTTCTTTCCCGAGTAGTGTGTACAATGCTGTTCCCCTAACCGGCTTTGAAATGAGAAGTACACAGTTACTTTTAACTCTGACTCAACGGCACTCTTAATTTTTCCTTAGCTTCGTCGCCTTTAACGGCGATTTTAAATTCATTAAATTTCTCCCTCGCCAGAACGCACAAAAAGTTGTAGTACGGGTCTGTTGAAGTTACACGATTATGTGGAGTAATTTACGAGTCAGCAACGCTGTCCGGCGAAGTAGGAGCGTGGAACTTGTTTACGCTGGTTACGGAAGTGGTTGACGCAGTTTCTAATTTGGACGGCGGAGTGGATTCGGAGGTAGCCGCCGGCCCAAGGCTGTGCGGACATCGTCACCGCTGCGTGGGAGGCACAGTCCTCTCTACTCGCTCGCCATGGCTATCACTTCTCTCACATTTATGTCTGTGCACACGGAATTAACCGAGTACTTTCCGAGATCACCGGACAAAAGTATTAGCTACCGTCTTAAAACTATAGCGTAAAACTGGTTCCAAGCGGTCACGTGATTTAAGTGGCAGCAGAGAAGTGCAGTGCATGGGATCAGCGCAGCAGAATGGGGCGCAATAGCAGAAGGGAGCTGTCGTGTTTAGCAACTTTCCCGAATCGTTGGCGTATAAACGAGAGCTGTCCGACATTTCTACAGGGAGCGAACAGTGGTCGTAGAAACGTGCTAGTTGGCAGGGACGGAGGAGAAGGGCACCGACTGCTGCTGGCGGTAAACGCAGATCCATCTGAATCAGTTTCCGAGCGAAAACTGAGTGCAACTGCATGCAATGAGCGTTTGGAGTCTGCTACCTCACCAAACACGTCATTGCTCACAGCGGAACAGAAAGCTGCTAGTGTGTGGACACTAACTGCAGACGTGTAGTGTAGCCCGACGAGTAGCGAGTTTGGGCCTTTATTTAATTTGTTGAGGATCTGCCATGCTAGGAGGCAGCTAACGATTAGGACTATACAGGTACCGGCAATGTACCATCTGTCTAGTTCGTTCTGAGCTCGCTAGCAAAAGAGTTTATTTTTTTTTACGTCAAATTATGACGACAGTGGAAAATAGTGAAACCGAGATCGTGCTACGTTGCTGAGATCGGATCTTTATACAGGATCTACTCAATTTGATTTCTGTTCGTGACAGGTAGGGAAAAGCAAGAGATCTGAACAGAAACTGAAGTGGAGCGAACTATAAAAGCCAGAGGTAGTATCTCCGGGAAGTTACATGCTCACAAATGTATTTACCGGTTTTCATTACAGATGGACATAGTGGATCGTATTAAATATCTCTGTATTCTACTTTCTTTAATTTTAGCAGAGTGAAGATTTACATTTCTAGGGAAACTTCGTCAGCAGTATTTATATGTAAGGATAAGCCGCAGAGCGTTCGAAGATTTGAGAGTACGTCTGCGATTACGACCGAACGCAATACAACAAGAGCTTTCGTTTTCCTTAATTTTCACTTACTCGTCAAAACTGGCGAGTTTAAAACGCGAAGTTACATTTGGAAGTAAGCTAAGACACTTACCACGTGCGAATAGCAGTTCAGGCAAGGAATGACTTTATCGCTCACATGACGTGTTTCGAAGTTTATACATCAGATATACAAGAAAGATCACTGCACATAGATATGTTTCAAACCGTATGTGATGAACATTCTTCGCATGTCCAACGAAGTGATTGTGTGTGCGTTGACGTAAGGAACGGCAGAAAGTAGCCTTATGAACCACTATCCTACACAACTTTATAGTTTGCTTAGCACAAAAAAGGTTTTCTAAACTAAATATTCGGTTCAGTGACGCTGATTCTCATTCCAAACGGTTCTTCTATGTGCGCGGATCATCTACGGAATTCTTTTGAACGACTCTCTCGACACTTACCGTTGTAGTTTTAATTACCCTTAACAAGAAGGGGGAGAGAGAGAGAGAGAGAGAGAGAGAGAGAGAGAGAAGGGTAGGTTGATGTGTGAGAGACGTATTTTCCAAGTGGTAACTTTTGCTGAGTACGAATAGCACGAATGTTTTTTTGACGCCATATTTCGAGCAGGCTACTCACACGTGTGCTGCTATCCAGTTTTCACCTTGTAAAAATGTATGGCGTGTCCCCTCGCTGGGCAGGCTGCGGGATCAAGCGTACCGCCTGCTCCTTGCCACACTGCCACAGCAGGACGGGTTCTGCGAATTACAATACAGTGGCCGTCGGTTCGTCTTTTTCTTGCTGTCGCGTCCTGTTCATCCAAGAATGCCGCCATGCCACCGAGGTCGTCGATCCAGTAGTCGTCGTCGTCGTCCTCCTCCTCCTCCCCCCCCCCCTCACACACACACACACACACACACACACACACACACACACACACACACACACACACACACACACACACACCTCTGTACGGTATGTATGCACCATACTCAGATTAGTGGATTACTTATTTGCAACAGATTGGCAGCCACTCCATCGTCTTTATGTTCTTGCGAATGTATCATATCTAACCATCGAGACCAAATGTTTAGCAATAGCGATACAGTAGCTGAACTGAAAACGATAGAATTTAAGACTGGGTGTTCAGTTGCCGTGATTTCTCCTATGTCTGTCCTATGTGAGGACTCCTCATCAAACACACCTGTCAGCTGAGAGATGATAAGTGCTCAGTTGATAGAATGCCGAGCTGATTGCAACCATCTGCCCCTTCTCTGCCAAAGCAACAGAAACTACTCCCAACGTAAAGTTCTCAATTCACGCACGAAGGGAGATGGATTGTAGCCAAAAGTATTATGATCGGAATCTGAAAGGTATTTCTTACAAAATAATACCCAAGTCTATTGAATAACTTTCTTTATGAATCACCAAACAAACCACTTTACAATACTTATGTACTGAACAGAGATAATAAGCTTGTACGAGTTTTTTTACGTATTTTCCCGGAAGGCAGGTAACATTCAGGTACAGGCACGTTTTCTATATCCACATTTTTAACTGTTTTTACATTCTCTTAAACGAGAAGAAAGCATCGCGTTTTGACGGTACGACGTTATTGGTAGTCTTACAGAATCCAGAGTCTTCTGGCATTTTCAATCACAAGAAAAGTAGCAGCGAATGGCAAAATCTTTGAGATTTCACGGCAAATGGATCCGGGTACGATCTCTAATAATCAGCTCCACTACATGTTCTGGCTTACTTCAAGCTGATACTGAACAGCTAAGGAACAAGTGAAGCAGTCTTAACCCTTTCCAGCCCAAACCATGAAAAACTTTACTACAGAATTTAATATTTGGGGAGAACGTTAGTAGTGGGTCACTGCCAGTACTGGGCAGAGTAGTGCTGACATCGAGATCCGTGCTTTCTTGCCTGTTGTGTCATATTATATCTGACAGTTGCACTCTTACTGTTTCGCTGGCATCAGCATCGGCACTCTCATATCTCCGACGTCATTCTGGGAAGCACATCCACCCACGTGCACAGCACATACACCTCACACCCCTGTGCAACAGCCGGCAGTGTCTATTTCTAACTTTTAAGTGTGTTCTCATACGAGTTACAGCATGTAGCACCCCCTGTCCCAAGCGCCTCCTGCTCGGCAGCGAATGGCGTCCAATTTCTATTTTCTATGTGTGCCGTTATATGCTGTCCAGCACGAAACACCCCCTCCGCTCCCTCGTGCCTGCCCCCTGCACCCTCCCTGTAAAGTATTGCCTGTACACATTACTAGCATAGTTCCTGCGTTTGCACTTTCGTGGGAGAGACTTAACATCCAGACTTGTTTATGTGCCTCCAGCGCCCCTCTGTTTCACTAAAATCGATGCCCAGTCATGTTGCCGTAACAGGAGACCTGCTCTGGCGTGGAGACAGTGCTGCACGGTTACCGCTATCCGGCGCCATTCACTGCTGAGCCCGAATATTCTTGCTTTGAAATCCACTTGCGTGCCTGGTACTGTAACCCACACGTGACCCCACCACCACACTGGCGGCTACTGACAACGCTCCACGGTGGCTTCCACACAGCTACTCTTTACTTTTGCTGAAGACAATTTTTTATCCGAAGACTGGGTAGCCCCACTCCACTGCCCCCTCCGGTAATCCTACCACTTAACCTGCAAATGAATGTATAGATGTGAAAATTTGCTACTGACCCTAAATAATGAAAAGTGAGAGGTCATCCACCCGAGTGCTAAAAGGAATCCGTTAAACTTAGGTTACACGATCAATCAGCCATGTCGAAAGGCCATAAAATTCAACTAGATACCTAGGAGTTACAATTACGAACAACTTAAATTGGAATAGAAAATGTTGTGCGGAATAAGAACCAAAGACTGCGTTTTACAGAGGAACACTTAGAAGATGCAACAGACCAACTAAAGATACTGGCTATGCTACGCTTGTCCGCCCTCTTTTGGAGTACCACTGCACGGTGTGGGATCCTTACCAGATAGGATTAAAGGAATATTTCGAGGAAGTTCGAAGAAGAGCAGCAAGTTTTGTACTATCGAGAAAAGGGGGGGGGGGGGGCAGTCACTGACATGATACAGGATTTAGGGTTGACATCATTAAAACAAAGCGTTTTTCGTTGCAGCAAAACCTACTGACGGAATTTCAATCATCAACTTTCTTCTCCGAATGCGAAAATATGTTGTTGACGCCCATCTACATAGGAGAAACGATCATCGTCAATAAAATAAGGAAAGTCAGAGCTTGCACGGAAAGATATAGGTGTTCGTTTCTTCCGCACAATGTTAGGGACTGGAATAATAGAGAATTACTGTGAAGGTGGTCTTATGCCAGACAGCGTGATTGGCGGAGTATATGTAGACTTATTACTACAGCAGTTATTCCCATTTACCAGAAAGTTATCAAACTAATCCTTAACGTATCAGACTACTCTCATCCCTCGCTCGGGGAATCCAGTCTACAGGAGTTCTAATTGTTCCTGGATCACATTTCTGAACAACTCGTCGTCTCAGGTACATAAAGGCTAACACAAGCGAAATCGGAGTCACTATGGCGCTAGAAACTGCGACATAGTTGCTCGACCTCTGTCATCTCGATATTGACTTAAATGCTGCAGCAATTGTTCTGCTACGATTCACCCTTGCTGTGCGGCTATTAACTGTCTAAACGAATGGTCCAAGCTGTATTCTCAGGCGGCGTTAAGGAAGGTGAAGTTCTGCTCGGATAATATTTCTACGTGCCCGCCTGGCGAAGCAGCTGTGGTTGTATTTCACGTAACAGAGTCGCTCCCGTCATAGCGGCTGGCAAATGGAACCTCGGTCCCATCACAGTTTTCACTACCGTGTAACTAAATAGTTCGCTCCCATAAGCCTCCCTTGTTCATAGCAGATGGCTATCAGTACAAAGTTATCATATACCGAGTAAATCCACTGTAAACTTTATCTCTGGAAGTACAGTTTCTGCTCGATCACCGCTTTCCGACAAGGACGTGCCTCTGCTGGATAACTGCATCACATATGCATTTACACCTGTGGCGTCCGTCGCGCCCGTTTTAACATCGCGATGGCCAGGTCCCAGGCTGTGCTGAGCTGCAAACCGCCGTCCTTGTTCGTGTTTTCAGAGGTTTTTATTTCAATAGCTTCTTTTATGACGCTGTCCCAAAATCACTTCGTCCTCATAACGACAAATGTTTCGTCGAATAGAATTCGGGATGAATACATTACCATGTATGGCGAGGAAGAGAGCACTAGTGACGTCACAGCCAGCAGTGCGGCTACGTAACGACGCGGCCACGGCGACACAGCAGTTCTACCACTTGACAATGACTGAGGAGTGCTCGGTCGAAAGCTCGTGCGATTTTAACCATCTGACGCGGCTGGAAGCCCGAGAAAATTTTATCATACGAGCGTTTACGATCGCAGACAAGCAGCTTGACGGCTCGAAATGTCACTCCTATGGCCACAGTAATGGGTGTGTCAAAAATAGTCATCTCGTGATTAAAAATGAACGTCATACGTGGAAATGGTACGCGAAAGCGTGACGGTGGTCACAGACGGACCGCCACACACTTTAAGGGGACTGATGCGTAGCCCTTTTTGCGAAAAGAAACTGACGTCTCACTAATAGGCATATCGCTGCAGATCTTTTAACTGCTAGCAGTACACGTGTCTCTGGCAGTGCCATTTCGCGGCGATTAAATCACGCTGGTTTATATGCTCAGAAGCATGTTGAATGTATCGCACTTCAACCACGCCGTCGTCGAGGAACAATTGATTGGACCTCAGTTGCTGATCCCAACTAGTCCGCTCCGTACACCAAAGTAATTAGCTGGTCGAGTGGGGGAAGCTGGAAGGTTAAGAGACCAAATAACAAGATTGTCAGTCGCTCGATCACGAGTGGTGCAGCTTGAAGTAGCGATGTCAACCATAACGTTTTCTTATCTAGTCGAGAGATCCGTAACAGTGGAAGAGAGAATGCTAAAAGCATAAAGAGTCAAATGGCTCTGAGCACTATGGGGACTTAACTGAGATCATCAGTCCCCTAGAACTTAGAACTACTTAAACCTAACTAAGGACATCACACGCATCCATGCCCGAGGCAGGATTCGAACCTGCGACCGTAGCGGTCGCGCGGTGCCAGACTGAAGCGCCTAGAACCGCTCGGCCACACCGGCCGTCTGACATGACTATACTGTTATTATTTATGACTGTGTTAGACTAGGCATATTGCTGTACCTCCATAGCACGAGCATTAGTACGGGAAGATAAGAGCCCCGATCAGAGAGGTAACATTGGATTTCGGCCTTGGCTAGACCGTCTAGCAGCCTCGTGTAAATAACACCACGGGAAGAATTCAGAATTCTATGGGCCTCGACGCGAACAGGGTAGCCATGGAGAAATGACGCGGCAAGCAGTAGTTGTGCTTGAGAATCAGAAGTACTCTCCAAAAGTAAAGTGCCTTTATGTAAACGAGAGCAGGATTGCACAGGGCTGGCAATTGCATAAACACATTTCTGAATAATAAACGGATTTACTGTGGCGAAGGACTAACCGTATTCAGTATGAGAGACCACGAGGAACCGTGGTGCAGCGGGCAGGGTCTTTGAATCGTTAGCCTCATTACGTTTACGTTTCGTGGGCGTTGATTGGCAAGATGATTGGCTCATCGCGATAAAATCCCCAGAATTGCTGTCGTCTCCGATGGTGTGCTCCTTCCAACTGGGAGTCCCCCTTCACAAGGGGACCCAGCTGCCTTACGTGATTGTTCACACTTCAGCTCACACCACCTGAACACCTGACGGATGGACCAATGGCAATTTGGAAAGGTTGCAGCTGAGGCAATCACCCCTCCCTTGGCCTGAGCTGTACCATGCGAACCCGACCTGCCGACCCGGGGCTGGGAATTACGCGTTACCCAGTCACCTGATCCGGCTGCGTCAGACGCGTGGGCCGGTTTCAGGAGCGCACAGGGAGGAAGAAGAAAATGAGGAACCTCAGACGCCAAAGCAGAGGAATGAGAGGAAAAGGGAAACATAGAAAAGAAAACGAAAAACAGTGGTGACACTTCTTTTGTCAGCGATAGACAATGCAATAAATTCCCAAGAACACCCCACACACGTTCCCTAAGGGATGGGACAAAGAACAGCTGGAGGAAAGATATGGAGCACCGAAGGGAAAAGATGCTGCAAAGGCTGGGCCCCCTCGGTAGCTAAGCACGAACCCGCCAAAGCGTGGCGAGCCCCCGTAGGGGAGAGGGCATGTGAAACACGAAACGCGCATCTCATTTATGCAAGCTCTGTAGTTGTTCGTTATAATAAATTACTACGGTCACATTCCTCTTTAAAATGAAGGACCCACCGTAATTCCTTGATCACACCTCAGTAATTATCTCTCGCAAACGGAACGACGAAGCACAATGTTTAACCTACTCCGCTTGCTTTGTTATCTCTTATCTTTTAAGCGCGGGTTTACTGCACGCTACTAGCGCCACAGCGCCCACGGTGCGACCTCAGAGATGTTCGCTGGTTGACAGCATGCCGAGCTAAGTGGGGAGACTTTAATACTAGCGGGCGAGGGCACGGCAAACGGCCGTTCCAAGTGCTGTATTCTCGGTGCACTGCTGCATGTCCCTAAATTTGTTCCAAGTTTCAAATCATGATGAAAATGTTTGAAACATTACTAGATGGCACATACTCTCTGTACCAACTAGTACTTCCATCTGGAGTTTCTAGTTCAAAATGGCTCTGAGCACTATGGGACTTGACATCTGAAGTCATCAGTCCCCTAGAACTTAGAAATACTTAAACCTAACCAATCTAAAAACATCACACACATCCATGCCCAAGGCAGGATTCAAACATGCGACGTAGCGGTCGTGCGGTACCAGACTGAAGCGCCTAGAACCGCTCGGCCACATAGGCCGGCAGAGCTTCTAGTGCCATGCTTCAAGGTCCTCTCCAGCCTGGGATGGTTTGAAGAGAACAAACAAGTTTCTGGTGAGTGGGCACAACTTTTTGAGCAGCGACATATTTTGCAGTTACACAGAAACGAACAAAAGTAAGGAAAGCCTTTGTTAAGCAAGATTTACACGCATTGTTGAGCCAGTTAAAGCTATGAACCCACTCCATGTAATTCCAATGCATATAGCTGCGCATTGCGAACTGACATTTACCAGGAGAATGAACAATGAAAAACTAACGATATAGCTGTGTGCATCCAAAAAGCACCCAAGGTATTCTGATACAACACAATTAGGCTGTTCACCGTGTCACCGCAAAAAGAGAAGTCAGAAAATCACGGCAATGTTCTAAGTGCCGTACCAGGAAACTGACTGTTTCTAAGTGCTAATAAGAAAGCTTTTACCAGTTGATTCTAGCAAAGAAGACCGCATTGCTGGACAGACCGTTAATAATGCAATTTACTTGCTCAAATAGCGCCGTTATCGTCTTATTCAGACGGCTGTTCACGTTTATACCATACTTGTTATTGTTTATATTATTTGTTGACAAAAAAGCTAATGTAAACACTAAGATGTTATGCAGACATGTACACCTGGGAAGTTGAACCTGTCGGTTCGAAACCTGTAACGCTGCTATGTGTGTAAATAAATAGCTTTATTAACAGTAGCTAGTTTCTGTTTTCTTTTTTCAAATATCAATTTACATTCAATATACAACCACGGTCTCAAAAATGTTAGTTTTCGAAAAAAATAGCAGGAAAAAAGTTTTTGTTCTAAGTTCCAATAATACTGAGGCATTACGTTTTATCTCTGATAACAGAAGTACGGACATGCTGGAGTTTTAGATTTATAACTTTTAGAACTGTAGTCAACAAAAACCATTCGTCATTTTGAAATTCTTTTTTGACCTCCAGAGAGAAGCACCTCTTTGGCACGAAGACCATGCGCCATCTACTAACCCATGTTTTAGAGACTTCCTCCACGGTTTGGCACCTGTATCAAATCTAGGGACGTGTAACAGAGTTGCGACAACGCAACAGCACTGGAACGCTTTTTATGAAAAATGGCACTCTTCAACTGACTTATTTCAAAGATGTTGCGCTAACATTACTGTCAATGTAAGCGTGTAACGTCACCGACTCCAGTAAGATCAAAATCGCAAATAGCTATTAAGAATTCTTACTCTTAAACAGAATAGAGAAATGTGAATGTATTCAAAAGAGGGCAGGCCACGGCTCACGTGTGCCATGCCGTACTTCGTCTGAAAGACCAGTCACGTTTGTCAGTTGCGAAACAAACACCCCTCGACGTTTCTACTTCTTCCTCAACAACACTGAGTTCTTCAGTAATATTTTCAACGTCTGATCCCAAGAACGGAGTTGTTTAAGAAACAATCGATCCTGATTCGCATCAATTTTTTTCATTTTCTTAAAAACAATTTAAAAGCGATGAGAAACGCTGTTTGTTGTCTAGTTATAGCATTACTTCTATTTGTGTATGTGTTAGGAGTAAAACATAATGGTTGTGTTAATGGCACTTTAAACGGATACTTTCTTATTGGAGCTTGGAACCAGTCAGTTCGTTGGTACTGCACATATAACATTAATAAACTACTTATAAGTACGTCGATGATGTGTACTACCATGCTACGGCGTGCTGTATTGATTAGTACTAAGTTTAGCAACGGGGGGAAATACTGTGTAGCCGCAAGTCATTCGAACCCCACTGATTCTTTCGCTTCCATAGAAGCGCCAGTTATATTTTTCGTATAGCATGTGTAAGTCAGCTAAGTTAGTTCTACAGTTTCTGCGCAAGCTGGGGAAGAAAGTGGGCAGTGCCCTTTCAAATGAATCCTCCCGACGTTTGCCTGGCGCGATTTAGAGAAATCGCGGGAAACCCAAATCAGGATGGCAAGACGCGGATCTGAATTGTCGTCCTGGTAACGTATCTATGAGTTGCAAGGAGACTGATCAGACAATTCAGTCATATTCTGTGTGTAATAAATGCTTTTTGGAAAGAAAGCATTCCTCGTATTACTTCGGTACCTAACTTTTTGCACGAATCCACGTTCTATTATATACCAGCAACAGTTTTTTAAAAAAAAAAAAAACAGGAAAACTAGTGCAGTACAAGACAGGGAGCAAATTAACACGTTCGAGCAGTACTGTTGCGTATCACTCCACTTAAAGTGGAATTAAACACAGTGGCTTTGTGAGACTAGCGGAAGACGCAAGCACAGGCGCCCAGTGTGTGGTTTAACTACGCAGTGAAAAAACACCAGCAGAGCAACAACACGCTTGTTGACTGCTCGCGTCACACTTCAATTTGAGAACGCGTCACGCCGCAGCCCCGCCACGGTCATCTCTCTCTCTCTCTCTCTCTCTCTCTCTCTCTCTCTCTCTCTCTCTCTCTCTCTCTCAAACGCTTTCTGCTTCTATTTGCGCATTATTTGGAAAGGTGCACACTTGACGAGATTATTTCACTGACGGAAGCGAAGAACAAAAACCTGATAAGATCGGCGAAAGGCAAGGTTCCAAATAACCGTGGATGGGAAACGTAGCCACAGCCGTAAGACGACAGCCATTGATGATGGCGCGGTAGTGTCGGCATTTAACAGAAGCTAATACTTGGTACGCTAACGATCTCATTTACTGATTAAATTAGGTGACTGTAATGGTTTCAGCTGAAAATTCAAAGCTAGGCTAACTTTTAATCCCTAGCCATGCCTGGTTACGTCATTTGCGAATTTTCTGTGGTTTTAAATGGATATAGCTACACTATTAAATGAACCCCGTTGATTTGTCAAGATAGCGCAGTGGAGCACAAGAACCGCAGTATCGGCTATGCAGACACGATCGCTAGAAAAATTCTCTCTATTCAACGTCCCAGACCACGATCTGGTATCATCAGTTTCATTTTCTTCTCTCAGTATACGTGTACCTAGCTCCAATAAGAATTCCCACACAAAATTATTAGTTTTAGTTTCTTGGGCTATTCTTTCAACAGCCTGCGGTTATTATACACGAGCCGAATTACGAGGTTTCAGCGTAATCCGGAGCTTCATTTCTGCGCCAGCTTGTCAACACTTTAGTCTCATTATCGCCTTGCTCTGTGCATTGGAGTGCTCTATTGGTCTGACCGCGCTCGTTTCTAAAACAAGAAAATGCACAAAATATTCAAAGATTACTTCTGGAACATAGCCGAAATGGATCGTTCAAGTTTATCTGCGAAGCGTATGATGACAAGCTACGAAATACCTCGATTTATCACATGCCGAAATATCTGGTGCCCGAACAACACAGCCTCATGTTCCATGACGTTGTTTTAGCGGTGCAGAGGGTCGATATAGAACAGTGCGACGGGATTTCCAGCGGACAATTTTAGTTCCAAAGTGCATTGTGATGTTCCAGCACGACAGTTTCAACATTTACCGTTAGTTAAAAAGCGGCCGAGCCAAAAATGCAAGTTACCTGAAGACCGCATTGCTGGACAGACTAGGCATATTCCTGTACCTCCGTAGCACGAGCATTAGCACGGGAAGATAAGCGGAAGCGCGCAGCCAAAGCCGACGCATCCCTGCCGCCGCCAACCGCCACTGCACTGGCCTCAGCCGCGCGCATGCGCAGCAAACACCACGCGGCCATCGATCGCCCAGACACCCCACTACACCAACTGCGACGTCGCTCTGCTGTCCGTGGCTTAACCTTATGCTGTTTCATTTCAGTGACACAGCGGCTGCGTTTGCCGTGTGTGTTATGACTGGTGAGTGCACTAAGTTCCTACAATTAACGATTTCAAAATCAGGCCCCTGAACTGGTATCTCATATCTACGTAAGCGTTCTGCAAGCTTACCTTCTGTGGGTGGCAGGGTGTGTGTGATCTTCCCTTTCCCCCCCCCCCCTTTCCGTGGGCAACTTAGGGGCAATTACCTCTATGAAGGCGTCCCTACAGCTAATATTACAGCCAAGTTATACCACAGTGCTATTACAAAGCGCTCTGAAGCAACCTGGAAATAGTAGTGTTGCTAAACGAATTTTTTTTTCTTTTCCTAATGTTATCGCAGCATGTTATCTGTTAGTGGTGGAGGGTGAACGGATGCCTTTCCACCCCTCATATGCGAAGCCACGTCCGTTCCAACTCTAAAGCAAGCAGACATCCTACAGCCTGGACTTTCTAACAAAGAATTTTGTAAGTGTCGCAAGCTATTTATAAACTTCAAAATTTCAGAGTTACTGAATATTAAACGTAATAAGTGTTCCTGCAGTGTCTCGTACATACTCTGAATTTGAACATGAGGCAAGAAAAACCGAATCTCCTGGTTTTGCATACATTACTCTCGATGCTGGTTTCGGAAGAAAGAGCCACAAAGTAACTTGGTACAGCAGAAATCTTTGGTGGGTTACATGCTCTATGACTGGGAAACAAAGAGGGCTGTAACGCATATAAAGGTACTACTATCTGAGGCACTGGATAGTGTTCAACAGCTACTGGTGATGAGCATGAAAATTATGAAAGAATGGAAGAAGACAGAACCAGGAAAGTAGACAAAGTATGGAAACTTAAGGGAAAGAAGTCAAGGAACAATACGAGGAGACTATAAGGGAAAGGTTACTTAAAGATGGAGCAATAATGGGAGAAGAGAAATGGGGACAATTTGAGAGTGCTATGGTAGAAGCTGTAACAGCTGTTTTCAGATGGCCAAGTGGCAGAAAACGGTGGAAGGAGACACCGTGGTGGAATCAAAGAGTCGAGTAGGTAGTGGGAAAGAAGACCAAGTCCATCAGACTGTGGTTCCGAGAAAGTAGCAAATTACCGAGAGAGGAGTGTAAGAAAAAGAAGAAAGGGGCAAATAAGACTGTGGCTAGTAAGAGAAGAAAGCAGGTGGAAGAATAGACAAAGATGATCAGAGAAACCAGCAGGAAGCATTGTATGAAATGAGCGAAAGTAAGAGAAAGTTTGGGAGAGGATGCAACAATGATGGATGAAAATGAGAAAGAGGTTAACAATGAGTCAGTGAAGATAATGTGAAAGGAGTATTTTGCGCACTTGCTAAATACAAACGGACTTGGATGAGGATAATAAACCAGGAGGTGGAAGTACACTCTGGGGAGGGAGGGCATGGGGCACGACTTTACATGGAAAGAAATGGATATGGAACTGGAGAAGATGATAGGAAGAAGGGAAACAGTGGCTGTACCGCGTGATTTAGGTGGTATGGAATGAGAAGAATACTCCAGAAGATTAGGAAACGGCACGAATTGTCCCTATGAGAGAGAGAGAGAGAGAGAGAGAGAGAGAGAGAGAGAGAGAGAGAGAGAGAGAGAGAGAGAAGGAATAGTTTTAGAAACTACAGGGGAGCCACATGTGACAAGGTATGTGGAGAGTAGAATCTCAACAACGGTCGACAACAGACAGCCAGCCAGCCAGCCAGCATGGCTTCGGACTTAGGAGGTCAAATGGTTCAAATAGCTCTGAGCACTATGAGACTCAACATCTGAGGTCATCAGTCCCCTAGAACTTAGAACTACTTAAACCTAACTAACCTAAGGACACCACACACATCCATGCCCGAGGCAGGATTCGAACCTGCGATCGTAGCGGTCACGCGGTTCCAGATTGAAGCGCCTAGGAGGTCAATTGTTGACCACCTATTTGCTGTGAGGCAGCTTCAGGAGCACCACTATGAATTTTGAGACGATCCTGTGATGGCCTTTTTCGGTGCATAAAAGGCATCTGAAAATGTCTCTAGAAGACATATGAGAAGCACTCAAAAAGAAGGGAACAGAAAGACAGACGACAAGCAGAGTGAAGGGAGGAAG
This sequence comes from Schistocerca cancellata, assembly GCF_023864275.1. Taxonomy (NCBI): domain Eukaryota; kingdom Metazoa; phylum Arthropoda; class Insecta; order Orthoptera; family Acrididae; genus Schistocerca; species Schistocerca cancellata. Next base: position 739,057,034 of record NC_064629.1, on the reverse strand, counting down.
ACACTCATAATAATACTTTTAGTGTTATGTTTAGCACAGCAGGGCAGGCGTCCGTGACCTGCGGCACGGTTGTCTCAGTACTTCCACTCACATTATGTCGCTCAAATCCCCTTCGAAGTCTCTTTCGAACACCACAGGGAAGTATAGCGCATTAAAAATACAAGCCACGTGTCGATTTGATAGATATAAATGTTATAAAAATTACTAGTTACTTCTAAAAATTCACGACACTGTCCGCTGTAACCACAGATACGCGAAACCGCGAACCCTTACTACAATCGCCGGCCGGAGTGGCTGTGCGGTTCTAGATGCTGCAGTCTGGAACCGAGCGACCGCTACTGTCGCAGGTGCGAATCCTGCCTCGGGCATGGATGTGTGTGATGTCCTTAGGTTAGTTAGGTTTAAGCAGTTCTAAGTTCTAGGGGACTGATGACCTCAGAAGTTAAGTCGCATAGTGCTCAGAGCCATTTGAACCTTACTACAATCCAGTTGCCAGTCAAACACGAGGAATTTTACGAAAGGGATTCGGCGGAAACTATTAAAGAGGAGGAAGGTAGGGGAAGGAAGTATGTCCTGTGGAATACGAACTAAGCGGGAACGGAGGACTGTCATGCATATCCATTACATCTTACTGCTAAGTTGCTGCCTTTTCACATTTCTTTGTAATCCAGTTCGCAGCACGTTGTCAACAGGAAACTATGGTTGACGTGGACTTTCCCAGCGTGGGTTTTTCGACAGTCGGAGGCACACACAACTGTGGGGAGGCTCTGCCCACTGTTTTGTTGCAAGAACGGCCCTTCACATTATATCCAGGCTTAAGACTGGGTATGCAAGTAGTACATAGGTACGTTAATTTTTTTATTTTTACTTTTTTGTTTACCCGTTTTGCTTTCTACAACATTACTGCAGCAGCTTCTTGTCTTATTTTGTAAATTTTAATTTCTTAGTTTTTTTTATAAGAAAGCCAGGGATTTCAGTTCTCCACTGGGCATTTCTTCCATTATTAGCACCCACACTTCATCCACACTGTTTGGTGGAAGCAGCACCCATACGACATAACACTGACTTATCTATACCTATATTCCTACGTTAGTCCCAGTTATCGAGTTTTCTTCCATATATATTGGGTGAAGTGAAAATTCAAACCGGAAAGGGATGTTCTGGTGCACATCATTTTCATATATTTAATTGTAGCCACTTCGAAGTTCAGCTCTGCGGTTTTCGGTGACCACCCAGACATCATATCTTTCACTTCAGAGAAGAAGTCTTTCGCATGTATTGACTTTTGTCTGAGAGCAAAGCAAATAAAACAGGAAATACCTTGATCTCTTTTTTGTGCATCCGATGTCAATTGTGTACAATTGTTCGAATTGTTTCGAACTGTCGAATGGGTTCATACCATTCCATTTTTACACACAACTTACTTTGTTTCTTCCCAACCGAAAACCGGACTTCCTTCGTCAGGAACAACTCCATAATTTTTAACAATCTATCACCTCGATTTCATTTCAAAATGCCTTCGTTCACTCGAATCTCCGACCTAGTCCACGGTTCCGGGTAGTCCCAATAGCTTTCCACAATTCAGTGCTGTGCTTCTCATTAACATATTTGCGACGAAATCTAAACATATTTTCCAAATGTCGAAATTTATCTTTAAAAATTTCGATACGTACACTGTCTTTCCTTTGTGGTATCTTTTCTTGCAGTTACGCATTTGTTTCTTAATCTGATCATCTGTTTCGTCAGTTGGGCAAGAATTTTACTGTTCTACCATTTGCAGTTTTCAAACGGCCTCGGCACGCAATCCGTTTGGAATTTACGCACAACCATTTCGTGTACTCACCGAATGTTCTGTGCGCGCGGTAGCGAAGAGCAGTCTCGAGAAGTCCACGGCTTCCCTTCGTTGGAATTACTTCCATTGGAACTTAACTAGCTTAGGCCTGCCGAAGGCTCTAGGCGAGGACACTGTCCGACTGTGGCAACACGTACGCTAATCGTGAATGACTGGGGCAGGCTGTGGTCGGGAAAAACAGTGAACAGAAATGGTAAGCTGGAAGTTCCACGGTGGGAAACCGCACGTAGCCAAATTGGCAGAGGGGTGAAAGAACAGTACACGAGACATCTATGGCTATTACAATGGCCTGGTCGTATGCCACGGATTCCATCTTTAGTGACCTCTGAATGAGAAATTAACAACACTTCGAGAGTGTCATTGTATATTTAAGCTCTCTTCTAACCGATCCACCTCTGCAGAAAACGATATGGGGTTTGTGGGCCCGACTCGATGCACTCATCATCATTCGTAACTTAGCACAGCCCTGGGAAAAAGAAATTCTTGCCTAAAGGGTAGGTTGGGGGAGAGGGAGGGTGGAGGGATGGGGGCTGGGACCCACGTGCAGACTGAGAAAAACATGTGACGTCATCTGGGGGTGGGGTGGTTGGGCGTGGCTGGGGGTGGGCAGTAATTAAGAGGGGTAGGACGTCAAACGGGCCGTCTTTGAGCAGGAGAGACACCACAGGACATTTTAATTTCCACTGTCTATACTTTTACGAATAAATTCATAAAACTTTGTCAGTATGACTAGGAACGATTCAGGATTCACAATCATAGCAGTAGAAGTTCACAAAGTAACATTTTTCTACATGTGGAAGTTATTCATTTTTTCACTTCTATTGGCTGCGTGTGTTGCTATAGGTACACGTTTCTTCATAAGTAAGAGAGATTCTTCGATGAATTTTGCACAGCATACAAACTATACTTGCAGGTTCAAATGGTTCAAATGGCTCTGAGCACTATGGGACTTAACGTCTATGGTCATCAGTCCCCTAGAACTTAAAACTACTTAAACCTAACTAACCTAAGGACATCACACAACACCCAGTCATCACAAGGCAGGGAAAATCCCTGACCCCGCCGGGAATCGAACCCGGGAACCCGGGCGCGGGAAGCGAGAACGCTACCGCACGACCACGAGCTGCGGACTACTTGCAGGTGTATGAAACTCTAGAAATTATTTAATTTATGAAAAAATGAATGTGCTGTTACATTTTAAACTTAATGTTTAGAAAAAAACTCAAATTTTATAGCTAATTATCTCAATTTTACCACAGATTTTAATAGATCTGGAAAATTCTAGAGTTTTATACACTTGTAAGTATGGTTTGCATGCTGTGCAAAATTCATCGAAGAATCTCCCTTACTTATGAAGAAAAGTGTACCTATAGCAACAAATGCAGCCAATGGTAAGTGAACAGAAGGTAAAATACAAAAGTAAAAAAAAATTATTTTCTTATATTTTTTAAGTTCCACCACTGTAAGTGTAAATCCTGAATCCTTTCTGGTCATTCTGACCAAGTTTTATGAATTTATTTTTAAAAGTATAGACAGTGGAAATTAAAAATTTCTGTGGTGTCTCTCCTGCTCCAAGTCGTCCCGCTTGACATCCTACCCCCCCTTAATTGATCAATTTACTCGATTTGTGTATCAATTTGATATCTAAATTGACGTGACGCCGCTATCTCCCTACTACTCTCATCGATTTCAGGCGGTCATGGGGTAATTGCTCACGTTAGTATACGCGTTTGGAGATCTAACAAGTCTTCAATGCGAATTAGGAAATAGAGACGACTTTTTGTGGAAGTCTGCTTGCCGATTGTTCTCGAGATTCCGAGGCTGAAAAACAACGGATGTCGGGTTGCTGGTGAGTTTCTCGGCTTAGGGCAACCTTTCAGTATGTCTATGAATCGGTGCACAGTTAACCTGAGTTGCGGATGAGTTACGAGACTGGACAGAATAATTCTTAGCAAACGCAACTTAATGCGTCGGTCTTAATTCGGGAGCGTAGGAGGACACTGCGATACCCGAAGGAAGTGTGATACGGGTGCTCGTAAGCCATCTGAGCCACGATATTATCAGCTGTTTTTTAAAGTTCCTTTCGTCTGTCCTCGGACTTTCCGTGGCGCAGGGCGAAATCCCAGTCACGACTGTGGCCAGATTCGTCACACTCCACACTTATTTCTAAGCCTCTCCGTGGTTTCGGAAGACACTCACAAAACTGACACACATTGGTAGAAGGAACATCTCTCCGCATTTCGATTCGCAATAAGGACAACGGCGTTCTTGCACGTGCCAGACGTTAATTCATCGGCGACTGCAGATAGGCAACCCACAGCAGCACTGAACAAGCGATACCCATTTTAAGCACCTGTGAGGTGCTCTGGTACGCGTCTTTTCTTTTTCATACGGTTGTGTTAAACTCTGGTCACGTACCGAGTGCGCGACGTCTTGCTACACCTGTGGATTAAGTAACTGAGCAGCGAGACAGGGTCGAGCTTCTCACTGCTTTCACATATCTTTAGTTAAACAATTGCGTCCTGCGGGACTCACGACTGGCCACCTCGACCAGACCAAGGGTGCCGGCAGATCGCCGATTCCACAGTTCCAAAAACATCCGACAAAGTTATTTGAGCATTCAGCCACGTAGGCTCCAGTCGTAACCCATTAAGGAGGATTGCAGGATGGAGACAAACTCCTTCCCTCGAACAGTAGTAGCGATAGGACGAGCACGTAGGCGTTAGAAAGACGACACTCCGATTATCAGTGTTAAGCCCTCTTGCGTTATAACGCACGTAAATGGACACCACCACCCCATATCACCTGCCACTTAATGGTCAATCTTTTCCATAGTCGTCAAGTATCTGGAACAGCTATATAAATCTGTCATTGAGGAAAGCAAAGATCAGGCGCAGATTTATTGGAAAAATCGTACATTAGTTTCAATCACACACAAGAAATCAATGAACCTGTTCTTGAGTACGGGTGGACGGTATGGGATCCGTAATTTCCAGAATTTGTGTAAGTACCTATCTCCATTTTTTTATGAAAGACCACTACCGAAAATCTTGCAATTTGCATAAATAATCAGCTTTTATAGAAAATCAATGTGACCGCAGCTACGTCACAGTAAACTGCCTATGGAACACCTACGCGTAAGTGCAAGTGCATACCTTCAATACTCAAAGCAAAACTGATATCTTCATTGCAGTTCGGGTTACATCTTGGGCAACAGTTGCTGCATTTTTGGCATATCAAAAAACACACACACACACACACACACACACACACACACACACACACACACACACACACACCTGTAAGATCTTTCTCCACACGCGAATATGTAATATTAAAGGCATAATATATTATATCCATGATGGAGATGGGCCACAGATGTTACTAAGGCTGTGTGTAGAGCTATGTTCCCTTAACTCGCTAGCGTAATTTGTGTATTTGTGTGTAACATGCTAGCGACGCGGCCGCGCTAGGTATCAGGACTCCGGCAAGGAGGGTAGCATCTTGTGCTTTCCCACGATTGCCGCAGATTATCTCCATTCCGCATGTAGAATGAAAAATCGGGTTCCTTCGTGAAAAGTTTTGGGTATCTCTCTTCTGCATCTACATAATATACAATGACCGTCATTAAAATTGCAACAGCATGTGACGGCATGAAACACGCGCAATGTCGCTACATGCTCGAGTATGCAAATGATGAGCATTTCAGTGCAGCTGCACCAAGTAGGTACGGTGTAACTGACGGTCGGATGTGACGAATGCAGTGAGTGTGAAAGTACAAAGTGTCTCATCGAAACTGAAAACAGTCTTGTAGACTGGCATTCTGCTCCTCCTTGAATATCTTCTACGACACGCATCTGTTCCCATTTGTACTGGAAATGGTTGGTTTGGGGTATAAATGAACCCAACTACAGGGCCATCAGTCCCTTTTTCCTGACGCAAGGTACAAGGTACAAAAACACGACACCACACCACACCTACGAAGAAAACGAATGGAATGAACAAAAAATGGGGAAACATACACCACAAGGAAAAGTAGAAGTTATTAAAACCATAGAGCATATGGTCTGGCCTGGCTGATCGCAATAATAAAAAGATGAACCGGCCACTCTGCGACACATAAAAATGTCCACCCCAAAAGGACAAGCCGAGATGAACGCATGTAGGGAAAAGACGACCACCAAGGCAGACAAAGGCAAAGAAAGTGCGACAGAGTTAAATTGGAGGAAGGTTGGTGACCTCCGAGAGAAGGCTAAATGCCCACCCTTAGATGGTAAAACAACCCCCCCCCCCCTCCCAAATAAAACGTAAAACTAAATCTTCTGTTGGGGCATTGTCGCCCAACATCGAAGGTAGGGTGCTGGGTAAGTTAAAAGTCCGCCGCAGAGCGGCTAAAACTGGGCAGTCCAGCAAGATATGGACGACAGTCATATGTGAGTCACAGTGACACCCAGGTGGGTCCTCGCGACGGAGGAGGTAGCCATGTGTTAGCCACGTCTGGCCAATGCGGAGCCAGCAGAGAACCACAGAGTCCCTGCGAGAGGCCTGCATGGAGGACATCCACACATTCGTTGTCTCCTTAAGGGAACGCAGTTTGTTGTGTGTACTGAGATTATGCCATTCTTTTTCCCGAAGTTGAAAAACCTTGCGGCGTAATAATGATCGCGTGTGGATTACAGAGACAAACACAACAGAACGACTGGCCTGTTCCAGACCATAGACGGACTCCTGGATGGTCGCTACCAAAGGATGGCAGGGGTAGCATTGGTCGATAGTGTGTAGGCTGCTCAAGGAGTCGGTACAGAGAGAAAAAAAAAAATATATACTCGCCAGGGCATGAGCCGATGTGCTCAAGAGCACGAGAAATGGCCGCCAGCTCTGCAGTGAAAACACTGCAGCCTTCTGGTTACGAGTGCTGTTCAATATGTCCTCCATGAACTTACGCGAAGCCAACGTGACAATCAGCCATCGAGCCATCAGTGTAAGCCACATCATAGTTCCGGTACATGTCAAGAATCGAGAGGAAGTGTCAGCAGATAGCTGCGGGGTTAACTGAGTCCTTATGTCCATGTGAAACGTCTAGGTGAAGCTCTGGCCTAGGTGTACACCATGGAGGTGTACGTGAACAGACCGTAATCGTAAGCCCTGACCTGAGCCACCGATGCGGGAGATGAACCGCTGTGGATGGGAAGAGGAGGTGGTAATTCGGATGTTCAGGAGATCTATGAATGTGTGCAACGTGACTGGCGAGCAGTTGTGCACGCCGAACCTTCAATGGAGGGACTGTGGCCTCCACCAGGACGCTGGTCAGCGGACTCGTCCTAAAAGTTCCTGTTGCTAGCCAAACGTCACAGTGGACACTAGGTCGAGTAAACGCAACACTGAGTGCGCCGCCGAATCATAAACCATAGTCAAGGCGGGATTGAACAAGGGCTTTGTAGAGCTGCAGCAGTGTAGAGCGATCTGCACCCAAGTTTGTGTTGCTCAGGCAGCGGAGGGCTTTGAGGTGCTGCCAGCACTTCCGCTTCAGCTGACGAAGATGAGGAAGCCACGTCAATCGCGTGTCGAAAATCAGTCCTAAGAATCGATGTGTCTCCACTACAGTGAGTTGATCGTCTTTAAGGTAAAGTTCTGCTTCCGGATGAACGGTACGACGCCGACAGAAGTGCATGACAGACGATTTTGCGGCTGAAAACTGGAAGTCTTAGCCTAGAGCCCATGACTGCGCCTTGTGGATGGCTCCCTGTAGGCGCCACTCTATCTCACCAGTACTGGAGGAGCACTACGAACTGCAGAAATCTTCTGCATACAGAGAAGGGGAGACCGACGGCCCAAAAGCTGCTGCTAGACCGTTAATGGCCATTAAAAAGAGAGAGACACTCAATACAGAGCCCTGCAGGACCCCATTTCTCCTGGATATGGGGAGGGGTGGGGGGGGAAGACTATGGGAAGCACCAACCTGGACACGGAAAGTACGGAGCGATAGGAAATTTTGGATAAAAATTGTGAGTGGGCCCCTGAGACCCCACTCATATAATGCGGCAGGGATATATCGCCAGGTCGTGTCTTAAGCTTTTCGTAAATAACAAAAATAAAAAAGGCAACCAGGTGTTGGTATCTGGAAAAGGCTCTTCGGATGGCAGACCCAACACAACCAATACAATGTAACAGCTTACAAAGAACGTAGCAGTAGCCCAAACTCTTAAGTCTAAACTGAAGAGTTTCCTCATGGCTCACTCCATCTATTGTGTCGAGGAGCTCCTGGAAGAGCTAAAAAATTAAGCAAATTCCAGTGTTACATTGTTGATTTCTTCATTTAAACTTACGACTTGTCACCTGAATGTTTTTTTATATTTCATTTTATCTGTTTCTAATATCGTGTTATAATTTCATGTATTGACTCTTTCCATGACCATGGAGACTTCTCCTTAATTTGGTCCCACGGAACAATAAATAAATAAATAAATAAATAAACGTCGGTGAGGCTGATGGGCCGATAGCCATCCACATCAAGCGGGTTTTTACCGTGCTTGAGCTCAAGAATGGTGGTGCTCTCCCGCCATTGCGATGGAAAGGCACCATCGCACAAGATCCAGTTGAAGATGACGAGATGTCAATTTGAGTTGGACGAGAGATGTTTGATCATCTGACTGTGGATCCGATCTGGCCCAGGAGCTGTGTCGTGGGAATGTGCAAGGCCGCTGAGGAGTTCTCACTCTGTAAATAGAGCATTATAGGGCTCACAGTGACTTTCAGTGAACGAGAGGGCTTTCCTTTCCATCCGCCGTTTGAGGGTGCGAAAGGCTGGGGGACAATTCTATGCCACGGAGGCTCGAGCAAAGTGCACAGGAAAATGCTCGGCAATTGCGTTTGCATCGGTACATAACACGTCATTGATGTTAATGCCAGTAACACCTGTCGGGGTCTGGTACCCACAAACACGTTTGATCTTCGTCCAGTCTTGACGTATGGCACCTAATGGTCGACACCTACCTCTCCCAACACACCTATTTCAGTCTTTTTATAAGCTGGCGAACGCGGGCACGGAGCCGTTTAAAAGCTATTAGTTGCTTTAGGGAAGGGTGCCGCTTATGTCGCTGTAGAGCTCGCCGACGCACTTTGTCTCAGCGATTTCCGGCGACCACCAAGGTACTGACTTTCGCCGGGGGCACCCTAAAGAACAAGGGATCGTGTTTTCCCCCGCAGAAACAACCGTTCTAGTTACCTGCTCAACTACCACATCGATGGTACCATGTGGGGGAGAGTCAACCGTGACACAGAGGTGAGAGCTTCTCAGTCTGCCTTGTTTAACGCCGATCTTGATAGATGTCCCCGGGGAATGGCGTTGGAGGAGTGACAGGAAGATGGGAAAGTTGTCACTTTGGGAGCAACGGGAGGAGATTTTCCCCTAGCACCAAGGGAGTAGATGTATTCTGGAGGCACGGAGTGTAGTATGACTAGCACTTGTCATGACAATGGTGATGTAGCTGCAGCGTATGTGGACGTCACCTGAACGGGGTGTAATCTTTCAAATTTACGTTTAGCCTCTTGGTAAATCAACTGGTCCAGGTTATTTTACTCCATGATTTTCCACTTCTTTGTGAGTACTGGCGAGCAGGGGGAGTGCTGCTCTCCGCAGCTGATACAAGTGGGAGGAGGCGCACAGGGAATATCTGGGTGCAGTGGACATCCGGCGTTGGCAGTGCAGCGGGAAGACATGTGCCCGAATATTAAGCTCTCAAGCACCACATAGGGGATGGACGTATGGTTTAACGTCACAGCGGTAAACCATCTGGCCGAGCGGTTCTAGGCGCTTCAGTCTGGAACCGCGCGACCGCTACGGGCGCAGGTTCGAATCCTGCCTCGGGCATGGACGTGTGTGATGTCCTTTGGTTAGTTAGGTTTAAGTAGTTCTAAGTTCTAGGGGACTGATGACCTCAGAAGTCAAGTCCCATAGTGCTCAGAGCCATTTGAACCATTTGGTAAACCATCACCTTAACCTTTTCAGGCAACGAATCATTCCCAACGGCTAAGATGAAGGCACTGGTAGCAACCCAGTTGTCTTTGTATCCCCAGTAAGCACGCCAGATGAAATGAAACATCCAGCCGTTCTAGATTGGCGCGGAGCTCGTCGTCAAACTGCAAGAGGAGGTCGCAATGGAAAATAATCCCCTGGACCATGTTGATGCTTTTATGCGAAGTGATTGAAACAGGAATATCACCCAGCCAGTCACAAGCGAGTAACGTCCGGGATTGGGCTGGGGATGCTGTCTGAATCAAGACTGCACCGCTTCTCATCTTGGACAGCGCTGTCACTTCCCCTAACTTATCCTGAAGAAGTTCAAGAAAAAATTGAGGCTTCATAGGTAGAAAGGAGTCCCCGTCCATTCTGTCAGACTAAATACCGAGGCAAATATGGTTCTCTTCTTTCTGTAGCCCTCCGTTCCTCCCACGTTGTAGCGACGGAGGGAAACGATTTAGGATCGTATCTGTCAGCATTCTACTCGATGTTGCCCTTCTTAGAGACCGCTGGCGCCGTACGGTCACCAGCAAGAGATGACTTAGTCTGCTTCATTGCGGGTCATCCTCCTTAATGCCACCCACTCCGATCAGGGTTTCTCCCCACCGACGCCACACAGCATAGGCCACCTGGCACCATGGCCGTTGCCGGGGGTCCTACTCCTTGGCATAAATGGAGTTTACAGCCCAGGCATCAGCAGTGCGATCCCTGTGTTGTCATGGGGGCTACCACTAAATGGGTACATGACGGCCCCACCACAACGGATTGGCTACCATGCTGGATATTGGGCGCATAGAAATCCAATACTGTCATGGGGGCGAAAGAGGACAGGAGACAACGGAAGAATATGACATACCCCGGAAAGTGTCCTCGTCCAAACAGTTGAACTGCAGGTGGAGATGCAAAGCCACGACAGAAGGTTCAGGAGATCGAATCTAAGGGCACTATGGATAACTCGTGCACCACGTAAGGCATCCTTCCCCACATGGCCCGCACTTCTGTAGAACTTGGAAAGTGGAAGGTCAAACCGTGACATGGGAACTGAACTTGTAGAGCCGAAAAGTGAGAGACTTCTTTTCGTCGCCTCTTACGACAGGCAGGGATACCTCGGGCCTATTTTAACCTCTGGACCCGCGGGGGGAGTACTGGAAATGCAGGACATGCGAGATGCCTACACGTATTCTGCCGCACCAAGTTACAGTACATATTCTGTGATGTCCTCCTCCAGCACAGACGTAGCACTTAGGGCACGAATCTGTTTCTCTCGAGATGAAGCTGTAAGAAACTAGTGAGATGGCAATTCTACAAAATAATCCACCAAATTTCAATTTGCGATGGCCATACTGTCTCCGAGTAACTAAACGTGATAGTTCATCCACACGAGTACTAAAAGAAACCCGTTAGATTTCGCTCACACGATAAATCACGCAAATCCGTAGGCTGTCGAATTAAATACAAAGCAATTACGAGGGCACGTCGGAAAGTAGTGACTCCGAATTTACGTGAAAACTTCGATCTTTTTAAATAAAACAAACTTTATTAAAATTCTACATCTTTACTCTCTATGTCTACGTATTGATTTCTCAACAGTCACCCTGGCGATGAACGTTTCTCTTAGCGAAAAACCAGTTTGTCGATACCATCACTGTAGAATTTTTGACTGTTGTGAGAACCACAGACTCACCTCCGCTTGCACTGTTTCGTCACTATCACACTGAAGTCCTCGTAGGTGTTCCTTAAGTTTTGCAAACAGATGAGGATAGGGGCTCGTGCGAAGTTGTGACCGTACGGAGGATGAGCGACGTCATGGAACCCGAGGCAGATGTCGCAGCACTGGCATACCTCGTTCCCAATTCTGAACGCCGTTACTGCACGCGTCGACACGGCTACTAGACCGGGGGCGGCAGAAACTCACTCGTCTCACTGCACGTGTCCGCCACCCTGTGAGCGGGAACCGTTGGCTAACTGTAAACGCTCCGCTTACACGGCACAACCGTCGCGCACGGAACACAGGCAGGCTTAGTTTCGTAACATGCCGTCTTAGGAAACTGAAAAACTTGAACTGTGTGTCGTGAAGAGGGTTATTATATTTATAATGATTGTTAGTACAAGAGCATATACCAACAAAAAGAAAAAAAAGTACAATGAAATCGAGTTGGTAACTGCATCGCCTCAGTAATATTGTGAGAGCCACAGACTTCCGCGTAAAATTCTTAAAACATCTGAGACGAGATATAGCAAAAATTGCAGAAACAAGTAGTCTCTATAGCATGCCATTCGGTATGGAATAAATTATAACGACTAAATGTAAAAATCCATTCGGTATGGAATAAATTATAACGACTAAATGTAAAAATGAAAGAAATTATTTTCCCATTTCTCTTCATACAATGCCACGTCTACTATTCTCACCAAAACATATCAGAAACAAAACAAAATTTTCCGTCATTGAATAATTATTTTTGGTTCGACGAAGACAAAAAATTGGTATCTGCTACAAACTGTCGAGACACTGACAGGCACAAGCAGTTTATCAGATGGTCGTCACACGGATCTGTGTCAGTACAGCAATATGTTGCTTATTTTTGTAATAAGCATCACTGAAATCCCACAAACACATATGCAAAACACAGATATCCATAAAGCGAACATTATTCTCCGTTCCACCTTCTTTCAGTTTGTCTACAGTCCACGAAAACACCTAACCTCAAAACTCATGCAACTAGTGTCGCCAAAGTTGGAACACGCCGAGTGTTTAGTTTCACCAACGAGTTGCGCAAACGCGCAGTGCGCATGCGCAGTTGCCTGCAACCTAGTGTCGTGTAAACTAGGCTTTACAGGCTACAATTGTGACACCTCTAGCGGCAGAGGGCTGCAAATACGTAAACAGGAAGAGTAAAGATGTAGCAGATTAATAACGTTTCTTTTAGTTAATAAACTTGAGGTTCTCACATAAAAAATTCTGAGGCACTACTATCAGCACGCTCTCTTACAGTTACGAACAAGAAATTGGAACGATCACACAGACAACCGAAGACAGTTTTATTGATGTGACACTTAGAAAACCCAACAGCTCTACTGAAGAAACGGCTTATACTACACTTGTCCGTCCTCTGCTACAGTGTGGGATCCTTACTAGATAGGATTGACGGAGGACATCAAAAAATTCTGAAGGAGGTTAGCGTGTTATGTATTATCGCGAAATAGAGAGTGTGTCACGGATATGACAGAGTTGGAATGACAGTCATTAAACCAAAGTCGTTTTTCGTTGTGGTGGCGTCATTTCACGAAATTTCAATCAACTTTGTCCTCTGATTCCGTAAATATTTTTACTGACGCCAACCGACATAGGTAGAAATGATAATCGTAATAAAATAAGGTCACACAGAAAAATTTAAATGTTCGTTTTTCAGGAGTGGACAGCACGAATCAGTCTTTGCGAGAGCGAAAGATGCGCCAAGGGCTTCATCTTTAAACATTAAACCTACGACATGCATCTGCTTCGAGCTGAAGTGAAGTCACCAGTTTCGGCTTCGTGTAGTATTTCTGGCAGTCAGCATCAAATTCTTAGTTGAACAACAGTAAACAGAAATTTTAGTCACTGTATTACATTGTTTCTCAAATGCTCAAATGTTTGGAATGTGGGTAAAAATAGTTATAACAAGAATCACCTCGAACATGGATCTTTATTCCATGCGGAAAAATCTGTGGGTGGCATTGCCCCTGTTTTATGCAATTTTCACGATAGCAGTGCTAAATGTGCGACGAATATTTTACATTACTTTACGACACGAAACGCCACCAGCGTAATGCCCACTGAGAACAGGTTGAGTCGTCACCGAGCTGCGTTTGTAGTAGTGAAATAAAGACGAGGGATAATTTACTGAAACATTTGCAAATGGTACACGAAAACGCTGTGTCGTCAGTGCAGTGTTCTGGAAGCCGATTCCGAAAATGGTCAGTGCCAACGATGAAGGTCTGTTTCAGAGCTATCGCCAAGACGCGTGCGAAGGTCGTGAAACTTAAGAGCGATGGATCGAATCTGGAGTAGTTTCCTCGGGAAGCGAATGAAGTCCGAGATGAATACGGACTGCCGCACGAAGCAAACTCTGAAGGGTTCACACCCGACACGAACGTGAAGTTAAGCTGCCAGGACAGTAGCCGAAAGCGAACAGAGAAGAAGGGCGTGCCCCATACTGGCAGTGAAGGAGTCATCGAAAAAGAGGTCGCGGTGTGGGTGGCCAGGCATGGCACGCAAGCGACATCCGCATCTGCTTGAGGAGGACATCACGCCAGTATGACAGTGATTCGGCAGCTACTGCACAGACACTCAATGGGGCTCGGTGTAAAAAGCACCAGTAGCCAACGTATTCCGCGATGGTTGATGTGTTAACACACCTTAAGATGGATGGACGTGAAGATGGATGAACAAAACACCCGTACTCTAGTTTCGAATGGACAAGTGATCGGTGTAAACGGATGATGGACTGATCCGCTTCCCAGTAAGTAGCGCTTGGGACACGCAGGGATCGGGTACAGCGTGCGGCCAGGTAAGACACGTAGAAGGACCGAGAAAGTTTCCTATCACGCACGAGCCCCAGGAATTTCGCAGTTTCAGCGAACGGAAGAGCAACAGGCAAAAGGCCCGAGATGTAAGGACGGTGGAAGAAATCCATCGCGCCGCCAGAAATAGGTACAAACGGTTTTGTCAGCGGTAAAGTGAAAGCCACTGGCAATGCTCAGAGAGGGGAGGCGATCGAGACATCGCTGAAGACTCTGCTCGAGGAGGCAAGTCCACAGGAAACTGCACGAGATCCCAAAGTCGTCGACATTTGAGCCGGAGATGCCTGGCAGGAGACCATCAATAATAGGGTTAATGGCTATAGTGAAGAGGACGACGCTCAGTACAAGCCTTGAGGCACCGTGTTTTCCTGGATAAAGGTGTCTGACAAAGTCAAAGCCGAACCCACACGTACGTTCAAAACTATGTCTTTTAAAAATTCCTGTTGGAATGTTGCAGGAGGCCTCAGTAGGCCAACATGTATAGACTATGGAAGTGTTTTAGGCTTTCTCCAAATAAAAATATACGGCCAGTCTGGTATTTCTGCAGAAAACCTTTCCTGACATGGGTCGACAAAATGACGAGATGGTCAACTGCAAAACCGCGGACTCAAAATCCACATTGTGCGGTGGTTAGCAGAATGCGGTTTGAGCCGCCGTACCAGCCAGCCACGAATCATACGTTCTGTCATCTTGCAAACACAGCTGGTGAGATAAATGAGGCGGTAGGCAGAAGAAAGATATTTCTCCTTACAGGTCTTGCGTATGGGTATGAACGTTGCTTCACGCCAGCATCCAAACGTGCCATCTGCCCATATGCGATTGTGCATACGAAGGAGAAAGTGCCTCCCCCAAGAGAAAGGTGCTGCTATATCTTAATATGAACATCGTCCGCCCCTGGGGCGGAAGAGCGGGATGAAGTGAGATGCATGAACCTTTGGCCCCGACAGCCGAGGGAGGTTGTCCCACCCAATGGGAAAGGGAGCGACATTGCTGAAAGAGCTGGTAAATGATATCCACCTAGCTTTTCTGTTATCCAGAAGAGTGCGACGACATTCCGCATGCAACTGTCGATAAATACATTTCGCCATGATAGGATGGCGGTTAGAAACTCCGAGAACACGTCTCCGCGGGCGTATCAGTCTACCAGGGGTCCGAGACACGGTGCGGAAAACGAAGTGCCGGGTATGGAACATTTTGTGGCGGTGTTGGGGAAATTTTGTTCGTCGAAGGTTGCCAGGGATGAATAAAGCCAACAGTCTGCCTTTGAAATCTACCAATTGCGTTTACAAGAAGATAGGGTAAGAGTCAGCAAACATAGTGGGGAAATGGTTACTGGAGCGTGTGTCACAGAGGACGGACCACTCGAGACGACTGAAAGCTGGGCAGTGTAGAATGAGAGGTCCAAATGTGAACAGGCATGCGTGGAGTCTGGCAGGAACGTAGGAGCTCCAGTGTTAAGACAGAGCAAGTTGAGTCGACTGAGGTCAGCCAAGGGGGAACTTTTCTGACATTCTTCAAGAGCTCCAGTTGTGATGGTGGGGTGTTAAAGTCGTCAAGCAGCGAAAAGGGTGAAGGAGCTGACCAGTAAGCTGGTGTACGTGTGTCCTAGTGGCAGCGAATGATGGAGGGATATAGATGTTACGAAGAGAAAAAGTCAAATGAGGAAGGAAAATTCCGTCTGCAACAGCTTGCAGTCGAATATTCTCTGAGATGGTTTAGTTATAGTCACAATCCTGGATGAGCAGCACGAGTCCTCCTCGAGATGAAATGACATCCTCAAGGGGAAGTCAAAGCAGACTGGAAGGAAATGCGAGAGGTGAAAGTGGTCGCGAGGACGCAATTTGTTTCTTGGAGGCAGGAAACAACCTGACGCTGCAACTCCAAGAGGAGCCTTAATCCCTTCTTGTTGCATCTAATGTTGCTAAAGTTCCTTTGGAGAAGAGACAGAACAGGAAATGGGGAGGTGGTAACAAACTAAGCGTAGTCACATCGGTAGCTGCTGAGTGCAAGCCTTCGAAGGCACTCTGCTACAGGGCGCAGAGGCTAGAGGATCTAGTTCCATCAAATCCACGGAGGCGTCGGCATTCTCCCCGTGCCAGCCTGCAGATTCCAGGGCTGAGAAACAGAAGTCTGTGTGAAGTTGAGAAATGAAGGTCGGATGGGTGAGTATCACGCGACGACATTGTTGAAGAGGATTTCCGAGTTGGGGAAGGAGAAGACCGTTTGCCTTTGTATGATTTCTTAGAATCTTTACGATTAGCAGATGAAGACTGAGATGATAATGGCTGGAGAGCTGCAGAAAGTCTTCGCAGGAGTATTCCTGTTGTCCTTTCTGGCCTGGCAGTTGTGTAGCAGATGATTTCGCCATCGGGGCGACGATTTGGTGGCTTCTTGTGCAGCTGTAAGAGGAGATGGGGATGCTACCATATACTGGGAGATTTTAGAACTACAGTACTGCACTGGAGGTCGCAATTCTGCGTGGCCATGTCCTTCATGGAGCGAGGCATAGCAAGTACAGTACGTTAAGAGCTGGATGGTAAAATCCACTGGTTTTGCCTGCCAACAACTTGCGAGCGTCAGGGTAGGATATTTTCTCCCTCACCCGGATTTCCTGGACGGGCCGCTCATTGAGATACACTTGACATTCACGGCAATAAGGCGGCACGGTCGTCATTTCAACTGATACAGCGGAGAAGAGGAGGTGCGATATCGCCCTTTATCATCTCTACCAGAAGTAACACATCTGGCCGTAATTTGACAGGACACGCTTGTGTGGTTATAACTTTGACACTGGTAGCAGCGCATGGGGTTTGGAACGTACAGTAGGACCATAATGACTTCACAGCCTGCCTTAATCTTTGATGGAAGTACTACTCGATCAAATGTGAGAAAGAGTGTGTGTAGGCACTAAATTTGCATCAACGTTTTCCATTACCCAATGGATTGCAGTGACGCTCTGAACAGACGTGTAAGTTTGGCTTTCTCCCTCGTTCAGACAATCATGCAACCGACTTTAAATAACACCATGCCAAGAACTCCACGTACGATGGGCCTCGACTGTTTTCCAGTGGGCTACGGTTCAACCGATTGGTCACGAGCCCAGGAGAGGCGATGTCGTGCTGTTAGCGAAGGCACTCGCGTCGGTCGTTTGCTGCCATAGCCAAATTTCGCCGACCTGTCCTAATGAATACATTCGTCGTATGTCACACATTGATTTCTCTGGTTATTTCACGCAGCGCTACTTGACTTTTACCACTGCTAAATCCGCGCAAACGCCATTACTCTCGGCCGTTCAGTGAAGGCCGTCGGCCACTTCATCGTAGGTTTGGAGGGTTAATGCCTGAAATTTGCTATTCTCGGGACACCCTTGACACAATGGACACAATGAATTTCCAAATACTGACTTTTCTTACCATTTCCGGAATGTAATGGACCATCAATCTAACTCAAAGTAACATTCCGTGTTAGAAGGCTGTTAATCCCCGTCCTACGGCCATGACGACGTCGGCAATCGTTCCACATGAATCATCAGCGACCTTAGTAGTCATGAGACATCGTGAGAGAGCAGAAAGGGGTGCTCCGCTGAACTTGCGGACTTCGAACGTGGTCAGGTGATTGGGTGTTACTTGTGTCATACGTCTGTACACGAGATTTCCGCACTTCTAAACATCCCTAGGCCCACTATTTCCGATGTGATACTGAAGTGGAAATGTGAAGGGCCTGTACAGCACAAAAGCATACAGGCCGACCTGGTCTGTTGACTGACAGACCGCCGACAGTTGAAGAGGGTCGTAATGTGTAATAGGCAGACATCTATCCAGACCATCACACACGAATTCCAAACTGCATCAATTTTACTGCAAGTACTATGACAAGCGGGAGGTGAAAAAACTTTGATTTCATGGTCGAGCGGCTGCTCATAAGCCACACATCACGCCGATATATGCCAAACGACGCCTCGCTTGGTCTAAGGAGCGTAAACATTGGACGATTGAATAGTGGAAAAACGTTGTGTGGAGTAACGAATCACGGTACACAATGTGGCGATCCGACGGCAGGGTGTGGGTATGGCAAATGCCCGGTGAACGTCATCTGCCAGCGTCAGCGTGTGTAGTGCCAACAGTAACATTCGGAGGCTGTGGTGTTAAGGTGTGGTGGTGTTTTTCACGGAGGGGGCTTGCACTCTGTTTTGCGTGGCACTATCACAGCACAGGCTCACATTGATGCTTTAAGCAGCTTCTTGCTTCACACTGCTGAAGAGTAATTCGGGGATGGCGACTGCACCTTTCCAACACGATCGAACACCTGTTCATAATGCACGGCCTGTGGCGGAGTGATTACACGACAATAAGATCCCTGTAATGGACCAGCGTGCACAGAGTCGTGAGCTGAATCCTATATAACACCTTTGGGATGTTTCTGAACGCAGTCTTCGTGCCAGGCCTCACCGACCGACGTCGATACCTCTCCTCAGAAGAAACCTTCCAGCACCTGACTGAACGTATGTCTGCGAGAGTGGAAGCTGTCATCAAGGCTATGGGTGGGCCAACACCATATTGAATTCCACCATTACCGATGGAGGGCGCCACGAACTTTTAAGTCATTTTCAGCCAGATGTCCGGATATTTCTTATCACATAGTGTACCTCTACTACTGAATTTCATGAATTGAAGCAAGCAATGGGGCTATTCCAGTCCGTTATACTGGAAGAAGCATTCTATGTCCCGTCTGCCTTTTTGGCATATGCGAAAGCCAACAAGCTATCAAAGAGGATTCTGAGCTGCGCCAAACTGAATTAAAAGACATACTGAGTATGACAAGATTCATCAAACCACTGAACCTGTGCAAACATTTTTCTTGATATATTGTGAAAAACCGTATGTTTCCGCTTTCACCAGGTGTTGACAACCGTTTCATTTTATAATGCAAATTTCACCTAAGTAAGAAAATGTTTCTCAACAGGAACAAATATTATTTCCATGTATTAACTTACTGAGAGAATTTTATGAGCAGCCAGTATTCTATTTAGTTACTGGTCACAGCATATGCGCTGGATATAGAGTTTATTCACTGTAATAATGTAGTAGCTTTTATAGTACACTGAGCTGAATTTTAATGAGAATACGTTTTCAGAGATTGAACTACCACATCCCCACATTAGGCAGAACCTGGATTATTCAGTTCACGTTTAGGGTTTGGATGTAGACGATAACAAGCCAGAAGGAGGTGACAAGGAGAAAACTGTGCGGAAACAAGTAAAGCGTGAAACAGCTGGACTCCTATTTTCCAGCATTAGCCTGTCAGCACCCCAACCACATAGACTGTTGCTGTTATCTGAGGGTGGGGCATAACACGACATTTGGATCAAAACGTGGCCCGTCTATTTTCCTCCCATCTATCTAGAAATGAACATCAACGACATTTCTGCCATAGATGCCTCAACTCATCTAGCAAGAGTGAGTGACTAGAAAAATACTTCATTGACTGTTCCAGTAAGGTACCAGTACCTGCGGAAGTACTACCAAGCGTAAAAACTCCTTAATCTTTAAAAATGCCTACCACTAGGAGCAATGTCCCTTAGTCGTATACATTGACTTCGAATGTCTCCTAGCTCCTACGGCATGTTGTGAAGATGACCCCTATGACCCTCGTATTACCTTTACGGAATGTCATACCATAAGAGGCTGTGTATCAAGTTGTATGCTCATCTGACTCCAACATCAACAAATTCGAATCATATGTTCAGGAAATCCTGTAAGATGGTTGCTCTCTGACCTTGAAAAAATTGCGCGGTAAGTTGATCACACTTCTTGCAACAGCTTTATTATGACAGGAGACTGCCGCATTATGCAAGGAGGCAGTTGACTGACTCATTGGCTGCCGTTGGATAGAGAAGCGGAAACTATGTAGAGGCCAAGTCATCTAACGCGGAAGTTGTGTTGTGTAGCTCTCAATGTATGCAACGTGAAGTGCCAACTGCCACAACACACATCACTCTTCCACAATTTGAGCAGGTACGATGCTCGCTTCCTTGATGAGCACTTCGTGATTTCAGCCTGAGGTGATAAATCAGTGTCATTCGTTACACTACTGAGAAGTTAATTTCATTTTCCAAGCAAATCCTACCAAAAATAATGCTCCTCTTTCTGGTTTCTCTGTTTCACGCATGCATCTCTTCAGAAACTTGCGGAGACTATGCGTCACGAGGATACGTATGTCATCGAACTGCATATGCCAGTAATGCAAAGTTTCAGGTTGTTTGAAGGACGATCTCATTCCGTACGAATACCTGGCTTCGATGGTGGGACATAATGTTTAACGTTTTTAGGCGAGCTGTTTGGCTGCCTAGGGTTGGTACTGCTCGGCTACGTGCGAGTTGGTGGGGAGAGGAGGTTGCTCGGCGTTTCCAGGCGAGCTGAAGTACAAAGATGGTCAGAGCTGGAGAATTTGGACAACTGCTCACATGGCCCGTAGTGCAGAATATGTACTAGTAACGGCGGCACATAGGGCAGTCTGAAATATGGCTACTTAAAACTCTTAGAAATTGAATAATAAATCACAATTCAATAGTAAAGCAAATCTGAATACATCTGCAATCGCAGAAAATTGATGCATCCAATGAAACAATAATATTTTAAATATCTTAAAAATTGCAAAGTTAATAATTTACTGTGACCGAATATTTTCACAGTAATCCTCGAAATTAACAACTTTTAAACGCTTTGGGCAATTGGAACACACAGTGTCTCTGATGATAGCAAAGCGCTACAGCTATAATTCTTGAAAGAGAAGACTACATTGTCGCTGTTCTGCAGTAAAACTCCAGCACCAGGCATTATGTTTTAATTTTTTACTTCTACGCTATTAACACATTTCGCAGACAGTATCCAAATATATCACTAAATGTACCTGCGAAATTATATCATTATACGACACTTTGTCCAGGAGAAGTGACAGCAAAAAAGGTTGAGCAGCGTCAAAAATAAACTGCGGGGCGAAATTTGCTACCGCTACAGGCTAAATGTGTGTTAAATATGTTAATTGCATCTGAAATATAAGCATCACGAGCGTACTGTGGCAAAGACGTGGGTACAAAGCTTCGCTAAACCGCTGTATCGATTTCAACTGAACTCTGTACACATTACTTACTGCCTGGAAAAAGAAAAAATTCTGTGGGAGTAAGAACCACCAGCCTGCTATTGCGGTGGGAGTGATAACTTTGTGACGGCGAGGGAATGTGGGTAAGAGGAGATGGACAGAGAAAGAGGGGTAAGTATAAGGGCAAAGGGCAGGAGGAGATTGACAAAGTGGGGGTGGTAGACTGACAGAAGATTGAAACAACAATGTGTGTGTGTGTGTGTGTGGGGGGGGGGGGGGGGGTTATTTCTTTACCTGCTGCTAGTAAACTTGGCTCAAAGGTGCCTATGAGCTACCTGTGTAGTAATGCACAGCATGGCACCTTGCGACATCGATCTCGGGGTCGGTAAGGCTGCAAGGAGCAAGATGTTGACACGTGGGTAAGGAAAGGCCAGAGCTCAGAAGTTCAAGAGGGGTGTAACGTGGGTTAATGATTTCATACTGGCACAAAATTATAGCACAATTCTACCCAACGCCATTGCGGACGTGTCAGACGATGGAAAGGTTATCGCAGCCCCTCTTACACATATTTAACCACTTCTTTTGACGTCTTCGTGATGGTTAGAACCGCGACGCCCGGAGTTTAAATAACACGGTTTTCTTATATCTGGCTGAGAAAAACATTTCTGACACAGCGTTGCTCAGAATCGACACGAAACTGCCTCAGGGGGTGGCATAAGCACCGTCAGTGAAACCACCCCTTCCCTCGAGGCGTTGATCCCACATATTTAGAGGTCGAAAACGAAAGTTGACAGTGCAATGAACAACAGCACAACTTTTTCAATATTTGACACTGCTGACACCCCACGGACGCTTCAACTCTTCTCTAAATACATCGTGGGTCTACAACTCAATTTAAAGTGATCGCTCCCCTTTGAGATTCACTGCGACCGCAATTATTGCTCCACTGTAGAGTGTGGCACCACAGCGGACTATTCAAAACCTTCCAACGAAATCCGAACGCGATCCACAGCAGCAAAGGGTGATAATGTTATTAAGCAATCCCGCTTTGCGCCCTCCAGTGGCAACAGGGGTGCAACATTGATACACGCGTGAATAAAACAGCAAATGGTTCCCTTTCCGATCTCCCCCTGCCCCCGCCCTCCACGAGTTACCGAACACACTCAGTGCCTCCCCCCCCCTCCCCCCCACGTTTGTTGGGCACTTTAAAACTGTACCAATAAACAGAAAACCTCCTCGGAGGTACATTTTTCCAGAGATCAAAAAACGTGTGCGGGTGTCTGGTTCCACACTGTACTCTAAAGGGGTGTTATCACGTTCTGGCTGCTGGACGACGATATCTCCAGTGAAGGTAGGGTGTGAGCAGTGAGAACGGCGCTACGTTTTCACACCGCTACTGAGGCTGGTTGTAGCCACCTTGGAGCTAAATTTCAAACTTGTGCGTCGCAGCTGGAAGTAATTATGGGTTTCGAAGTGATACTTCGTGTCATGCAGCGTATATAGAAAAAATGATCAGGAACGGATTGCTAAAATGTAAATCCTGCATATAGAAATACCAAACCAATCAGAAAAACTATTAAATGTGGTACTTAGTAACTACCTTCTTTCGTGAAAGAACAAATATTTACTGTACATTACGTTTGTAAATAAACCTGTGGGGAAAAAAGGAAAACTTCTGAAAAATTGATGTAAAAAAATTGCACTACTGAACTATAGAGAAAAAATTGTTAATAGTAATTTGTTTACACCACAACTGGTACTGTACCTACGGTGCATATACCCGGACTGAAGATGCCGATGCAACTGAACTAGTAATGAAAGGAGAAGTTGTTAATCGGCATTTAATGTGTACCTTTGATTGAAAGACATATGGGAGGGGGGGGGGGGGAGATTCCTGGAAATTTTCACTGACAACTGCACCGCGGCGACGTGGCCGGTATAGACTAATATTAAGTTACAACCATTGTTTACAGGGACTTGGTGACTAAACTGCAAAATAGTGTCATTTATCTGTGTCACTTTGAAGCGTAGTGCAGTATTCATTGAAAGTTTCTCGCACTGTCAATGTTTAGCTAACTTTCTGAAGTGTAGTAAGCCACTCTGCGACGACATGTGGAGCAGCACAGCACAGCTACCACTGTTGTGGGAGCAGGCTGGCGCGGCACCACGTCGTAACGAGGAGATCGCACGCTACAGTGATAGTACGGCTGTGCCATCGAGTACACAGTAAGTTTACCTCTGTTTCGCATAGCCGACAATTTGGCAGCAGCCATTACACTTCTGACACGTTTAGGTCGGTGGTTGTAACCTATCTTCGATGTCTCTGTGAAGTTGCCCTTAAATGAAATAACGCAAGATCGCACGTCGTACGTGCAATGCTAAGTTAACTCGGTACCGTGTGCTCAAACGTTGCCGCGGCCATCGTGTTCTCCAGATCTCTCACATCTGGTCATGTGTTAACTGCCACTCACTAGTCATTGCGAATGTTTTTCTGTGGCATCCGAAGCCCAATTCCACGCGATACACAGCTGGGCCCTTATCGCTGCCACAAGTGCCTTATTTCTCATCCCGTATACCCTTCGATTACCGACAAATGTATTACGGATACCCACGATAGTAAAATTCCGCGATTCGCTGTCCGCCGGCGGGAGATAGAGTGGTGGTGAGAGCGCGGCTTGTGCGCTGGCGGGCGGCCAGAGCGCCTAAATCCGTCCGCCGCCAATTCGCACGGCCCTGCACCGCTACGCCAACTCCAGCCACAATTCTAGGGCCCAGCGTTTTGCACAAATTACTAAATCCGAGATTCGGCAAGGGTACTAACTGACGTCGAAATGGCTCTGAGCACTATGGGACTTAACATCTTAGGTCATCAGTCCCCTAGAACTTAGAACTACTTAAACCTAACTAACCTAAGGACATCACACACATCCATGCCCGAGGCAGGATTCGAACCTGCGACCGTAGCAGTCCCGCGGTTCCGGACTGCAGTGCCTAGAACAGCGAGGCCACCGCGGCCGGCTCTGACATCGATAAAAGGACATAACGAAATAGTATAATAGCAAAGAACATTGCAGGACTGTTCCGTTCGACACCAATCCGTCATACTGAATTCAAATCTACAATCGAGAAAGCTGTTTACGTGACTGAAACCGGGAATGGCGTGTGTATCAGGAATTTAGGAGCAGGCGCCTAGGTGGCTGTCTGTCCTGCACTGTGGCTATAATACGAAGCCACTTAATCGATACGTGACGTCCGTCATTCGTACGAGGCTGGAATACGGATGTTACCCTCGACATTTAGCTCTAATTCGAGGCGTGTTTTTTATAATTTTATTTTTACTTGAAAGCCTGTACCTTAATCTACTTTTCTACATAATTTCCGTCTATATTGAGGCACTTGTCATAACGTTGTACCAGTTTTTGAATACCCTCCTCATAGAAGTCTGCCGCCTGACTCGTTAACCACTGCATCACCACTGTTTTGACTTCGTCATTGTCTTGAAGACGCTGACCGCCCAGGTGTTTCTTCAAGTGCGGGAGCACATAGTAGTCACTGGGAGCAAGATCGGGGCTGTACGGAGGATGATTTAGAGTTTCCCATCGAAAAGATTTGATGAGATGAGATCTTTGGTCTGCTTCCCCACATGCGGACGGGCATTGTCTTGCAGCAAAACGATGCCCTTGCTCAACTTCCATGGACTGTTCCTTTGATTCTGGTGTGACGTAGGCCACCCATGTTTCATTGCCCGTAACAATTTGGCTTAAGAAATCATCACCGTCGTTGTGGTACCGCTCAAGGAAAGTCAGTGCACTGTCTAACGTTTGGTTGTGTGCACATCCGTCAACATTTTCGGTACCCAACGTGCGCGCAATTTTCGGTAATTCATGTGCTAGGTCACAATGCCATAAAAAACACTACGAGAAACATTAGGAAAGTCATCCCGCAAGGAGAAATTCGTAAAGCGTCTGTTTTCTCTCACCTTATTGTCCACTTCCTGCACCAAACTTTCATTAACGACCAAAGGAAGCCCACTCCGTTGTTCAAAAATGGTTCAAATGGCTCTGAGCACTATGGGACTCAACTGCTGTGGTCATAAGTCCCCTAGAACTTAGAACTACTTAAACCTAACTAACCTAAGGACATCACACACATCCATGCCCGAGGCAGGATTCGAACCTGCGACCGTAGAGGTCGTGCGGTTCCAGACTGTAGCGCCTTTAACCGCTCGGCCACTCCGGCCGGCCACTCCGTTGTTCATCATGCACATTTGTGCGGCCATCTTTAAATGCTCTCACCCACTTTCTTACCATTCCATCACTCAATGTTTTCTCCGTAAACTGCACAGACCCCACGATGAATATCGATCGCTTTTAGGCCTTTAGCTCTAAGAAATCTTAAAACAGCCCGTACTTCACAGTCGGCGGGACTCACGATTATCGGAGGCATCTTAAACACTCGGTACACAACGTAAACAAGGAAGAATCAGACTGTAATGGCGTCAGTGCGTAGATTAAGGTACAAGCTTTCATGTAAAAATAAAATTAGAGATATCTTAGCACGTCTTTTCTTAATTTCAAAATGGTACTTACTTAAAAACCACGCCTCGTAGTAGTAGTCTATTTTCTGGACGTTAGCAGGATCGAACTTATTTGGCCGATCGGAGTAATATAACACTGGCGCGTA
The DNA here is from genome assembly GCF_023864275.1 of Schistocerca cancellata. NCBI lineage: Eukaryota > Metazoa > Arthropoda > Insecta > Orthoptera > Acrididae > Schistocerca > Schistocerca cancellata. The sequence goes on along the minus strand of NC_064629.1, from coordinate 739,030,818 downwards.
TCGAAGTACAACGAAACAAATTAAGTATTATACAGAAAACTGTTGCAGAGGGGTCTTCCCCTACCGACAAGTTATCTACTTACTCCACAGATTCTATGTAAAAAAAGTACAATTTGATAGCGAAATACTTTAAAGACCTCGATATACAAATTTAAACACTACGCTTTAAGGAATTCCTGGCAGATTTAACTGTGAGCCTGACCGAGACACTAACTCGGGACCTCTGCCTTTCACGGGCAAGAGTTCTACTGCTGAGCCACACAGTTTTAATCTGCCAACAGGTTTCAAATCATCACACACTCCGCTGCACAGTGAGAATTTCATTCTATTGTACTTTAAGTCCACTCAGTTGTAAATTAAAAAATACCGTAATATTTTATACAAAGATTATTTTATTCGAGTTACTCTATATCACATCTTTCTAAGATTAGACGTACGTAATATAGTAACGACTACAGTATCTGACCAAGGTATCCAGGCCTCTATTAGTGTACAATAGTACGGGATGCCTCTACGAAGGCTCGAACTTTGCTGGGGAGACTTTCAGTGACGTATCCATATACGAAGCCAGAGAAGGCAGTCACGTTGGAAGTTACAAATAATCCCAAAGGTGTCGCACTTGGTTCAGGTGAGACACTGTGCAGGTCAGTCCATTTTACGAATGTTTCTGTTCACAAACCATTGCTTGACAAAAGCTGCTTCATGACAGTGTGCACTGTGATGCCGATGTAACCGTCGTCTCTGAACGGTTCCTGCACTGCAAGCAGTACACAATGGTGTAAAATGTGTTCGTATCATCCTGCATTTAGTGCGCTAATCGGAACACGCCCTGACCGAGAAAAAACACCCTCATACCGTAACACCATCGCCTCCACACTTCACGTGATAGGGGTAACGGTCTCGAGGCATTCGCCAAACCCAAACCCTTCCACGGTATACCGTGATTCGTCACTCCCAATCCCTCGTTTCCGGCCATTCATTCACTGACGCTCTGTCGCTTAGCTCTGACTGCAGAAACGTGTGGCTTGTGAGAAACTGCTCCACCGCTGCGTCTCGTTGCTTTTAAATCTGCCATTCTGCTAGCTGGTCTGCCGGTAGCACTTTGCAACCGAACGAGTGAGTCCTTCCACTGATTTAGTGCGATTTTTGTTTTACATCCTCCGTAGTGCTCGACGGTGAATTTTCACCAGTACGTGGTATCTGCCTGGTCTTTGTTTAGATGTGGTTGTTCCTTCGCGTTTCCACTTCGTGATCACATTGCCGACACTCGAGTCTGGAAGTTTTAGAAGGGTGGAAATGTTTGTGATGGGATTGTTACTCAGCTGACAGCCAATGACTCCACGTCCGTGGTCGCCGAGTTCTCTGGACTGACCTATTGTGGAATTGCCGCTCCTCCATTTCTAACAGCCTTCTTTTATGCTGGCGTGCCCGCGTCTCGTGCCAGGTTGCGCATTACACTGGCTGTCGGGATACCTTCTATCAGATAGTGTATAATCAGATCATCTTAGTACATCCTACTATCCACAAAGCTGCGCTTATTCTTATCTCCTGGTAAACCTTCCGGGATGTAAGGTCGTGGTCCATGAAACTCTTCAGCTCCTAACGTTTCGTCCAGAGCTGCGCTGGACATCTTCAGAGGGGTGTTTCTCCTCCGGTGAGTCTTGCCGACTGACGACTTATGTATCGTAGAAAGTGGGCGTGACCAGAGTTACACGTAATATGCAGAGATAACCTTTGTCAGAGATAAAAACTTAACTATCGATCGTAATCTCGTCACGGATAAAACTGTCTAGCAATTCTGTAGTGCTACTGTCCAAATATCACAGCACTACAGAATTGCTAGACAGTTTTATCCGATAGTTAAGTTTTATCTCTGACAAAGGTTATCTCTGCATATTACGTGTAACTCTGGTCACGCCCACTTTCTACGATACATAAGTCGCTCTCAGACGTCCGACCCGTCAGTCGGCAAGACTCACCGGAGGAGAAACACCCCTCTGAAGATGTCCAGCGCAGCTCTGGACGAAACGTTAGGAGCTGAAGAGTTTCATGGACCACGACCTTACATCCCGGAAGGTTTACCAGAAGATATGTCATCCGGTCGTGAAAGCCTTCATACTATGCGCTTATTCTGTCAGTTTTGAGTTAACGTTGTTTTTAGCTGTGTACCGTTATAAATATTGCTGCCCGTGTGATCGATGTCTACAGCCAAAATAAATTGAAATCCTACAGTGTGTTACAAAAACCGAAATGCCATTATCGTAATTAACCGAACTACAATATTTCGAGTTTTTACAGTGACCACTGTGTGGCGTTATTAATGTGTCATCTTACTGTTTGGAAGTTTTGTCGAAATATTTTATAGCAAAACCAGTGATTTGTAAGTATCACACATACTGCCCCAGTTTACTACTCGCACGACTGTAAAGATGATAAACAGTTTTAGTGTCAGTTGCGCACTATAAGGCTCGTCATGGGGCTAGTCCAAAAGGCACCAGTTGCCAGTCGTACCCCACAATGGTTTATCGGTCCAGGATCTGTAATGCTGAGCTGTAGGCAAGACTACCAGAATCTACATGGGACTGGACCAATGCAGTGTACAGTTGAGTCAGAGTTGAGTAGTCTTAGCCCAGTTGGTGTTGCTGAGGCATTGGAGGGCTTCGAGGTGCAACCAACATGTCTTCTCCTTTGACAAAAGATATGAGAGTCTACTACATTGAGGGACTGGCCATCGAGGTACATTTCTGGATTGGGATGGACTGTATGGCGGCGACAGAAATGCATAACGCACGTCTTTGCAGCCGAAAAATGGAACCCATGGGTCAGAGCCTAATATTGCTCTCTGTGGATTGCTCCCTGCAGTCTGCATTCATCAATGCCCGTCACGGATGAACAAAAATAACTATGTACAAAGAGGGGGACACCGTAGGCCCTGCAGCCGCCACCAGACCACTGACAGTCACTAAAAAGAGGGGGGGGGGGGGCACTCAAAACAGAACTCTGCTGAACCTCAATCTTCCGCAGATGGGAAATGCTATTGAAAGCACCAACTTGTACCTGAAAAGTGCAACATGAAAGAAAATTCCGGATAAAAATAGATAGCGAGCCACAGAAGCCACAGTGATGTAAGGTGGCGAGGATTTGCTGGTGCCTTGCGCTATTATATGGTTGATGCAGATCGAAGAAGACCGCAACAAGGTGTTCACACCAGGCGATACGACATTCAGATAGCAGAACTCAGGTGGACTAAATTACCTGCAGTAGAGTTACCTCGACAGTAATCACCCTGGGTCTAAAATGATAGGTCCCAGGATTCAGGGATACAATACAGCCTTCAGGACACCTTAAGTTCAACTGGCTTACAGAGAACATTGGTTAAACTGATCAGGTGACAGCTGAGGAGACGGTTAACCCAATTTCAAAAATTGAATATACAACGCTTTTCGCCATTGGGAAGATAATTCCCTCTGGCTCCAAAGACAGTTAAAATGGGCAAGTATATGACATTGGCTAGGCACCAATTAGTGTTTAAGCAGTTGGTTGTGCATCCAGTCCAGTCGAGGACTTAAGAGAGGAGAGTGAGGGCGCTGGCAAATTTCCACACACTTAATCCAGGCGGCAGAGAACGAAAGATACGTAAACGGAGTCGTTACAGGTGGTGTGTTTGAGAAGACGGAATGTAGGTGGATAGTTGACCAACGCTGAGATATAGGCAAAATACTTAGCAACAGTGTAAGAGCTGGTAAGGGTAACACCATTCAGGGAAATTCCCGGGAGACCTGTAGGACGATGGCGGCCAATACGCGCCATCTCTGCCCAAAAATAATGGTTCAAATGGCTCTGAGCACTATGGGACTTATCATCTGAGGTCATCAGTCCCATAGAACTTAGAACTACTGAAACCTAACTAACCTAATGACATCACACACAACCGTGCCCGAGGCAGGATTCGAACCTGCGACCGTAGCAGTCTCGCGGTTCCAAACTAGCGCTTAGAACCGCACGGCCACCGCGGCCGGCGATCTCTGCCCATATCTGCGAAGAGCAAGTATGTGGTCATATGGCAGTGATATTTTGTGCCAACAAATCCGCTTCTGGCGTTTAGGAAGATAACCGGCCCAGGCACGTAAAACTTTAAAGGCCAGGTGGTGGTTGAGAGATGGATTCCGTTTGTAGCGTTGCAGGGCACGACATCAATTTCAGGTGTCCACCAAGGGACAATCTTCCGTTTGGGAGAACCCGAGGAAGAAGGAAGCATCAAAGCATCTTCCAAAAGGATGTCAGTCAGACTCCACATGTGTTCATTAGTGTCATCGTTTGGTGGAGCAGTTGGGATGGCAGCTGAGGCTGAGGGAAAGGCATTCCAGTCCACATTACTAAAGGCTCACCTGGAAGGCCGTCCAGGTGAATGGTGCTGGAGAAAAGTTAAGACGATCAGAAAATGATCGCTCTCGCTTAAATAGTCAGGAACGTCCACCCTTTCTTACCCCTCGACTCTTAACTGTCTCGTTTCTATAGAAACAAGAAATAGACTTTCGCTCCCTGTATCTTACCCCGCTACCTTACGAATTCAAAAGGAGTATTCCAGTCAACAACTTTCTACAAATGCTGCAAACGCAGGTTTAGGTTTGCCTTTAACCTATCATGTAAGAGACGTTGTGAAGCCAGTATTGCTTCTCATATTCCCACATTTCTCTGGAATCCCAACCGATCTTTTCGTGATAACGACATCCTGCTGGTTAGTCCCCAGTCCTTCGGAATATTTCACGCAAGATGGTGACCTGTTCATGTAACCACACAGAGCTGTATGTCCTCATGAAAAATTATGGCTGTAGTTAAGGCTTACTTTTAGCCGTTCCTAGTACCACTAGGCATGTAGATGTACTTTTTTACTAGCGTTTTTAGTATCCCAATATACATTTCGAAGTCAGCTTTACCATGAGTGTTTCAGCTCCACGGTGAAAATACACTGAGGTGATAAACGTCACGGGATACGTCATAATATCGTGTCAGATCAGCTTCTGCCCGCCGTCGTGCAGCAACTCGACGTGGCGTGGACTCAAGAAGTCGTTGGAAGTCCCCTGCAGAAATATTGAGTCATACTGCCTCTATAGTCGTCCATAATTGCTGGAGTGTTGCCAGTGCAGCATTTTGTGCACGAACTGATCTCTCAACTGTGTCTCGTACACGTTCGACGGGGTTCGTGCCGGACGATTTGGGTTATTCACATCATCTGCTCAATATGTCCAGAACGTTCTTCAAACTAGTTGCGAAGAATTGCGGCCTGGTGGCATGACGTTGTTTGGGAACATTAAGTCCACGAATGGCTGTAGACGATCTCAAAGTAGCCAAACACAACCACTTCCAGTCGATGATCCAGTCTATTCCATGTAAATACAGCCCACACGATTATAGGGCCACCACCAGCTTGCACAGTGGCTTACTGACAACCTAGGTCCGTGGCTTCGTGTGGCCTGCGCCACTTTCTACATCTACACCTACAGCTTTTACTCTGAAAGCCACCTGACGGTGTGTGGCGGAGGGTACTTCGAGTACCTCTATCGGTTCCTCCTATTCCAGTCTCGTATTGTTCGTGGAAATAAATATTGTCGGTATGCCTCTGTGTGGGCTCTCTAATCTCTCTGATTTTATCCTCACGGTCTCTTCGCGAGATGTACGTAGGAGGGAGCAGTATACTGCTTGACTCCTCGGTGGAGGTATGTTCTCGAAACTTGAACAAAAGACCGTACCGAGCTACTGAACGTCTCTCCTGCAAAGTCTTCCACTGGAGTTTATCATATCAACTCCGTAACGCTTTCGCGATTACTAAACGATCCTGTAACGAAGCGCGCTGCTCTCCGTTGGATCTTCTCTATCTCTTCTATCAACCCTATCTGGTACGGATCTCACACTACTGAGCAATATTCAAGCAGTGGGCGAACAAGTGTACTGTAACCTACTTCCTTTGTTTTCGGATTGCATTTCCTTAGGATTCTTCCAATGAATCTCAGTCTGGCATCTGCTTTGCCGAAGATCAACTTTATATGATCATTACATTTCAAATCACTTCTAACGCCTACTCCCAGACAATTTATGGAATGAACTGCTTCCAGTTGCTGACCTGCTATATTGTAGCTAAATGATAAAGGATCTTTCTTTCTATGTATCCGCAGCACATTACACTTGTACCACGAGGTCTTACCAGCTGAAATCGGGACTTATCTGACCAGGCAAGGGTTTTCCAGTCGTCTAGGATCCAGACAGACATTGTCACGAGCTCAGGAGAGGCGCTGCAGGCGATGTACTGTTAACGAAGGCATTCGTGTCGGTCGTCTGCTGTCATGGCCCATTTAACGACAAATTTCGCCGCACTGTCCTAACTGATACCTTCCTAATACATCCCGCATTGATTTCTGAGGTTATTTCACGCAGTGCTGCTCGTCTATTAGCAGTGGAAACTCTACGCAAACGCCGCTGCTCTGTCGGTAACTGATGGCCGTCGGCCATTGCCTCGCTCGTGGTTAGAAGTAATACATGAAATTTGGTATTCTCTCCATAGTCTCAACACTGTGGACCTCGTAATATTGAATACCCTAACGATTTCTCCACACGGAATGTCCAATACATCAAGCTGCAACTACTGTTCCGCATTCAAAGTCAACTCCCGTCGTGCGGCAATACCGTAATTACGTCGGAAACCTTCTCACACGAATCACCCGAGTGCAAATGACAGCTCTGCCAATGCACTGGCCTTTTACACGGTGTGCTCCGAAACTACCCTTATCTGTAAATGTGAGTATCGCTATCTCTGTTCACGTCAGTGTAGTTGCTTTTGTCTGTGACGGGTAGAACAGCCCCCAGATTGCATTAGAGTTTTTAGTGTTGTGAACAGCGTCAGATGTCAAATGATCACTGAAAGAGATACCGCGTCGTTGTTTGAGAGAGCATTATCAGCTCGTGACTAGGGTTGAAAAGAGTGCGATTGTGGGTCTCTCTCTGGCCAACTGGTCCAGTCGTGCAATATCCAGATTTGTGGGACATTTGGATTTGACAGTGGCCCAATTTTTGACTTGACAGGGACGTGAGGAGAGGCATACTCGTCGTTAAGGTTCTGGCAGATCACGTATACCGACAAGGACGTTTGCCGCATCGTGCGCCGAGTGCATCGTAGCCCCTTCACGTCTGTGCCTCCTATCCGATAACAACTAATGGACACACCGCAACATCCTGTGTAGCCCTGGAACATTGGATGGAGACTAGCAGCAGTCAGACTAGGCCGTCACCATCCCACGCCTCTGGATCATGGAGTGCCGGGTTCGATTCCCGACCGCGTTGGGATTTTTTTGCCCGGGGACTGGATGCGTGTTCATTTCATCACCATCACCATCACCAGTTGTGACAGTGACTAAATTGAACAGTGTAAAAATTTCGACCTTGTACGGGCGCTCATGACCGCGAACCAATCACCCCCCTACCACTGCTGTCAACACCGAACACAAACGGCCACGTTTGGAGTAGTGCTCTGACCGTGAAGTGTGACGGCTGATAAGTAGTGTTGCATTGCGTTTGGCGACAAATCGCTTTTCTACACTAGCCCGAACGACCGTCGTCGACGAAAATGTCGGCGACCTGCAGAGAGCTCCCATTCTGCCAATATTTTGGAGAGGCATAACGATGTTATTTCTAGCGTCATCGTATAGGCAGCCATAGAGTAAGATTTCAGACCACAGCCAGTTGTGATTGAGGGGAATCACAGGACGACGGTACGCAACCGACATCCTCGGCATTCGCGTGTCACCCCTCAGGTGAGAGTACAGTTGTGAGGACAATGCTAGACCTGTCTGTGTGACGTCGAGGTACTCCCGCGGCCAGCAGGAGCCTTCCATCTCTGAAGTCAGCTCCGACCCACTGCCAGTATCCGGGATATGGAGGACAACTCACTACACCTGTGGACCAGCTCGCCTCAGGAGGTAATATGACGGCTTCCTAACATTCTTTCGAAGCCTGCAAGGTCGTACTGATAAATACGGTCGTACTGCCAAGATACTTAGAAATTTAGCTCTATTTTGTTATCACTGAAATAACATCTCAATCCGGAAGTCATTTCCCGTACAGGTGCTTCACTTTCTGGTCAGGCAGAGCACAGAGGTTAACACTCCATAATAGCTCAACCATGTTAATTTATTAAAAAGCTAAGTATTAATTAACACGAAGGTAAGTCCGGCCTGTCGAATTATACGCATTATATATATATATATATATATATATATATATATATATATATATATATATGACGTATTTTTATAACTTTTCTTTATAAAGGCAAATTCTAAAATGGGATCTCTCAAATTCTTTGGTCACCTACACGGTTCTGTTTCAGTACTCAACACACATCACGACGAGACAGTCAGGAGATGGACGAAGTTTGCTATTATTTACAGTAATTAAGGACGTTTCGTAAACTCAGTCTCTGCCCAGGGTTCTTGCATTGTCTCAGCGGTGTACTGACTGCTATTTCAATATGCCAGTTGCCGGTGTAATATTTTTTTCCTTCCAAACTTTGCCAGTGTAACTTTATTACTTAAACAGCAGAAATCAAAGTGATTGGCAACAACAGGACACCAATTAACGAAGATTTAGAAATTTCATGGGTCTAAGTAAACTTTACCTTCTAAGACGAATCACAGCTTTTCGTCTATCGGCACCATGTTTTATATTCCACTGAGATTAAATGAATTGGCGAAACCTCAGGAAAAAAATTGGAAAAATCGAGAGGGCAGGGAGGAGGAGGGGGAGAGGCGGAAGGAGAGAGAGAGAGAGAGAGAGAGAGAGAGAGAGAGAGAGAGAGAGAGAGAGAGAGAGAGAATTGGGGGGGAGGGGGAGTGTCGGTGAGATAGACTTAACCAGAACAAATTCCATCAACTGCATTTAACTGCAGAAAATGGCTGATAGAGCAGTCGGCTGTGCGAAATGCAATGGGCTGCCGTCAGTACTTACTAAAAATCATAGTGGTATGGAACTGCAACTACACTTAGGCCTCGCCTTAGGAAGGTCAACAACACCACGTTACGACATTGGTCGTGGCAGAAACGCGAAGTACCCGCTGGAAATCCTGTTCTAATGTCACGGGTTTTCTCTGGCCGAACGTACTCGTTCAGTGTTCATTTCATTTGATGAAGAAAAAAAAAAAAACACTATTCGCAGCGAAGTGTTACTCTCTTGAGGTCCCGCAGACCCGAAATTCGTAGAAATGACATTAATAGACGCAAAAGAAATGAACTAAATGACGCGACAGAAAGTTACCAATCAGTTTCTAAATGCTGAATCTATAATACATTATGTCGAGACAAATTAAAATCTGCACCCCAACAGTGATCTGTTGCTACCAGCAGCACTCACCCTAACTGTTTAGGCCATCGGAGCATGCCTCGAGAACCTACATAATGCACTGTCGGTGCAATAGCGGCAAGTAAGGCGCAAACAATCATTTTTCAAGGTAAACTGGCCTAAAAGAAGGTCCACTTTGAGGAGATTTCTGATATACGTAATGTTGTCCACATTTTGATACGATTCTTGCTAATCCTATTACGAAACCCGACCTTGGCGAAGCTTTAAACTTCCACGTGCAGGCCTGTGTGTGTGGTACCTGAAACGAGCGCAGACAACGCACAGCGTCCGCCGTGCACAGGCCACTTACAGCCAATGGCCAATTATCCAGCTTCAGCCTTGACCAATTAGTGCCAAGTACGCCTCAGGTCTGACCAATAGAGAGGCGCTGCGACCTTTGCTGGGCTTTACAAATCCGCCTGAGAGACCTCTCCATCTCGCCGCTACGTCTGTACACAGCGTAGCTTGTCCACACATTCAGTTTTCCCCAGCACTGAGCGCACTCAACGGGGCAAACCTTACAGACAGTTCTGCGCTCACACATTATGTCTTTTTAAGTAAGGCGTTGAATTGCTTCAGGAAAGTCTACCATTTTTGTTTCTTAAAAATAAACACTATTGGGCAACCGGTAAAAAAAAATAAAGAAATCACAATTATTACACCATGTAAGGGCGTCTCTTGTTGCACCAACTATCTTCACATCGCATTTCCACAAGATGCAAACACTGGACTGCAAATATAGCGGCAGTACCTTTACAAGGGACGTTGCTCATGACGTATGGAATATGTTTCTGATAAATTTATTTCATGCGAAGTTGATTACTCATACTTCATTTAGGCTAATAGTATTTATACGGTATTTTAAGTGTGTACGTATGAGTACCTGTTTCGACAGTCTTTCCGTGTGTAATTCCTGCACTGTGTTGAAAAATCTGAACTGGAAAGAAGTGCAGGTAGAAATGAGTGCCAAAGATACCACTGACCTTTTCTGAAAGGCTAGGTGCCAGTACTTTTGTACTGCTCGCCAAAGATGAAACTTTGGACTCGACAACTCTCTGCTGCGGAGGCTGACTCCAGCTTCATCATCAAGTCTTCCTTTGAGAACGCGATTGGAGAGAAGTGTGGAGATCGTTCTGGCCACGGAAGTTGCTGCATGATGAGCTCACGGGCAACGTGTCGCCAATGTGTTGGAATTACCATCACCTTCCTGTTACATGAACAGCAATTTAATGGGCCTAACAACATATTGTACGAACCGAGAGCTGGTTAGCGTTCCCCCACCAAAGGTGAACAAGAGCTGTAGCTTATCGCACCCTAGACTATAAGGTCTGCGATTCGGTCAGTGTTAACTTTGTTTCAGGCTGCAAAATCAACTAGGGTCATATGCGCTCATGTCAGAACTGTACAACACGAAGACGAAAAAGGAGATAAAAGTGACTACACATTATGCCCAATAGACGGAACGAAAGACAGATAAAAGTAGGGACTTTGAGAAAGGTCTATAAAATACGCCACAGAGACAACAGAGATCCTGAACTGAAGCTTAAACGCCCTTCGCCATGTTACCACGACGGATAAAAAGTAAAACGCGGTCGACAGCCCTCGCGTCGTTCGCTAAAACGGCCGGTAACTCAGACGGCAAACATAAATTAGAACACGAGTAGTTGTAAAAAGAGCATTCCGCCAGGAAATGGCGAACCGTCAAAAGTTGAGGAAAATGAGCACAAAGTAGTGGGGGATCACCACTTAATAAACGGCGATGGCTATAAGGACAGTGTCCAATACGCAACCTATCTAAATTATCTCCTCGGGGCGAGAGGGCTGCAGGTCGGCCACGCCGCTACGAGGGGTTTAATTACACTGAGCTTGTTCTCATAAAGGACGATTAGTGGTGATGCCAGAGTGACTGTCTGCTGACAGACGGCAACACATAGATCACTGGAGGTAATGGAAGAACTAGCGGGCCGAGGCACGAGGACCGCAGCCTTGGCAGCAGCGTCTGCGGCCTCGTTTCCCGCCAGACCGACGTGACCTGGGACGCACATCAGCATCACAGTGGCTCCATCAACAGTGAGCAAGTCAAAGCTTTGCTGGACCCGTTGCACTAAGGGATCGACGGTGTACAACATACACGGCCTCTGAAGGGCGCAGATAGTCGGAGCAGATGACAAAATTATAAATCCTCTCCTTAGGAAGCAAATGAAGTCCAAGGTGGACACTGGCCGACGCACGAAGCCGAAGTGGTGAAGGGTTCACACCCACTGGGAAAGTGGCAGTTAGCTTTCGGCTATTGCTCCGGCTGCTTAGCTTCACGCTAACTCCGGGACGTAACAGAAGAGAGACGCGTCCTATACTATCAGAGGAGTCCTCGAAGGAAAAGGCACAAGATATGTGGCCAGGAACAGCATACTACAGACATGCCAATCTGGTAAAGAGAAAAATCACGGCGGTATGACAGTTTCAGTTCAGCAGTTTCTGCATACAGACTCTCAGTTGGGCTAGTGTAAAAGGTGCCACTCGCCAAACGGATGTCACGATGGTGGATTGTATTGAGACTACGTAAGATGGACGGACGTGCAGATTCATAAACGAAACACCCATAGCCGAGTTTCGAACGGACAAGGGACCAGTACAATCTGAGGAAGGTGGTCCGACCGGCTCCCCAGGCAGTACCGCTGAGGAGACGTAGGACATTGAGGGACTGCGTACAGTAGGTGTCCAGCTAAGACACGTGGGAGGACCAAGGAAGTTTCATATCGAGCATAAGCCCCAGGAAATTCGTAGTTCAACGAACGGGAGAGCAACAGGTTCAAGATGTAAAGACGGTGGCAGAATCCATTGCAGCGCCAGAAATTCATACAAACGGTTTTGTCAATGGAAAAGCGAAAGCCACTGCCCAGTAAGGACGATCGAGACGACTCTGAACGGCAATAGATCGCAAAATCGTCAACGGAAGGGGAGCCAGAGATACCCGAAGGGAGAGAGGCCGGAACAGGTTTAATGACGATAACGACGATGACAACGCCCAGGGCGGAGCCCTGAGGCACACCGTTTTCTTGGATAAAGGGGTCCGACAAGGCCGACCCCACACTTACCTCCTAAAAATTCATAAAGGAAACGGGGCAGGCGGTCTTGGAAGCCCCACGTGTATGGAGTACCGAGGATACCAGTCCTCCAGCAGGTGTCATAGGCTTCCTCGAAATCGAAGAACACGGCCAGTCTGATATTTCCGCAGAAACCGTTCTGGACATGGAAAGTGACGAGATGGTCAAGTGCAGAACGGCGCGCTCGGAATCAACACTGTGCAGTGGTTAGTAAATTGCGAGAATCGAGCCAACTACCGACCAGGCATGAATCATACGTTCTATCACGTTGCAAACACAGCTGGTGAGAAAAATTGTGCACTAGCTACAGGGAAGGTAAGGGCTTAGGTAAGGGTATGACAGTGACTTCACGCCAGCGTCCAGGAGATGTCCCCTCTGCCCAGATTAGACTGTACATATGAAGGGTAAAGTGCTTGCCCGCAATAGAAAGCTGCTGCAACATCTGAATGTAAATAACGTCCGGCACTTAGGCGGAGAATCGGGATGAAGTAAGAGCGTGATCTAGCTACCTAATAGTAGAAACGGCATTGTAGCACTCACTATTCTGAGAAGGGAAGGGTTTCGCCCGAGCCGCCTCCACTCGTCTCCGATGGAGGAAGGCAGGGTGATTGTGGATGGAGCTCGAAATCTCCGCAAAATAGCAGCACATGGAGACAGCAAGAGTGTCCAGTATGACATCATCTGCTACAGTCAGGCCGGAAATTGGGGAATGGACCTTGGACCCGGAGCGCCCACACGACGGAAGAGGGAGCGGAATGTTAGAAGAACTAGTAAATGAAATCCAGCTAGCTTTTTTTACTATCTCGAAGAACGCAAGCGACTATTTATAACGAACACAGATCGCCATCGCCACCATAGGATGACGTGACGGTTAAAAAACGCGGAGAGCTCGCCTCTGCACGCGAATTGCATCGTACCACGCCTCAGTCCACTAAGGGACCGTGACACAGCGGTGAAAAGAAAGTGCGAGAAGTGGAACGTTCAGCAGCAGTAAGGATAACATTTGTAAGGTATCCCACCTGGTCATCACAAATGGGGAAACGTTGTCCGTTGAAGGTCGCCAGGGGGGAATAAAGCCTCCCGTCTGCCTCACAATGCTGCCATTTGAGTGTATACCTAGGTGGGTTAGGAGTCAGCAAACAGACAGTGTACGGGAAATAGTCGCTCGCGTACATGTCAGAGAATGGAACACTCGAGACCATGGGCAAACTGGGCAGTGCAGAAGGAGAGGTTCAAATGGGAATAGGTGTGCGTGGAGTCTGAAGGAACGTGTGTGCTCCCGTATTAAGACAAATAAGGTTAATTGATTTCGAACATCAGCCTAGAGGGCAACTCAGAGGTCCTGTGAGAGCCCCAAAGGGGATGGTGTGCATTAAAGTCACTGAGCAGCAGAAAGGGGCGACGGAGTTGCCCAATAAGCTGGAGAAAGTCTGCCGTACACCGAATGATAGAAGGATGTAAATGGTACGAAGGGGGAAGGTCAAGTGAGGAAGGAAAATGCTGACTGCAACAGCTTGAAGCCGGGTAGTCATGGAGATGTTCTGACTATGAACGTCATCCCAGATGAGGAGCACGACTCCCCTACGAAATGGAATGCTGTCCTCAGAGGGAAGAGCAAAGTGGTCTGGCAAGAAATGTGGGAGCTCGGAGTGGTCCTGAGTATGCAGTTTTGTTTCCCAGAGGCACAGAACAAGCATACACCGCGATTCCAAGAGCAGTCGTAATTCCTACTTTTTGGATCTGACGCCGCAAATGTTCCCTTGGAGTAGAGACACGACGAGGGAACGGAGGAGGGAAAGTGGAGGAGTACCACCTCGGCAGCTGCCGACGGCAAGCCTTGAAACACTCACTGATACAAAAGACACAGGATGGAGGATCCTGCTCCGTGCAATCTACAGAAGCGTCGGCATTCTCCCTCAGTCAGTCTGCAGATTCCAGGGCAGAAGAACGGTTGGCAGTGCGTACCGGCGACACAAAGGTTAGCCGTATGAGGGTATCATATGGCGACAACGTTGAAGACGATCTCCGAGTCGGTGAAGGAGAAGACTTTCCCTTTTTTGATGTCTCAGAACCTTTGCAGGTGGCAAATGACGAGTCATATGTCTGTTGGCTGGAGGGACGTAAAAAGTCTTTGCACGAGTATTCATTCTGTCCTTGCCTGTTGTGTGTCACGTGACTTCGCCCCGTGAGGCGATAGCTTGGTGGCTTGTTGCACAGCTGTAGGAGGAGGAGGAGGACACTGGGCGACTTTACAAGCGCAGTGCTGAATTCGAGGTCGCTTGACTGCGTGGCCAAGTCCTTCAGGGAGGAGAGGTAGCAAGAATAGTACTATAAGTGTCGGTCAGTACAACACAGGGTTTCCAACTAGATGACAACTTGGAAGTGACTTTTCCTTCATCCACCTCCCCTGGATGGCCCGCTCATTGAGATACACGGGACAATCTCGGGAGGAGGACGCGTGGTCGCCACTGCAATTGATGTAGCGAAGAGGATGCTGCAGACAATCGCCATCATGAGCATTCCTACCACAGATTACGCATTTCGGGTGGGGAGGTCTACAAGACATTCGAGTGTGGTTGCAGTGGTAACACTGGTAGCAGCGCATAGGGCTCTGAACATTTAGTAGGACTGCGTGAACCTCATAGCCTGCTTCGGATTTTGATAGAAACGACACTCTTATCGAACGTGGACAAAAAGAGCGCGTGTGGGCACTAAGGATGCATCTACCTTTTTCCATCACCTGATGGACCTCACTGATGCCCTGATCAAAGACGGACGCTTGTATTTCCGCTTCGGTCAGACCACACAGCAACCTAGTGCAAGTACCACCACACCAAGAATTCAGCGATCGACGGGCCTAGACACGAACAGGGTAGCCGTGCAGGAGCCAAGTTGCAGGCAGTTGTCACGCTCAAGAATCAGAAGTAATCTCAAAAAGAGAAGTGCCATTACGTAAACGAGAGCAGGATTTCACAGGACTGGCAATTGCATCAACATCTTTCTTAATAACCAACTGATTTACCGTAGCAAAGGAATGACCGTCTTCAGTACACGAATCCACGAGGAACCGTGGTACATCTGGGAGGGTATTTCAGTCGTTAGCTTCATTCCATTTACATTTAGTAGGTTGAGAAGACAAGGACTGGCCGATTGCCAGAAAATCCCCCACCATTGCCACCGTCTCCGATGACGCGCTCCTTCCAGCTGGGGTGTGTCAGTAGCGCTCGTTTGCCAGTTCACTCACTCCGTGTCACGCGGCGGTCACTCAGAGTGATAGGCATCCACCGCGTGGCAAGGCCACGTGGGTGTAAGGAAACGCAGACTAACTATACAGCTTCCACCCAACGTAGCAGCATGTGTATTTGGAATTACAATTTCTTTTTGGATGTCTATTTTCCATGTATTCTACTCAGCAGGTGTGTACTGTGTATCTAAGATTCACGAAGTGTAACCACAGTACACAGAAAATTAAAGTGACAACCCAATTTGAATCTTATTGAAGGTCAATGCTTCAGTTGTGGAACTAAATGTTTCGTGAAATAATAGCTGATGAATTAATGCTCACTTTCAGTCAGGTTCGAAAAGCGCACTGACATTTGGACGTATTTGGGACGGAACAAAATAAAAAGTTGTACGTTTAGGAGTGTTACAACAGACTGTAATTGTCAACTTTGTTTATAATTAACAAAAACTTCAATGCAGCTACACCGCAAGCTTTCGTGAGTAAATCGAGCAAATAAATTAGTAGAATTCGTTACATTTCATAGTATGAACACTAAGAGAAAAGAAATGTAAAAAGTAGTGGTCGAAAGATGTGTATTATTGGAAATGTATTCCATCTGGATGAGTTTTCGAATAACTAGATCATTCTAACAAATTTAACGCCAATAAGTTATCTGTAAATTAAATAACGAAAAATATATGATGCCACAGTATTTTCTTTGTTTACTTCATGTACAGAATTACTGTGTGTTCCCTTGACTCAGTGTTGTTTCTGCTTGGTAAGTGTAACTTTTTAATGGTTTGACCAGAAAGTTACCTTTATAGCTCAGTGGCTTAGTTTCAGGCTACAAAACTTAGGCTTCGTTCTCCATTTGGTCCTACGATTATCTCTGTTCTTGGCATTATTGGCATTCTTATATGTGAAACAAGCGACAAGTCGAGTTGTACCGTATTTGAGTGCACGTGTCGAAATGTAGACCCTTCTAACTAGTTGGCTTCAGAAATCGAAGATACATCGCCATGCCTAGTAAAGCACGCAGTGCTGAACCCATCCCTCAAGGTGAGAACAGCTTTACCTGAGTTACAGCTTCACTTGAAACGTAAAATGTTTACGGGCGGAAGGCCTCAGCT
Source organism: Schistocerca cancellata (assembly GCF_023864275.1). Lineage (NCBI taxonomy): Eukaryota > Metazoa > Arthropoda > Insecta > Orthoptera > Acrididae > Schistocerca > Schistocerca cancellata. The sequence continues at coordinate 739,013,974 of NC_064629.1, read as the reverse complement.
GTCTGGGTTAGGACGCAGCAAGTTGAGCAGCCAGCTGACTGACAGTCGTGCCCGACCAGCCGAACGAGATGGACGTGGAATTTATTATGCCATTTCTCTCATAACAAACTTAATTCACAATAATTGGAAAAATCACTTTTGCGTCGACTTACTTGCTTTATCAGCTGAAAATTAAAAGTTCAGTTATATAGATGTTGAAGCATACGTAAAATACACTGGCTCGTCTCTTTTTATGTAATCAATTTTGCACGAAAATCTCATCAGTAAAAGTTGACGAACATCTGCGAAAAACCCCATTTCAAGCAAGGAAGTACCGATGCTGTGTGTCATTGTGGAAGACTAGGCATTTGGTGTATGGAAACTTAATGCGTCCTTACGGAGGAAGGAGTTTAAGAAACGATAAAAGTACCTTTAAAAACCGATTGTTGACTAGGCACATTGGCAAACGAATGTAGAATTTTTCATCGCCCAGTGGGTGTTCGAGAAGAATTTGCAACTGCCGTAACAAATGCATGCCAGCGGCCTTGACGCAATGTTTTAACACCGGTTCTCGTCAGATAACCGAAGTTAAGCGCTTTCGAGCTTTGCTGACACTCGGATGGGTGACCATCCTGTCAGTCGAGTGTTGGTTGCAAGCTGGGTGTACCCAGTCCTTATGAGGCAGATTGAAGAGCTGCGTGATTGAGAAGTAGCAACTCCGGTCTCGTAAACTGAATGAGGCCGGGAGAGTGGTGAGCTGTGTTACACACACACACACACACACACACACACACACACACACACACACACACACACAAAATTGCCAGACAAAGATGAATATAAATCGGAAGACGTATTGTACGTCTTTCCGGAACTGGAAATTCCCCAGGTCCTACAAGCTGTCTGAAGTTCTCGTGAAATTTGTTTCAGGATGCAAGCAAGGCCTGGCTGCTTTGACAAGTGTAAGGACACTGAAGGCAGCCTCATACAATCTCCACGAAACAACCTTCCCACAACCCGCACCGCAGAGCCAGTTGCCTGCAGCAGACGGCGCGCCTAATGCTTTGCAGCCCTACTACACCTTCGACTCGGCCCCCTTCATCTGTCTCCGCACCTACCAATACGTCTCGCTGACATGGCGCAAGGGATCTACGTAAGCGTAAGCATAATTATGTAGTGCGTTGTTTTAGTGCTGCTAAATGAAAGAACCAAGCAAGAAATCAATGGATCCTAATGATTAACATCTCCAGACTTTTGATCTAAAAGTCTCCTAAAACGTTTATGGAATGGTGCTGGACGTCGAGTCATACAATGCGTTTTAGGATTAACTCTCGAGGGAGGTTGCCGTTAGAATATGGAATAGTTTTTCCTATCAGACATCTATGTAAGCAATTACGAAGAGAAATGTTGATGGTGTTAGGACAGCAACCAGCCACAAATTTACTTTCAGTTCCTTTATTCAAAAGGCACCGTTACCGGTTTCGAATCGTTGTGATTCATCCTCTGACGGTTTACACGATTTCTTTATGACATGTGGCGTGTTTTTTTACAGATTGTCGGTTTGGAGTGTGTTTCCATAACATTCGTCCAACAGATGTAAATGCATTCCCACTGCATTGTTATTGTTGCACACGTAATTTGTTCTCACTAAAAACTTCAGATTTGTCACTCAGTGACAAATCTGAAGTGTTTGGTGAGAACAAATTACTTGTGCAACAATAACAATGCAGTGGGAATGCATTTACATATGTCGTGGAAACAAACACTCCAAACCGACGTTTCACGACAATCTAAAACAACACTCTTCAAACAACAGCCACGGTCTCCATCACGTCATCATATGACAAAATTGAATTACGAAGAGGTTTAAGATTCAAAATTTCGGAACACACACTGAGTTCGAGTATATAAAAGAGTTTGTATATTGCAGCACACTTGCAACTTGTGTATCGTTGAAGTGTAGAGAAACGATTCGAAGGCTTTTTTCGCCTTTCTATACCAACTGCAATTATTGCAGCAAACTCGCCACGAATTAAAAACAGTCAGTTCGCTTCTATTGTTGTCCATGACCAAGAAGAAAATTATGAGCTAAAGACTGAGGAGTGCGTTGCATGTGTAGAACGTATTTTAATTTGTCGTCACAACGGTAAATCCCCGTAAATCAAAGTTTCTCGTGAGACATTTAAAATATGTCGTTCCATAAATTAATTTAAAAGGAACGGAAAATATGTTCGTTTGATGAATTGCAAAGATTTGGAGCTATAAATGCAATTTGATTTCAAATTTATCTATTATTCTGAACACCATTTATTCATTGATGACGAGTTAGTATTTTTATTCGAGTAAGCGAAAATTGTTTCGAATAATATTTGTCATTCACAAACAATAAACAGTAATTCATCATTCGCATAAATTACGGCAAAGTCTAGTGCTAAGGCAAGCGCATAGCGTGCGCACACACGCAGCTGCGTGTACATGGAATCGCGAGGTTGTCATTAGTGTGTGTGGTCTTCGGCAACTTCCGCCAACGTTCGCGAAGCGTATTAGCGCTCTCACCCGCGTGGGAGGCACGCGGTTGCAGGGCTTTACCGAGTACGTCGATGTTGCGGCTCGAGTGAAAGAGGGGCTAGAAGTGTGCGTGCCCGTACTCCCACTGCTAATAAACGGTGCGCAACAGTTCGTGTTGACACGCCTTCTTATCTGTGCTAGGGTAGCTGTACAATGTGCAATAGCTGCCCCTACAATACGATGATTCTGGGTGCTGTGTCGACATCCAGAACCTCGTCTACACGTGTACGAATGTTCACGTAACCACTGATACCAGTATCACTCCGCAACTGACACAGCACGTCCAAACTGAGTGGCGATTCTCCGAAAGGGCCACCCTGTCCCACCACTCGGAATGTCACAATTTGATCCCTTTCAAACTCACTCAGTTAGCTGTAGGAAACAAATGGTTCAAATGGCTCTGAGCACTATGGGACTTAACATCTATGGTCATCAGTCCCTTGAACTTAGAACTACCTAAACCTAACCAACCTAAGGACAGCACACAATACCCAGTCTGTAGGAAACAAACGGCTGATAACAGACGGCAAACCCAAGTGCGAACGTAAACGGTTAAAAAGTGGGCAGTCCGTCAGGAAGTGGCGAACAGTTAGAACTTGGACGCAAAGGATGGGGCCCCGTGGTAGCCAAGCACGAACCTGCCGAAGTGTAGCGAAGGGGGGGGGGGCAGATTGTTCAAATGTGATTCACTACCTCTCAAAATGCGAAACTACACACACTGCCAATTTTGTAGAATTCTATGAACTAAGCTCTTCGCAATACGGCTTCTTATTATAGACCTACAGGAGCAGTTGTGGCTCAACGTTTATTTTGTCTGTCTGTCCAATAAGACTTCTCTACAGTAAAGCTACTACTTGACAGTGCTCCTGAAATACCATTGCCAATAGGTTTCACAGTAGCCACGCTATGGAGGATCGCTGTAACTTCGTGAAACACCTTTTAGTAGTTTCTTGTGACATACGGGGGGGGGGGGGGGGGAAGAGTACATACAGAGTGGGGAATCAACTGCTCTATTTCCTGTTTGCAGACCTACGAAGTCGAGAAGTGTTATCGGGCGAAATGCCTCCCACTCACTTCTAACACCCCTCTCCCCCCACCCTGTTACACTCTCAGAACACTATTCCTTAATACGTCTCTAAGACATTTAGTCGTGTTACATTTAATATTTGTTGTTAACCCACTTCATTTGAAGACAAACATTTATTTTATACCGTTGAAGACCCCTGCGTGTACTGTAGGTCAAGGAACAACAAGGAAGGAGAAAATGGGGGAAAGGAAGAAAGGCAGGAGAGGTGCCCCACCCAGCAAGCAGCCAGAGGCCCCAGAACAGAAGAAAGTGTGATTGCGTCGATGCCCCCGCCACATACCACAGGCGCCCCACGCAAAAACACCCAGCGAAGTTACATAGGCAAGGCGAGAGAAGCACAGGAGAACTGAGGAACGACACAAAGTCGAACAGAGCACGCGAGAAGGGGGAACGAGATCATAAGAGTGGGGTAGGGCGAGGGCTGTGGCGGACTACCGAGCCCCCACAGCTGTTGCTCATTTGGGGCACAGGAGGCAACAGGGCGTCCTTCAAAACGCTCAATGGGTTGACAAGGCAGAGGCTCCCTTCCTCAAACAGGACCTCACTCACAGAGAATAGTAAAAACCCTCTTCACGAATAAATCTTAAAACCCAGGTTAGCCGACGAGGCATCGTCCACAAACACCAGAGGTAGTGAGTCAGAAACATTAGGAATCGACTGCAGGGCGGCTAGGTTAGGACAGCCCAGCAAAATGTGGGTCGCCGTCGAACGCATGTCACAGTGACAGGAAGGCGGAGCCTCGCGACAGAGGAGACGACCGCGAGTAAGCCCAGTACCGTCGATGTGGAGCCAGCAAACAGCGACACAGGCCTCCAGAGAGGCCCACCTAGAAAACCTCCACAAATTCGTTGTCTCCTTTATCGTCCCCAGTTTCGTTGAAAGACTCAGAGTAGGCCATTCCGCACTGCAAATCCTGTCGGAGGTCCGATTCCGAAATACCGAACTCGAGAGGTAGCTTGCTGGTAGACAATGTCTCCAGCTTGGCGAGTTCATTCCCCGGGATCTCGACGTGACCTGGGATCCGGACAAAAAACACCGAGCGTCCACGCCGTTGGAGGGCAGAAAGGGAATCCTGGATAGCGAGGCTATAGAGATGACGAGGGTAACACTGATCGAGAGCGTGTAAAATGCTCAGAGTTACTACGAATGAGAAACGACGCGTCTTGCAAGAACGGATATGCTCGAGAGCACGACAGATAGCTACCAACTCTGCAATGAAATCAATGCAGCCATCAGGCGAGGAGTGGAGTGGAGTCCATTACAGCTCGCACGAATGTAAGCTAAGCCAAACGTGGCCGGCAACAGTCGAGCTATCGGTACACATTACTTCTGAATACCGAAATGTGGCGAAAATGGAGAAGAATTGGCGGTGGAGGGCCTCAGAATGAGCCGAGTCTTTCCGACCTTGTGATAGGTGAAGACAGAGCTGTGGATGGGGAATACATCGTGAAGAGGATGCCAGTGGGTCCGGAGAAGAGGTGGTAGAGGGAAAAGCTGGAGTTTGGAAAATTGACCCGATGCGAATGGGGATTGTAACTAGACTTGGCCGCCATTGCGGGAGGTGGATCTCCATATCTGAAAGACGAGACGGTAGTTCGGGTGCAGCAGATGCGTAACGCATAAGCAGTGAACTGCTGTTGGGGCAGAACCCACAGCGGTGGAATCACTGAGGCTGATCAGGGGACTAGTCCGAAAGGCACCGTTGCTAGTCGTGCCTGTGAATGGTGTATCGCATCCAGCATCTGTAACGTCATCGGTGTTCCCGAAGTATGCTGAACTCCCGCAATCCAGACTGACAGTATCTTTTTTGTAGGAAATCTAATGTAGTCTAATTCTGCACGAGAACATTTTTGCTAGGAGTTGCACTTTTTGAGTTATTCGAGGAGAACATAATAATGTTACCTTTAAACTCAACTCCTCCCTCTCACCAACTTTCTCTACCTCCATTGGATAAGATTTTAGTGCGCTTTTCATGACACTCCCTCCTACAAGTGGATAAAAATTTTCCCCCCTTATATTGCCTTCGTTGGGTGGATTGTAAGGCTTATAGACAACATTTCGTCGAGGTCAAAAATGACTCTACGGTGCGCTTCAAGTGAGAGTACCCGCCAGAACTGATTTCTGCAATCCTAACATAACTAAGAATTTCAGTCAGTTGAAAACGTCTGTAACCCGTTTTTACTGCTTCAAGTCGCAAAGTGCTCTCCTAACAATTTCAGTGTAGCAAGTGATCCTTATTAACGTTTAAGAAACCCCCGAAGTGATTTACATGACTAAGACCAGTGACTTAATACAAGACATGGGGGCTGCAAATGTTGGGAAGTGCCCTAGCAGTCGATGACTAATGTTGAACATATAACGTCACCAGATGACGTACCTCGCCGCACATGCAGTGGTTGGGCTTGTCGATCTTACCGTCGTCGGTAGTTTATTTTTTTCTTCTTTTTCTTCCAGCACATGCGTGAAGGGATGACAGAGCGTTGCAATAGTTGCATTCAATCCAACAGTGCAAATTTCGAAGACCTTTAGTAAACGTCATCTGTTGTCAACGTGGAACTATTGTCCTCGCTTCATCCAAGGAAAAGCTGTTGATATTGTGTTTCCTCTTTCGCCCTTTCGTGTTTTTTTTCCTTTAGAGACTATAGTATAGAAAACAGGTAATTTACTGGTAACGACGCAATTCGGAAGCTAATATTCATTTAGTTGCGACGCAATACGGTAGGTTTTAGTTTCACTGTACTTTGCAATAAACCAACGGAGACCGCGAGATCGGTAAATAAAATAATAAATATTACCTCAGTGGCAAGGCTTAACTGTCTAACACAATGAAAACTGCCTGCCAGAGGCAGGACTCGAACCATAAGGCCCCACGAGCTGCAGTAGCGCACGTAGGCCGAAGCAACACCGACGTGAAGACTTTTGCGTTGCGATGACGAGGTCCGACACACCAATTGCCTCAACTGCTGCGCGTGCGACGAGGTAAGTCATCTGGCGACGTCATATGTTCAGCATTTGTCATCCACTTTTGGGTTATTTACCAACATTCGTGGTACCATGTATCTTACATTAAATTGTCTCCGCGTCATCTACGCCGCTTCTGGTTTTTTTAAACGTTAAGAAGAATCACCCTGTATATGGACAACGTAAGAACAAAGAATTATTTTCATTACTGCAAGAAGACAGGCACGCATCGTTTGATACATCGATATTTAAAACGCCAACATATTTGTGAATCCTGATTCCCTTCGCCTTACACAGGGAACTGCTGCTGCTTTGCTATCAGCTTTTAACCCCAAGTAGCAGCTTCCAACCTGATAAAATTCACTCTATCTTTTTTCAATTAAACATGAAGGAACACAGTTTTGTTGCGTTATGGGTCTTCCGCGAAGGGGTATCTATATTGTTCCAGAGTGTGCTGGACTGTAACAACAGTTTTTCTGAAGTTCTGAAACTCCCTATTACAATTACAACTCAAAAGTTTAACACACGACACGTGACGCTTAGAAAATTGTGAAGTACTCGACAGGCACACAACGTATAAGCCAATTTGAATTTTAGATGGAAGGGCACATTGAAAATTAAATTCGTACTGAAAAAAACCTGAGACAGTTAAGCAGGAGCAGAAAAATGAGAGGTAGATCTGGTGACAAACGCATCAGACAACCTGCAAACAATATTTTCAAATTTCTGTTACTGAGGTGGTTTGTTAACAAGATGTAACCAAAGGATTAGAAAATGAAGTTTTTATTTCAATAATTTTAACTACTGCGGAAAAAATTTTGAAGAACGTCTTTCCTATGCAGCAAGAAACACCATTATGAGTTACTACTCGTCAACAAGTTTAGAATATTGGGTGCTGCAGAGTTGTGTGATTTATGTTTTACCTCTTTCTGAAAGTAATTTACGTTAATAATTGTGAACCAAACTGGAAAAAACCAGTGTAATTGAGCATACTGTGGTGACCGATAACGAGCGTAATTATTTCTCTACTAACCCAATGACACATCTGATGGCAGGTAACTGAAGAACTCGCCGTGGCGCCGTAGAAGTGCGAGATAATCTGATGAAACTAGGCTGCTCCGGAGCCGCTGTTTTACGGCAGTAAAGAGAGCAGTGGTGAGTGACAAGCGGGTCGGAGGTCAACTGCCAGACGACTCAGACCTATTGCAGGCGACCCGCCAGCTCGCTGCCTCTAAATTAGCCAATGAAGTGGCGCGTGATTTCTCGCCAGGAGCGCGCAGCCGAGTCAAATGCTCCCTTGCCTCAGCCACAAGCCACGCTGCCGCCTAGCCTTGCTAATCAGAGGTGAAGACAACACACATCCCCATCGAGCATACTGCCACTGAAAGGTTCGAGAAACCTGTCATACCTAAATGCATTGAATATATTTAATTCATCTGTCACCATTGTGTAACATTTCACTTTTTTTCGGAAACGTCAATGTTTACTAGGCACCATCTTAAATTTATTTTTTCTTCTTAGGTCTCGCTGTTCTTTTGTTTTTACCATCGAGAAGGCGCCTTTTTGCGTAAAGAAATGTTGTAAGTTCTCCAAAAAGTTTGACAGCTCGATACGCGGAGGCTATAGTTAGGCCTATGGCATGGCCATCACTAGGCAGCTTCCCCAGACAAATGAAAAATCTTTGTTCCTTGCCTCCATTAGTACAGGACTTCGAATGAGGAAGGATACGTTTGTCAACAAATCACGTGCAACGCACCGCACTGAGGACATAAGTCAGTTACACAGTACCCTGCAGCAATGGCTGAAAATTATGTAGGTTACGTAATAGCGGGGGATTAAACTTCAGAATCACTAGCTTGTCCTTCTGCGTTCGAAATTGTTTTGACTAAAGACACGAGACTACAGATTCCTTGCCAGTCGGAATGAATAAATTCTCCGAACGGGTATTCATTCGATGCTTCGAGAGTAGCAGTTGCCATACTTTGTATTTCCAAACGCGTCTGCCAAAAGAGGCTGAATTGGTTATTTTATCATCGGTTATCCATACTAGTCAACTGAAAATCTTAGAAAGACACTAGTCGAGGCAGCAGAAACTAAATTCGGTAAGGAGGAAAGATGATCATTAAGTCTGTGTGTCGTCTATTTTGTTAAAAGCCAATAGCGAGGAAACGTGCTTCGCTAAAAAAAAAAATCATAGCCCAGTACTACGCTACAGTGCCGTCTTAATAAAGAATAAGAACAAAGCTAATGATTTCAGACTAATTCCACTACTGGGCTATGACCTCCACCTCTCATGGGTGTTACACTTTGTCGTCCAGTACCTAGTATCTGCCCGTCGTCATACGTAATTGTGGATTCCCTACTGTCTCCATTCTCTACTTAAGAATTCCCAAATGCTTGGGTACTTCGCAATAAATTACTAAGACGAATAAAGGTAACAGACGAGTAGCTGTTCGCACGACTATTTAGGACAAAAAACGGGTTTGCGGGATGTCCGAGTTGCCTATGAGCATTCCTTTAATAAATACTCTCGCAAAGATTGAAGCACAAGAATGTAGGCCAACTTCGTGCCGTGTCTTGACCGGAAGCCTTTAATTCTCTATCTATGTAAACCACAACCAATGAGACGTACTACACTATTACAAGGCCATGTCGCCCAGCATAGTTAAATAGTTAACGTGTCCTTACAATTACTAATTTCCGCCGTCTGCAACTTTACTACTAGGTTAAAAAGTAATAAATTACCGACCTATGTTCTTTAAAGCTGGCGTAAATAATTACTTGAAACTATTTGTTTTTGCCCCTTTCGTACACTTAAAGTTTGGGCAGCAACTACTCGAGAATGTCAATGAAGCTTTTTTTGTTCTCAACGGAGGCAGTGGACAAGCAGTGAAGCCACAGCAAAAAACATTCAGAGACCTTGGAAGTGTTTCTTCACGTCGTACGCCTGGCAGTTTGCCATCGCGCCGACCGGACCTTACAGCTCTATGACAAAGAATGACAAAATTAAGACATCGGCAGCCATTAAATAAGTATATGCTACGCGCGGATAAGTGCGGGGATCGAAGACTCGGCAAGTACCGAGGAACAAGCCTCCATCTGCTGACCACATGGAGCGGGGCAGGGTTTCAATATGTACGTACGTATGTCCGGCTCGAGGTCTTCAGTCCAACGTTGTGGTTTACGTAACGCAGCGTACGTCTCGGGCCACAACAGCCCAACTCGCGAGTCGCGGAACACCAATACACCCACAACAATGAAGTCAGATGTCGCCACTCACCAATGTAAATACTGAATAACGGTAAATAATCAGCCGATGACAACGAAAACTTTACTTCTGATGCACGTAATGAGTAGATAGTTATAGTAATTTTTAAATGTTGTTATATCTTGAGAATCGAGACAAGTAGCTTCAGTTGCTATTACAAAAAGCACGTAAAACACACACCTCGTTACAATTCTCTGTAATACACATTTTGTGAAGAGTGTATACAGTGCTCACATGGGGACAAGTTGAATATTTAGCTTTTGCTGAAACAGATAAAAAGAAATTCTGTACTGATATCACTTATCGAGAAATTGTGTAATACCTCTATCTTCACTGACAAGGCGCTAAATTTAATGGTACAGTATTTTCCGGTTTCTGTAAAGCGGAATTTATGTTAATTATGTTCACACGAGTTAAACAGTGCAACTGAACGAGTAAACACTGGAGTGACAGGTGACAGCCATAACTTTATGGTATAGAAACTATCTCCATAGATTATGCTTGGCTTCTTTCGGGGTTGAGCGATGTCATTGCAAGTAGCTTGCTATTACTGATATGCTTTGGAGTTATTTAAGAAAACTTCCGGGGAAATAGTGTGTGCTCCGAGAGATCGCTTTTCATAGCAGTGACCGCAAATATTAGGCGAGTGAGCTAATTTTTAACAGGGAGAAGGAAGATTTTCTTGTAGCGAACTGTACCTCTTGCTTGGATACACAACCTCCAAAATTAGTACCATTACGTGCTCCGTTTGATCTGTGCTTATGGGGCACGCGTCCAAGTTGCCAGGAAGTGGAAAAAATTGGGTTTAGTAGCTGCTTTTAACTCTCTACGTAATGTTTGTACATTTTAAGTAATAGTTTTTTTCCTTAAAAAGAAATTTGTTGTTGTATTATTAGTTCTTACGCTGCTCGTGGGCCAAAGTAAACTTACGGCCAATACCTCAAAATTAGAGTGGCTCAACGGTGAAGTGAATAATTATGGATCCAGGAGTGTGATGCTGTTTTTACCAATCACTTATTTCATTTTGTTAACGTGGTGGTTCCGAGTACACGTTAAACTGTAGTCCCCACCCCAATAATTACCAGTTCAAAGATACGAGGAAGGCAGGGGTATACATGCTTCGCACTTCTGGTGACGACAGCCTTTTACTCCGAAATTGTCGAAGAGCATACTGACATCTGCGCCTTAGCGACCTGAGCGCGGGGCGTGACCTTTGCCTACGCGCAACCTGCAGGATGCCTTAGTCTGAACAGGAGGGAAAAGAAAAATAAAGCGCAGAGGAGGGCGAGGGCAGAGTAGAGCAGGGCGAAAGCGAGACGAAGGGCGAAGGGCCAGGGGCCAGGGCGCAGGCCCAGGTGAAGCGCGCGCGCTCGTGCGCGCGCCGAGCTATTGTACGCGTGTGACGTCACCAGTGTATATCCGACAGTGAGGTAACGTGCTGGGAACTTGGCGTACAGTCGCGGCGCAGCCAAGTTGCGCGCGCCGCACCAAATTTAAACGGCGCGCGCGCGAGGCCCGCCAACAGCTGCGAGCTACTACCCAGCCCGTAGGAATGATTTAGCGGTCAAGACTCGCTGCCGGACTAGTTTTTTACCGTCGACAATCACGTCGTACCTGTTCTCAGCTTGTGGCTCTCGTCAACCGGTTAAGTGACTACGTTTTCGTGCCATTCCCCATATGTACCCCGATCTTTCCATGTTTACTTCTTTACGACCAGCTGTTCCGACGTTTCCTCTCCGCCGACAGATTTCGCGTGTTCGGAATTTTTTCGAGCGAGATTAGCTAACGCCCGTCCACCAGCGGGGCAGCATTCGATTCTCAGCCAGTGTCTTAATGAAGAGCATAGTTTACGTATGAGGCACAAGAAGGTAAGGAAATTCTTACACTTTGGTACGTCGGCGGTGGGCACCGGCCTCTGAATAACCTTCACCCAGTCGGTACTGCCCGAGCATTTCTCATCGACCACATACAGCTAGCAACGTCAGAATGATAGTAAAAGGACAGGTGACACCTGTTACACTTTCTACTAGGCTGTTAGTGCCGTATTCCGAAGTTTTTCCTGATATCAGTGAACAGATGTTACCAAATATTTCTAGGAGAGCTGGAGGTATTAAAATAAGAGAGAGAGAGAGAGAGAGAGAGAGAGAGAGAGAGGGGGGGGGGGCGCAGTACTGAAGTAACAGTTTTCGAGGTTCGAGGTGCCGATGATCCAAGGCTTCCACTTCCACGTAAGTTTCCTCAGTATCAATAGGACAAACGTTAGTAAACAATACTTTTCACCTACTTGCATTATAGTGAAGTCCACACAGTGTTAGTGTGTGTGTGTGTGTGTGTGTGTGTGTGTGTGTGTGTGTGTGTGTGTGTGTGTGAGTGTGAGTGTGTGTGTGTGAGTGTGAGTGTGTGTGTGTGAGTGTGAGTGTGTGTGTGTGTGTGTGTGAGTGTGAGTGTGAGTGTGTGTGTTTTAAGAGGATATTGAGTGTCATTTCCAGAAACGTTTCGTGTGCAATACAGATAAAAATCTTGGCAGTCAGTAGCAAATGCCTCCATTTTAAAAGCAAAACCTTTAATCCACAGTCGCAGGCTTTCAACAACAACTTTTTTTAATGAAGACAAATTAAAACTACATTCTTTTCAGAAACGAACTTGTTGAATGAGAGTGTGTGTGTGTTCATATACCCTATCCACACATATACTCCGCAAGCCATCATACGATGCATGGAGGAGGGTACCTCGTATTACTACTAGTCATTCTTCGTCCTGTTCTACTCTCAAATGAAGCGAGGGAAACAAGACTGCCTGTATTATTCCATACGAATCCTTGTTTCTCTTGTTCTCTTTGTATACGTGATCTTTACGCAATATGTATGCTAACGGCAGTAGGATCGTTTTGCAGCTTGTAGCGAATTCCACTTCCCTAAACTTTCTCAACAGTGTTTCCCATTTGAGTCCACGTAGCACTTCTGAAATACTCGCGTGATCATCGAACCTACCGTCAACTATTAGCATGCCTCTGCACTGCACCGTGGCAATACCTACTCAAGAATGTGTCACACGCCTGCCTTTTTGTAGGAAAGTCTGCTCATTACGTTCTTTCATCATTATACATACATTGCGCGCTATTTTGAATGAGTGGCTATCACACACTACATGTTAATTACAGTACTTACTCCGCCCTCTAACAAGCAACTACTAAAGCGGGAAAGGTACACTCTTCTTCATACGTACAGCCAATCTGACTGACATGCTCATTTTGTAAGAAGCAGAAAGAAATACTTCACTTTTTCCCCTTCTTTAAAATTTTGTTTTGTTTGGTTTCAGGTGGAGAATATTTCACCACATACAATTATTGCACAGAATGATATAAACAGGACATTTAACTGATTTTATTACAGAATGCGAAACATAATTAAACGAGAGAAGTAGTCGACAAACCAAATCACGCTGACTACACCATTACAACAAAACGCACGAGATTTTATGATTAAATACAGTTCCGATGTTATTCAATCTGTATATTGAGGAAGCAGTAAAGGAAACTAGAAATTTGGAGTAGGCATTACGTATAGCATGAAGAAACAAAAACTTTTAGATTTGTCGCTGACACTGTAATTCTATCAGAGAGAGCAAAGACTTTGAAGATTACTTGAACAGAATGGATAGTATGTTGAGAGGATATAAGATGAACAACAACAAAAGCAAAACGGGGTTAATGAAACGTAGTCAAATCAGGTGGTGGTGATGGAATTAGATTAGGAAGTGAGACACTAAAGTAGTAAATGACTTTCGCTATTTTGGGAGCAAAGTAACTGATGATGGTCGACGTAGGAAGGATATAAAATGTAGACTGGCAATGGCAAGGAAAGCATTTCTGAAGAAGAGAAATTTGTAACACTGAGTATAGATTTAAACTTCAGGAACTCATTTCTGGAAGTATTTGTATGGAGTGTAGCCATGTATGGAAGTAAAACATGGATGATAAACAGTTTAGACAAGAAGAGAATAGAATCATTTGAGATGCGGTGATACAGAAGACTGCCGAAGATTAGATGAACAGATCACGTAATTAATGAGGGGTAAAAATCTTACTGGGAGGCCGAGAGATGAATACAGTAAGCAGTTTCAGAAGGACGTAGGTTGAAGTAGTTATTCGGAGATGAAGAGGCTTGCACAGGATAGTGTAGCATGGAGAGCTGCAACAGATCAGTCTTTGGACTGAAGACCACCACCACCACCATATATATACACATAATGAAACATTAAAGATGTACTCAAATTTCAAAGTTCCCTTTTACAAAGACGAATTTAATGGGAAATACCTTTGGCAAAAGAGCTACCCTAAGAGAAAAACAGTCTCATTGTTAATATGTTTTACAGTGTACTACTACTACTACTACTACTACTACTACTACTTCTTGGATGAGGTTATTTATCACATTCTATGAATGAATGTACGAAGCCCTTGTCAACGAGGCGCGCATCACGGTTTGAAGAAGGAAAGAATTTTAGCAAACGTCTCGTTGAACTGGTAATCACATGACCTGTTCTTAGTCTTTTAAGAGTAACAGTTTCTCTCTTCGCGAGAGAGAAGTTGAGAAACCGAGAGTAGTGTGGAATCTGTTGCTGAATCGCCCAATAGAATATGCCTTTGTTGATACGGTCTATTTTCAGCACCTCTGTCATTCCGTTTTGCTTGTCTGGCGAGCATTCTACAACATCACTTTATGGTAGGGGACTGTCGGCGGGAAGTAGTTACCAGCTGATCCCCCTAATTCAGCCATGTCCCGGTATCCATTCAAGATGAATCCGCTGAGGCAGCTCCTTTGCTCGAGTGAGACTTCGTATCATATCGTGTGCTAAAGGATTAACAATTTTTCTTTCGGTTGCTGTCTTAAGATACTATAGGGCACTCAACGAGTCCGTATATACTAGGACCTGGAGACATTTGAGTTCACAATATCCAGCATGGCTCGATGAATGGCGTACAACTCCGTTGTTAAATTCGACGCTTCAGTACGCAATAGGAAAAATTCTCCTCCGCCCTTTTTGATCATCAAAAATTACGGTTCCCGTAGACACATAGACTTTGGAACCATCCATGTAAAGCTGGAATCACTCATACCAGTTACGACGCAGTTTCAACTGTGTAGTAGTAGTAGTAGTAGTAGTAGTAGTAGTAGTTCACTCTGCGTTACAAATGTGTTAGATGTATGATCGTCAAATACAGCGTAGTGAATTTTTGAAGAGAAATCGTTTGCTTGACATCACACGTCTTCTGAAAAATTGATGTTAACATTATGCTGTCGGATGTTTCAAGATTTCGTGATACAACATGATATAGTGATAGGAGAGGTTTGGGTTCTTCGACCAGTATGACAATCTGTATCAGATGTACTAATCGAGGTAAATTACATTGTAATGAATGTTTACGCCAGGATATGACCCTTAACATATATCTACCATCAGTGGGTGTAACTGCCAGGTCCGATTGCATGACAGATATAGGTGTCGTTTTATTATACGATAGCCTCAACAAATATGTAGAGCTGCTGATTGTACAGGGTCTAGCATCTTCATTCGTAACGTGGGAGCGAAGTCGTACAACATATAGCCATATTCCCTGTTGCTCCAAAATATTTACACAGAGAGTCCTAGGGTCCGCTCCCCGGTCAGTGCAAGACAAAGCTTTCAGGATACTAATCCTCTTATCTCTGTTATCCTGGAGTTGGTTGCTACTTTTTTGCCAGGTTAGTCGAATGTTTAGCCACATACCAAAAGATTTGACAGGAGTAGATACTAAAAGCTTATTAATTTGCGAGGAAACTGCGTCTTTGTCTACCACGTGTCTACACTAGACAGCCAGATGGCATTCCTCAGGTACCTCATCCATCCCGGCCTCGAGTGACCCATTTACCACTATCGACACCTCGTACTAAGTAGTTCAAGGCAGAGATCTGGTCCTTGTGCTTTGCGTATATCGTAAAGTCGTCCGCATACCGCAGAGAGGTGACAAGATAACGTAATCTTTTACCAATCTCCCTAGCACGTATTTTAAAAAGTATGGGCTCAACACATCTCTCTGTGGTAGACCTTTGTAGATGGTTCTGGAAACCAGTTGTCAGTCCATCATGCTTGATCGTAATATCATGTGATGATGTGACTGCGATTACCAGTTGAGTATGTTCGGTGGTAAAACAAGATTACGTAAGTTTGTCATAATATAATAGGAATATCAACACTGCCGTTTGCATCTTTTATATCTAGAAAGGCTGCAAACGTGTGTGTATCTATATATTATTTTACAGGGTGGTCCATTGATCGTGACCGGGCCAAATATCTCACTAAATAAGCGTCGAACGAAGAAACTACGAATAACGGAACTTGTCTAGCTTAATTTAAATAGGAACTCCCATTTTTATTACATATTCGTATAGTACGTAAATAAATATGAATGTTTTAGTTAGACTACTTTTTTCCCTTTGTGATAGATGGCGCTGTAATAGTCAAAAACATATGGCTCACAATTTTAGACAAACAGTTTGTATCAGGTAGGTTTTTAAATTAAAATACAGAACGTAGGTACGTTGAACATCTTATTTCGGTTGTTCCAACGTGATACATGTACCTTTGTGAACTTATTTCTGAGAACGCATGCTGTTACAGTGTGATTACCTGTAAATACCACATTAATGCAATAAATGCTCAAAATGATGTCCGTAAACCTCAATGCATTTCGCAATACGTGTAACGACATTCCTCTTAACAGCGAGTAGTTCACCTTCCGTAATGTACGCACATGCATTGACAATGCGCCAACGCATGTTGTCAGGCGTTGTCGGTGGATCACGATAGCAAATATCCTTCAACTTTCCCCGCAGAAAGAAATCCGGGGACGTCAGATCCGGTGAACGTGCGGGCCATGGTATGGTGCTTCGACGACCAATCCACCTGTCATGAAATACGCTGTTCAGTACCGCTTCAACCGCACGCGAGCTATGTGCCGGACATCCATCATGATGGAAGTACATCGCCATTCTGTCATGCAATGAAACATCTTTTAGTAACATCGGTAGCACATTACGTAGGAAATCAGCATATTGCACCATTTAGATTGCCATCGATAAATTGGGGGCCGATGATCCTTCCTCCCATAATGCCGCACCATACATTAACCTGCCAAGGTCGCTGATGTTCCACTTGTCGCAGCCATCGTGGATTTTCCGTTGCTCAATAGTGCATATTATGCCGGTATACGTTACCGCTGTTAGTGAATGACGCTTCGTCGCTAAATGGAACGCGTGCAAAAAATCTGTCATGGTCCCGTAATTTCTCTTGTGCCCAGTGGAAGAACTGTACACGACGTTCAAAGTCGTCGCCATGCAATTTCTGGTGCATAGAAATATGGTACGGGTGCAATCGATGTTGATGTAGCATTCTCAACACCGACATTTTTTAGATTCCCGATTCTGGCGAAGTTTATCTGCTACTGATGTGCCGATTAGCCGCGGCAGCAGCTGCAACACCTACTTGGGCATCATTTGTTGCAGGTCGTGGTTGACGTTTCACATGTGGCTAACACTTATTGTTTCCTTGAATAACGTAACTATCCGGCGAACAGTCCGGACACTTGGATGATGTCGTCCAGAATACCGAGCAGCATACATAGCACACGCCCGTTTGGCATTTTGATCACAATAGCCATACATCAACACGATATCGACCTTTTCCGGAATTGGTAAACGGTCCATTTTGACACGAGTAACGTATCACGAAGCATGTACCGTCCGCACTGGCGGAATGTTCCGTGATACCACGTACACTATTACAGCGCGATCTATCACGAAACGAAAAAAGTGGTCCAACTAAAACATTCACATTTATTTACGTACTACACGAATATGTAATAAAAATGGGGTTCCTATTTTAAAAAACCCAGTTGATATCCGTTTGACCTATGGCAGCGCCGTCTAGCGGGCCAATCGTAGCGCCATCTGGTTTCCGCCTTCAAACTAGACGAATTTCTTTCTTCGTAGTTTTTTCGTTTGATGCTTATTTCGTGAGATATTTGGCCCGGTCACTATCAACGGACCACCCTGTATATATAGTCAGATAAGTTCAGTTGCACGTTAGTAAGAAGGGTATTTAGTGAATCTGATGTGCTAATATTTTTCTGGAAATCAATGCTCTACAAACCACCCGAATCTATTCTTTATCATCCTATTCATAATCTCGTAGATACGTGAGATTAAGGTTTTTGGGCAGAATAGGTGAACTGACACTGGATCTTTTCCCTGTTTAGGAACTCCATTGTTCAGGGGCATACGAGTAAATCGTTGCTAAGTTCGAGAAAAGTAATCATTTTTTAGGGGAAATTAAAAATCGTGGAACACGAAATTTTGTCTGGTGCCTTGTCTCTTCTTCGGATAGTAGTTTTTCCATTCAGCGTAGGAAAAGCGACCGTGGAAGTTTAGTGCCACGACAAGCAGAACGTTGGAAGCGGTGCCCAATGCCTAATCCGGCATAAATCTGTGTCGGCCATTAATTTTAAGGATGATTCACTAACATTTATACTTAGAAAATGATTTGCGAGGACGAGCAGAATTTTAACGACTGTGATTCGACTACCTTTGACGCTAGTTGTCTTTATCTACAGTTAAAATTTATTGCTGCTGAACACGCACTGTATTTAGCCCCTGTAAGTCCTCCAGGATCGCTACTGAATTATGTCTTTTGTTAAATGACCGTGTATATTGCTATAAAATATTGTGGAAACTTTGCGGTAGCCAGTTAAATGGTTATTTTCTTCAGCTGAAAACACTATCAAATTGAGTTAATGTATTTTGTGATAGAATTTTAATTAAAAAAATTTCATTTTAAGTCTGCCACTAAGTATTCGCAATGAAGTAGATCATAGAGGATCGGCTTTCATGTTTTCTGCTCAGTTACGTCTTACCAGCGTAGCAGTGCTACCATAAGAAAACACTTCCTACACGGAAACTTTCGTTCTATGGCGAGTGTGATGAATCCTTTGATATCTCGAGAGATATTGAATTTAATTGTTGGGAAGAGAAAATGCGGCAAATGAAACAGGCGAAATTGAATACAAACATCTAAAATATTAGACACGGGAAATGCAAAATAGCTAAGCAGGAGTGGCTAGAGGACATTTAAACCTATATAAGCATGTTTCGCGAGAGGAAATACAGATATTGTCAACAGGAATACCACAGAGTGCTTTGGAGAAAAGAAGCAATAGTACGAATATCAAGAGCACAGATTGTGACGAAACAAGCGCTGCATCATTGTGAGGGATACAGAAGCGAGCGAGTGCCGGAACTTATCCAAGTTCACTTCCCACTAGCGCCAGGTCACAACAACGCGCCTGCGCGCAGCATAGTAATTATTGCGCCATAATCTAAGACTGAAATTAAAAATTAAAACCACTTATCTAAACTTTATAAGTGTATGCTTTAGTATATTAATGTTGAAACTCAACTCTCGGAATGACCACATGGAGAACCTTTGCTAAATTATTATTTTTTAAAAAATGGAGCTAAATAATGGAACTAGAAAGCTAAAATACGTTCACCATGTGCAAATTTATGGAACAATGAAGTGTCAAGTCCCAACTTGATCAGTGCAATATTTTGGTCAAAAACGGCGTTTTTACGAAAATTTGAGGGCGCTAAATATACTCAGAACGATGAGAATTTGTATGTAGCCTCAGTTTGATAAGAACATTAACTACGTCACTCCATTAAGCTAGCTCTATTAGTTTTGAAGTTATTAAGAACTAAATTTGGAACAAAAGCGTCTTTATTCAAAATAGATTAGGAAATTGGTAAGGTCTTTTAGGACCAAACAGCTGAGGTCATCGGTCCCTAAGCTTACACACTACTTGATCTGCCTTAAACTAATCTACGCTAAGGACAACACACACACACACACACACACACACACACACGCACGCCCGAGCGAGGGAGGGAGGACTCGGACTCGAACCTCCGAGGGGGGGGGGGGGGGGGAGCCGCGCGGACCGTGACAACAGGGCGCCTAAGATACCCCAGGAGGTCATAATTCAGCGCTTGATTACATTCATTAAATAATACAGCTGCAACAAGTTTCAGGGCTTTAGTGTAAATAACAACAAAAACAAGGACTGTAGTACAGAGCTCATGTTTTACTGTCCTTTCCGTTCTAAAAATTCTAGCCAGCGAAGTTTAAATGCAGTCGAGCTAAAACTTCCGCAGTAACTAAAACCAGCTTAACTCCATTCATATAAAAATTACGAAGATTGTAAATCCTTACACGACATTTATTAATTAATACGTGTCCAAAATAGAGACCAGTTAGATACTGCTACTTGTGCCTGTGGCTGTTTATAGAACATATTCCCCGCTGCGCCCAAACACAAATACGACCAGGGAGGCAATAAGAGAGAGACTTCACACCGAGCTATCTAACACCTTATTGAATCATTAGGTAATAGAATATTTGCTATAGATTTTAGTGCATAATAGTTACTTTTGCTCTTTATTTGTCAGAAAGCACATTGGTGCAAGGCTAATAGCAGGGGCATTCAAAGCTAAGAAGGAAATTGTATTGGTTTTATGTAAAAGAATCTAACGTTTATTATGTAAAGGATATTATTGTTACTTTATTTAGAACGTGAAAGTGGTCAAGCTTTGATTATTTAAGTATGTTAAAACTTAAAATAATGTAGAATAAGCTGTAGCCTATCAGATGGACGACTTCAGGAAAGGGAACTGCCCTGGAGTTGAGCGAAGATGTTCGGCGTGCGGGAAACGCGGTCGGAGCCGGGCAGAGGACACTTCTGGTATAGACACGAAAGAGTGCAGTTCGGCTATAAACACAAAAGTGTACAGTTCGGATTGAGACGCGAAAGCGGATAGTCTGTCTTTAGGCAGCTAGGAAGTGAAACGGCTTAGAAAATTTCGCGTTGTTTCGTATCGCGGAACTTGGTCTCTGAGCGGTGAGCAGCCGCGCGTCTGGTGTGAATAACGTTTCGTGTAAACATCGAGGCGGAGTATTGGACTTGGCTTTCGCGATGGGATTGTGAATGATCGAACTTTGTCAAATGGATATGCGCTCTAGTGTAACAGTAACTCTAAATACGTCCACTTTCGCTAGTAGTTTATTCAGAAAGCAAACATTATTCTAACCAAATCGCACTGTGTGGCCTACGTCTTTCAGCGGTCGTTAATTTAGTTCCCGATATTATTATTACTGTTGTGTTAACTTTGTACTTCGCGAACTTGCCATCAGCCAGACAATTTAACCAAAGGGTCAGAAGTGTGTAATTTAGGGCGTGTAATGCGACGCGTGCGATTCAACCCCTAGACTAGTTCGAGCCAAGACATTTCGACGAAGAGGAACCGCATGTGAGCCCGAACATCTTTGGGATGTCAGCTCGCAGGTGCTACAGAAGAATGCTGAAGATGAAATGAACAGGTCGCGTTTAACTTATGAGGAGGTATTAAACAGAATTCACTGAAAGAAGGGCTCGGTTGATAGGACACATTCTGAAGCCTAAAGGGATCGCTGGTTTAGTATTGGAGGGAAGCGTGGGGGGTAAAAGTCTTAGAGGGTGCCCAAGAGACGAGTGTAGTAAGCAGTTTCGAAAGGACGTAAACTGAGCAGTGTGGAGAGCTGCATTAAACCATTCATCGGACTCTAGAAGACGACGACGACTTCCGTTGAACTCCCCAAATGACCTCTAAATGCAACGCTTTGAAGTTTTTATTAAGCTTGGTTGGTTGATTCTTTGAAAAACAAAATATTGTTATTTTAAAATTTTTCCTACATAGAAGGCGTAGTCAAACCAATCCAATTTAATACATAGGAATTCCTTGGCATGTCTGTCATTCCATTATACAGCTCTGCTAACTGCCGAACACTATTACAGCAGAGTTTGAATTGTTTTGGGCAGACGTATTTGCTAACTGGACAGTTCACGAACAGAAAATTTCGAACTATTAAGAAAACGAGCTTTCAGCATTCTGTGCTACCATCATCACGATTATACATTTCTAAAAGCGAGACACTATGTATCTTTTGTAGATGGTCAATGAACTTTCTCTCTTTACTCATTTAACCTCAACTCATAACGGTTAACGAATGTGTACTTGTATTACCTGTAAAAGATTTTTGTATTTGCCAGAGGAAACAGTAAAAGACTATATTACATTGCCTGCTAGCCTTTGTGCTGTGTATGGGCGAACTTGCTTCGCATAATTGTTACTGCTTTTCCATTGGTATATGGAACAAATTTATATGGCGCTAAATCCACGTAAATTTCCGATGCATTTCCAAACGCTTTCTGCTTTCACACAGGGTGCTTAGCAGTTGAATCTCTGTTGCAAGAGCAGGGGTATGCGAGTACGAGGTTGTGCGAGATTTTTGCGAAATGGTTTCTAACGAAAAGGTGAAAAGGGAACGACCGCAACTGAAGTAAGGGATACATACGATAAAGAGAGAACTGCGAACAGTGTTTTCTATAGCTAATAAGGGACTAAGGAGAAACTTCAGAAAGGTCTGTGGCCCCTTGATGCGTCGTGTGCTGTACCCAGAATTAATACCATCACGAAACTGCACAGTATACATACCTTGGAACGGCATAGGTAAGGTGCCCGATGCAAAATTACGAACTGCTAGCTGACAATCGCAGCGCAGCCTGACGAGGCGAGAACTACGTGCCTCCACCCTCTAGAACATGTAACTACATCTGCCACAGTCGCCCTGTGTAACTACCCAACGTGACAAGGGCTTCCGGTTTACGTGTCAGGTGCACCAGTAGATATTCGCCCGCACATACTCTTCGGCACATTTGAGAGGTTTCAATTTCTAGTGTAACCATGTTTTCGACTAATGAAAACTGACTGGCTGTGGTAGGATTGTTATTTGCTTTTCTTTTACCAATCTTGTGTTAACAGCTTTTCTATTTCCTACATTGTGTCATACACTTTTTACGATCCAAAAAAAGAGATTTCCATTTATGAAATTCAATTAATTCCTCAGTTGTGACATTACTTTTACTATTAGTTATGTTTGAAAACCAAGTCTCAAAAGAAAGGCCTCTACTAACTGCGCTATGAATTAGCTTAACGCCAACAACAGAATTCGGTTTTGAACTACTCGCATACTGACGTGAGAACGAAGATCGGACTGCAAACTTTAAATTTGCGCAGGCTTCTGTTCCGTGAAATATCTTATTTGCGAAAACCCTGTTCTTATGCCGAAGTGACTTGCAAAAGTGGCTTACGAAATGCACTTCGAGCTCTGCTCAGCAGAGACTTAAGTAGAACTGACAGGAGGAGGAGAAGATTCAAAACGAAGTGCAAGTAAGTAGGAGTAATCGACTAAATTACAGGCCCATTTCATTAACGTCTATATGCAGCAAGATTTTGGAACATATATTGTGTTCGAACATTATGAATTACCTCGAAGAAAGCAGGCCATTGACACAGTCAATATGGATACAGAAAACATCGTTCTTGTTAAACAACAAGCTCTTTATTCCAGGAAGTGTTGAGTACTATTGACACGGTATTTAAATCGATTCCGTATTACTGGATTTCCGGAAGGCTTTTCACACTGTACCACACAAGCGGCCTGTAGTGAAATTGCGTGCTTATGGAATATTGTCTCAGTTAGGTAACCATATTCGTGATTTCCTGTCAGAGGTCACAGTTCATAGTAACCGATGGAGAATCATCGAGTAAAACAGAAGTGATTTCTGGCGTTCCCCAAGGTAGTTTTATAGGCCCTTTGTGTTCCTTATCTATATAAACGATTTGGAAGACAATCTGAACAGCCGTCTTAGGTTGTTTGCAGATGACGCTGCCGTTTATCGATTAGTAAAGGCATCAGAAGATCAAAACAAATTGCGGAACTATTTGGAAAAGATATCTATATGGTGCGTAGATTGGCAATTGACGCTATATTGTGAAAAGTGTGAGGTGCTACATTGAATCCGTTAAAATTCGGTTACACGATAAATCAATCAAATCTAAAGGCCGTAAATTCAACTGAATTACTAGGAATTACAATAACGACCATCTTAAATTGGAAGGATTACATAGAAAACATTGTGGGGAAGGGTAACCAAAGACTGCGTTTTATTGACAGGACACTTACAAAATGTAACAGTTTTATTAAGGAGACTGCCTACACTACACTTGTCCGTCCTCTTTTAGAATACTGCTGTGCGGTGAGAGATCCTTACCAGATGGGACTGACAGTGTACATCGAGTAAGTTTAAAGAAGGGCAGCACGTTTTGGAATATCGCGTAATAGGGGAAAGTCACTTAAATGATACAGGATTTGGGATGGATATTATTAAAGCAAACTCGCTTCTCGTTGCGGTAGAATCTTCTCACGAAATTCAAATCACCAACTTTCTCCTCCGAATGAGAAAATATTTTGTTGACGCCGACCGACACAGGGAGAAACGATCACCATGATAAAACAAGGGAAACCAGAGCTCGCACGGAACGATATAGATATTCGTTCTTTCTTCGCGCCATACGAGATTGGGATAATAGAGAATTGTGAGGGTGGTTCGATGAACCCTCTGCCAGACACTTAACTGTGATTTGCAGAGTACCCATGTAGATGTAGATGTTTCATTTGGTAAGCCCGACAGCGTTACGGATATGGTGACGCGTTATGCACCATGGAGGAATTTGCTCAAATTCCGAAAACATACATTACAAGAAGATAGAAGAATATATTACTTCTTCCCACACACATTTTGAAAAATAATCACAACGAGAAAAACTCTGTGAAATCCGAGCTAATAACGAGGCTTACAGATACTGTTGTCTCCCACACACAATTTGCGAAGGGCGAGGGTGATCACTTGTACCGAAATTTCCCTCCCTCATACATTATAGTCATTTCCGCAGATCTATTTAAATAGATAGTATTAAACTGGTTTATTAAATGCTATCAAAATGTTGTATAATAAATTTGAATGACTGCTTAACTTTGTTCTTTTATACCATCTATACTTCCATTTGGCGCTGGGGACTACACGCCCGAGTTCCACATTTTGTCATACAAGCTATATCGTCAGACCGTTCACTTAGTATTATTCACGGAACATGTCAATCTTTGCCAAATTTCGCTATGAAAAGAAGTCTAAACTGTGTTTGTGGTATTTCCAATGTAATACAATACTAAGAATTAACTTCATAATATTTTTAGTGCTTACGCAATTTTTTCCTAACGTTTAAATTATGCAGTTACTACAAAAGACAACAGACACACTGATTTCACCCGTTACCCATATTAGGAGCCTTCCACTAGGACGCTCCTTCAAATGAAGCTACTTTTTCACAATTGATGATCAATATTTATTATGTACTCTTCATTCCTACTGCGCGCCAGAAATTAAAAACTTACAGTACAGCACTAGTAGCGGTCGTTTTGAGTAGGGATGGTAAATACTTAAAACACACGCACACACACACACACACACACACACACACACACACACACACACACACACACACACCTCCATGAGGAATGATTGATGTTCAGGAATGTGGCAACAGCGATGACTAAGCCAAAAAGGTCTAGTAAACATGGGCTCTAAAATGCATACCGTAGGAGCCAGGAACACTTTTTCCACCTTCGCTACTGTGAAACATTTCTACTGAGGAAGTACTCATAGCTCTTTAGGTATGCATTTTGGAGCCCATGTTTCAATGACTTGATCATTCCTCCTCTGCAATAACTCCGCAGTTTTTTATAATCTTCGAGTAGTTCTTACCTGGTAGTAAACAAGTTTTATGTTTTGCTATTTGCTCTGTTCAGCAATACTGTGTAAACTGACCATTTCCAGAATATGTTGGTAAAGCTGTTGTGGAGTAAGTACACACGATAAATTAAAAAACCTAAAGATGTGCAACTGTGCTAACTGGCGAAGTCCTGAACTTGGGAACAAGTGGCTCCTTTGTACATACCGGTAAACTCACTAGCTACCGCACCCAAGTTCTTCCCTCAAATACGTAGGTACTTTAGAAACCAAGTTACCCGTGTCGTTTCACGAAAAGACGACTGCCGAAGAGGTCTGCAGGCACAGTTCTGCTGCCTGAAGGGTAGTGCGGGAGCGAAAATGCGCAGCAACTGCAAACTTACTCCCGTGTGGAAGTACGCGGTACAGCACGATTCTGGGCGGCAATGTAGTCTCCAGCCGTAGTGAAATTGCTATGCCGGTAGGGAAGCCCAGACCTCGCATTATACTGTTTCCATCTTTTCGGCAAGCTGAAAGATTGTTTGGGCGGAAAGAGATTATACAGTGATTAGGACGCTCACAGAGGGGCTCTCGACACACATGTTCTCGAGGAACGGATTTTTATCGCCGAGGAATTGAACGACTGGTAGAAAGTTCCCGATCGTTGTTTACGGATACTCAGTGACACTGTCTCTGGGTCTAGTACGCATCTGTAATAGTTTAACCCCTTTCCAGATAGTCTATGAGGGTTATCCCTTGCCAATCCCAAAAGACAGCCGCCATAACCTTTCTAGCCGAAGGAATGGTCTTCACCTTTTTTGGTGGAGATTGTCCCTTGGTAACCCATTGTTTAGATTGTTGTTTGGTTTCAGACGTATAGTAATGTAGCCACGTTTCATCCACAGCGACGAAACGACGCTTAAAGTCCTGCGGATTCTTCCTGAACAGGTGCAAACTATCCTTGCAACACTTCACACGATTGAGTTTTTGGTCAAGCTTGAACAATCGCGGAACCCATCTTGCGGATAGCTTTCTCATATCCAAATGTTTATGCAAAATATTATGTACCCTTTCATTCGAAATGCCCACAGCAGTAGCAATCTCACGCACCTTACCTCTTCTGTCATCCATCACCATATAATGGATTTTATCAATAATTTCTGGAGTCGTAACCTCCACAGGGCGTCCAGATAGTTCACCACCACTTGTGCCATATGGCCACTCCGAAAATTTTTAAGCCACTTATAAACTGTTCTAATCGAAGGTGCAGAGTCACCGTAATGTTTATCAAGCCTCTTTTTTGGTCTCCTGGGGCGTTTTGCTTTTGATAAAGTAATGTTTAATTCTTTTTCGTTCCTTTTTGACGATCACTCGACTTCCTTGATTCACACGAATGCCAAACACAAAGAAATAGACCAATATGGCTGAAACTTTATGTGCGTTCTTTCCAAAGATGCTACTAACTAAACATGACCTCGATACAGGCCGGTGGAGCCATCTCTCGGACTTTGCACGAACTTTTCAAACGCTCCTCGTAATTGTACAGTTCAGATGAGTCGTTTATGTTCACGTAAGGAAGAGTACAAGGGGTGTATGTTGTATTTTATGCTATACTCATTTTGTGCGCTCTAGCCCCCTTCTTCTCATACAGCCAACGTAAGGACGCTGACGGCCGCGATGTTGGGCAGCCTAAGATGAAAAAACAGCAACAACCATTAACAAGCGAGTAAGAATACGTTATGACAAAATATTTTCTATTACGAGTATAAATGGTTTAATTACTTCTTGCGCGAACATTCATTTGTAGTTAAGTTATCTGTTCCATAAAACGGTCTGAAGGTCGTTTTGATGGTAAAACAGAAGTTTCTGGTGAAAATTTCACACTTAACTGCATGAAGATCTCTTCCATACTTTCAAGGCTAGTAAGGAAAGACGGTCACGACCGGAGTTGTAATTCCTGCTGAATTTGAAAAACTCTATGCGGGAGGTTCTAAAACACTATCGATGATCTCCCACACAATTTTCTTCTGATCTACAGAAATTAAGTTGTCGAGAAGAAATTACGTCGTTTAGCGTAGTGCACTTTGTGTGGAAAGTAACTTTCCAATCAGTGTGCCTACCAAATGAGTTCTATGTAAGGCGGGCACGCTGCAGTTCAGAAACGGCTGGCCTATACAACACGACACGATCTCTGGTGCCAGAGGTCACTTTTTCACTTCCATCCTTATCATCTAGACTGTAAAACTAAATTGTCAGAGCGCAGACGTGTTAAGCGCACGTTGTTCGAGCGAATAATTTACGAGGCGAGCTAGCAAACAAGCGAGTAGAGCGCTTCTGGAAACCGTGAACTAATCTCTCTCAAATGCTCTAAGAATTATGTGATAGCAGAACTTCCCGCAGACAGTGGAGTTATTGCCGTCAAGTCGTTACTTAACCACTCTAATGACATTATCTCTGAAAGCACGAGCACATCAGACGGGTGCTAAAGAGAGGGGGGGGGGGCGGACGGCTACACTTCTTTGCATCTGATTAATAGGAGCCGTACACTTCAATAAACGCAATGGCTCGGGCGACACACACACACACACACACACACACACACACACACACACACACAAGAGAGAGAGAGAGAGAGAGAGAGAGAGAGAGAGAGAGAGAGAGGCGTACCTCGTCCATCCTTCCAACTGTATATGTAGCTTAGCTTGCCATCTGTACAACATCTACAGAGACGTAGTTTACTAATTTGTGATTTCTGATGATTTCGGCGGGATTCCTGAGTACACCTAGATAACTATTCCAAGTTGGTTAGTAAATTAAGGCGAATAAATACGGAATAGTTTCGATTTTCCTTTTTTATTGTAAGCAAATTTCACGTGTTTAACGTATATTCTATATTACGGAGGGGCGAAAAACGTACTAAAGTTGCCGATCTGACTGTCCTGTTTTGATCGGAACCAAGAACTCGTTTTGATAGACTACCTTACTATGCGCTAGTTTTTTTTCTTATTGGCCATAATAAATTATGGCCCACACATGCCACTATTCTTCGCTTAAGCACGTAACTTTGCGTTTATAGATAAAATTATTTATTTTTCAAAGTGTCTTAACTTATCACCCCGCCCCCCCCCCCCCAAATAAAACAATGTGTCTTAGTGTTAAAAATATTAGTGCAAGCTCTCGACATCATTTTGAATTTTGATGAGGAACGCATGTGAATTGCTACCAAGCACAGACTTATGCTCCATTTCTTGATAACCTGTAATTCAGGAAAATATGTTGGATTAGACAATTACTTACTGAAAGCTGTTTCGTCTGTGTCATAGAAATGATTCAAACTCTGAGGTCGTCCTAGTTTTGGCGAAGGCGGAACACACTTGCTACTTCACTTTATCGCGTAAAAACAGCACATTACATTGTTACTACGGTTCATTTCGTGTTCGTGTAGCAAATCTTGGACGAATAGTAACAATTGTGAAAGCTTATAGTTAAAAGTAATTGCGTGGGGCGAATCCTTGAGCTAGTACCTGATTTCCAATGTCCCGCGCCCGTGCAAAACACTTTACAGGTGTGTGGGAACAATACAGTTCAGAAAAACGGCATCGAGTCATAGCGATGGCGTTGTTCAGCCATGCGAGGTATTGCTTATTTCCCTGTCCCGAGGCCACCGTTTCACAGTTTGATGGGCTGTAAATATACTTTCCACGCTTTTTCCAATATCTTATATTCACGGGTATTCATGAGAACTTATCATAGACATCTTTCCAACACATTCTAATTAAAAACTCACGATTAAGGTTACACGCGTCCAAAAAAAATTTCGCGTGTAGCCCGTGTATCATCAAGGTCCCTGTATCATCACCTGTGCCATTTATTATTGTACTGGTGAACTTAAACATCGAAGAATCAAGTTATTCTTTACTGTATGGGAATTATAAAGTAAAAAATAATAATAATAATAATACCACCACCACCACCACCACCACCACCACCACATAGTCTTTTGATGAATCCACGATATCAGATCACCATACATCGACAACAATTCTTTGAGATGCCTCAACACGCCGACTTCTTGGAAAGGTGAAAAGAAATCATATTTAAAGTGTTTATTGAGCTATAGATTTTAAGCTGTCGTTTTACATTGAAGCTACTTGCTAACAGTCGTGATGGGCGAAGCCTTAGTAATGAGGACTAAAGTTTATCCGTATGGCGGCAGCATGAGGTGGAGGGAGTGAATATATTCTTACCATACTGGGGTGGGTAGAGTTAGTTAGTGTCTCTCTCTCTCTCTCTCTCTCTCTCTCTCTCTCTGAGTCATTTCTGTTAGCATCTGAGGTGCGGCAACCTTCGTAATGTGGCGCTGAAGTGACGGCAGGCTCTTACGCGCCTGGTGTTGTTGATTGCGGCCGAACTACGACAGGTGTTTGGCAAGTGCTCGATGCGCCTTGCTACGTAACGCCACAGAAATAGCTGTCGCCGGCTGCACGCAGCATTTCTTGAACCCTGCCGCTAGACGCTCTTCCCCCATACTTTCACGCAATCACTTCCTTCATTAACCCTTTCTGCGTCGGCGATTCCAAATGGCATCATTAAGTATTCCTGGCTTTCTTGAGCTTTCCAATGCTTCAATGATACCGTTTGGCATAGCTTCACGTAGTTCCAAGTTTGGCCAACAGATCACAGTGGCGTTTGCTTTCATGACTCGCCGTTTGTTTGAAGTGCAGAACAGAGAAACGTCGTGAGTTGTGCTACTGCATTTGTGAGTGAACAATAACTGTTTTGTTTAGTTTTATTCTGTGTATACTGAAATTCTTGGTTATTGAGCCAACTGTACGTAGTTCAAGGGCAATGGGAAGAAATACGGTAAGTTTACAATACAGTTATGTATGCATTTTTTGAGTAATTATTATGTAATTTCTAATGATGCCATTTGGAATCATTTTATTTATTAACCAATAGCTTCAAAAGATCTTTTGCAATGGATATGGCACATGTGCAACATATACAGTAAATATTCATCACAAAAACATTTTCCCCTATTTTTTTCTAAATGTGACGCACAAAGGGTTAAGCACGATGCCTGTAAATTTGCTCCCAAGTACAGACAGTCAAATACAATCGCACCAAAAAGTATTGGCACAGTTACATTTTAGTGGTTGTAGGTTAAACGAAACATATATTTCAGAACAGAACCCATACATGTGACACCTTACATTACATAGTTTACAAATATGTCAAAATCACCTGTCCTTAAAGTAACATACAGTGTCATGAAAAAAAACATCGCTCTTCTGCACCCAAAAAAGTATTGGCACACGCATATGAATCGGACAGTGTGTTCGTTTTCTTCATTGATGTTCACCATCTAATAGCTAGTGTGCATCCCTTTAGCATCTATAACAGCACGTAAACGCCTAGGAATGCTTTGTATTAAATTCCGGGTGATATCAGGGGTAATTTTCGACCATTCCTCCAGGAGCACTTTCTCCAAGTCGTTTTTACCGGACGGACGCCTTTTTCTGACTTGTGTGTCAAGATGAGCCCACAGGTTCTCAATGGGGTTCAAATCAGGGCTCTGAGGTGGTGTTAGAACCCTTCTGGGGGCATTGTACAGTAACCACTCCCGGGTTTTCATGGCGGTATGTTTTGGGTCGTTGTCTTGCTGGAACTGAAACACCCCAGTAAGGCCCAATTTCTGTGCACTAGCGTGTAAATTACCTCGCAACACGTCAATGTATCTCATATGATCCATTGTGCCGTGAATTACAGCTAGATTTCCAACGCCGGAAGCCGCCATACAGCCCCAGACCATGATACCGCCCCCACCGTGTTTGACTGTGGGATGCATGTGTTTGATGTCGAGGTGCGTATTCGGCTTGCGCCAAATTTTCTTTCTTGCATCAAATCCGAACACATTGAACTTCGATTCGTCGCTAAATATCACAGTGTTCCAAAACTCCATCGGCTTGCTGATGTAGTCCTTGGCAAACTGCAGGCGTTTCTGCCGGTTAATTTCCGAAATGTATGGCTTCTTCCTGGGAGAACGTCCATGCATGTCAGCCTCATTCAACACATTTCGTATAGTCTGAACACTAACCGTCTTGTCGGACGTTGTCTGAACAATCTCAGCAATAGTTGCTGCACTTGTAGCAGGTTCCTTCCGAGCAAGTGCGATGATATGGCGACGCTCTCGGGTTGTAAGCACTTTTGGACGTCCAGGACGACACTTATTCACTGTTGTTCCAGTCTCTTTATATTTCTGAATGATGGCTCTTACCGTGGTGTAGCTCACAGACACCTCTGCTCCGATTTGTCGATAGCTTCTCCCTTGTGAATGGAGCAATACCACTCTCTCACGCAACGCCACTGAATGTTCCTTCTTCTTCGGCCCCATGCTGACCACTATCGCGCACTACAGCAACATACTGGCGACCGGGCCGTCAACAACACGCAGTGTCTAATGTGTCAGCAGATGGCGTTCCGGTACCTGAAAACCCAGCAATATACCGAGATGCCATGCTCTGTGCCAATACTTTTTGTGTGCAGAGGAGATACGTGTTTGCCCATAACACTGCATTTCTTTGTTAATGGTAGGCACTATGGGCAGAATTGTAATGTCTGGTATGTGAGGTAGCACGTACATGTACTGTGTACCGGAAAGTGCGGCGTTTGTAACCAGCAACGATAAATACGCACGTGTGCCAATACTTTTTGGTGCGATTGTAAGTGTTCACGAGCACGCGCGAATACTGGAGACTGCCGAATAACCTCCCTTCCGCAGCCTCAACGTGTCTCGCAACGCACAAAACCAGCTACGATCATCACTGCCATTTGGGGTCTTACATCTACTTCAAACTTCTATTTCTCTCGTCATTTCCATACTACGGTGTATCAGATTTCTTAGACAAATTTTTTCTATGCGCCTTCACTGCTGCTTTCGACGTATTCTTTGAGATGCTGAGGGAAATTATAGCTGAAGAAGCAACTCATTTCGTGCTTTTGCACGCCATAGACTATTATATTACTGCTGTAAGCAGTTTCTAAACACCATCTATTTTTACACGGACCGTAAACACTGTGTGAAGTTAGTGACTACATACTGTACATGCATAAATAGTTGTTCCGTACATCATGAATAAGACATGAATGATGCGGAATGTGACACATTAACATAAGTTTTCTTTACACAAAATCTTTTTTTTTCTTCTTCAGTTACTACAAATCTTCACTCTCGCAATAAAATGTCTAGTTCCCACAACATATATGCGTTTCATGCCATTTCACGTATTGGAGAGAATTTTAAATTCTCTGCCAAGTATAGCTGTTTAGTCGACGGTTGTACCACTTTTCCATATTATATAGTATTTCTTTAAACCACTTCGTATTAAGTAGTTCAGGTTTAAGACTGGAGTTAGCTTCCATGAATTTTCCGAGAAAAAAGATGAGACTTCTTGGCATGGAATTACTTAGAAAATGAATATATAAACTGAACACACATTTTCAACTACAAGTTTTTACTTAAACTGTTGTCGATAGGGAGGTCTCAGTTTCGTTGCTCCAAGTTTCGAGAAATAGGCCAGACTATGGCACAGTCTAAGACACCTCATCTTTCTTTTTGGAAACTTCGTATCCCACGAATCCGCTCACACACACACATTCCCACTATGATAATCTGTAAGGCCTCTGCGCAATTACTCATATGTTTACTACTTCTGCAAAGTTCATAAAGCTACCTAAAGACAAGCGTGACATTTGCACTGTGCAGACGTCAGTATCTTACACTAATCTGAATCGAATAACTAACGTGAAGTACACAGAGCCACATGAGCACAGATTCGTCGCAAACAGCAGCCTCCTGCTATCAGGTGAAGCAGAAAGCTATGCGACGCATATACCGCATGCCATATCCACATGATTAACGGGAAGTTTCACCGAGGAAGTTGAAAGGAATTGAAACATTGACACTGAAAACCTTTCCGCTTCAAGCGGTACCTCGTACTTTTTCATGTTAAGCCAATGGAGGGGAAAAAAAACTGCCTTATTTCGTCTAGAGACTCTCAGTTTAAGGGTGGTTGACACGGATTTGAAGAGGCAAAGGCGTGACCATACAAAATGACCTCTGGTAATTTGGCTTCGAAATGAACAGCGTGTAAACTGAAAAACAATGCAGCTGAACACGTAAATACAAGAACTAAACAGAGGAGAATGAAAGTTTACTTTTCCCCCGAGAGATTCTAAGCAGTTAACGTTCCCACTTCCGTTTCTACGGAAGCTAGAAGTTCTATATCTCTACATAAAGGGCGTTCACTAATTTTTTGATCACCTTCCGATAGTGAAATACTGTTGCAACAAGAGGTATGCTACATGGTGTGACACCACGGAGACAATACGTGGAGAGGTCGGCCCACTTTACTAAGCACTCCCTGGTTGCCACTGCGTATTATTACCCGTCATATTTTACTTGACAATTCCTTAGCTGTTCTAGAAGACAGTACGTTTTTGATCGAGTTTATGCTGAACGTAATTACGAAGTAATTTGTTTTTCTGATCATTCGTGTCGTGTGTGCTCTGCAATTAACTGCACGCAAAGAAGAGAAAATACTGCCAATTTTAGTTGTATACCATATTCTGGAATCTTCAAAGAATCCAGTGAAGAATAAGGTCAACCTGAAAAGTGAAAATTAGAACTGTCGTACCTTTTGATCTAAATGGACACAGGAAGTAGTTCTACAAAATCTGGGTACAGTTACAGGGGGAAAGCGCTGTAACAGCTAAGTTTGAGAAGGTCGCGCGCAGGATCGTCGTTGGATTGGGAGCTTCGTATTCTGTTCAGATTTGAGCTAGAAACACACAGTAAAAACTAGCGGCACAGCCATCCGAACATATATTTTATAGTATATTAAGTAAAGTTTGAACGACGCGCCCCGGCAAATTGTGCGACTCTATGAATTCCTTTTGTAGAAGATGTTAACAGGGCTGAAGCTGATGCTCAGTTAATGGCACCATTTTGTGTGAATTGTTCGGATACTACGTGCAAAAAACACGTTTTTCTGGCAAGTTTTGGAAGCGTGCCACTTCTATGTTTCTAAAATTATGGTGGAGTAACGAGAATGAAAACTGCTATCATAGCACAAAAAGGCGAATATGTCCAGGGCAGAGTTAGGGAAGTAAAAGAAGGGAACTACCTTTTCCACTTCCGGCAGCTTCAAAGACATTTAAATCAAAACATCTGAACATCTTCGCTCTTTTTTTAAAAAACCCTACTTCTCCAGCGCAGTGACTCTCAGCTGCAGTGCGTTGGCACACCTACATCTTGCAATTTATAGGCTGAAACACTTGATCCTGCGCCGAGAACTCAGAAGAATCGCCAGCCATAGTATACATTATACAAAGGGCGTTCAAGAAGTTTTGCACAGTCTTCTTATTTTTTGCTGGAGGAGGATGAATTTTTTGTGAACATACTTTGAAGATTTAGCTGTAAGTTCGTATGTAAAAATATTTTCTTTTATTTACAGGTGAGCCATAACGGACCGTGAAGCAGATGGCAGGTTGCGACAACGGTCGATGATCGAGTTTCTCTCCAAGACCGGCGATGACTCTGCCTCATCGCTTCACAGGAAGTCGCTCCATGTTTATGAGGACACAGTGGGTCGCAGCAGTATCCAACGGTGTTTGCAGAGGTTTAAAGAATGTGATTTCTCTCTACTGGACAATCCACGATGCGGTAGACGATCGACCGCAGTGAGTGATGTGAATAAGGAGACCACTGACCAAATCAAGACCACTGACCAAATCATCCAAAATGAAATGTGTGACGACATGACAGCTTGCTGAAATGACTCTTTGGTCATTGGGTAGTGTGGTATCACTGGTTCAGTCACTAGGGTACAGAAAAATCTGTGCACGTTGGGTACCTAGATTCTGACAAGAGAAATGAAAACTATGAGGAAGAAGGTGTGCACGGGTCTCATGAAGACCTTTACTGAGGAGTGGAAACAGTGTTTTGGCGGCGTCATTACCCAGGATGAAACATGGTTGTTTTTGCCCGAACCTGAGAGCAAAACCCAATCCATGGAGTACCGTCATCCAGGTTCCCCTCGGAAGAAGAAACCAAGACTTACACCAAAAGCAGGCCGAAAGGTGATGGCCTCCTCCTTCTGGGATCAGTATGGTGTCATTTTCATAGACT
Source organism: Schistocerca cancellata (assembly GCF_023864275.1). Taxonomy (NCBI): domain Eukaryota; kingdom Metazoa; phylum Arthropoda; class Insecta; order Orthoptera; family Acrididae; genus Schistocerca; species Schistocerca cancellata. Next base: position 738,978,165 of record NC_064629.1, on the reverse strand, counting down.
TTTTGGTTCCTGGCTCCACAATTAACCGGGACGGTAGTGTTCAGGCTACACTATGACAATGCCAAACCCCATACAGCCCTTATGACGCAGGAGCAAATCAGGAAAATTGGTTGGAAAAATTTCATTCTCCTCCTGCAAAAAATAAAAAAATTAGAGACGACTGTGCAAAACTCTTTGAACGCCCTTTGTATACTACACATGTACAGGCTAAGTCACGCAAGACGTAACACCCCTTTTATACCCTCACATTCTAAGGCATTTCTGGATTTTTTTACGGCTGGTTTCAACGTCAACATTAACAATATATTGCTGAAGAGCATACATGTAATAAATAAAAAGGTTTTTCTTGGTGGACAAAGTTTATAGGGGAGGATTTATTCCTTGGGAGGGGAAATCACGTACCATGTTATGTTACTTGACACGATGCATCGTATTACATGACACGGGTCTAATACCAACAAGCAAGAAAGAGCTAATAGGTCTAAATGTTTCGATTTAAATTTCTTTGGAGCAGCCAGGTAACTCAAAAACCCAATTCTCTTGTTCTACATCCCTAGATCTGCCCAGGACATTGCCTACGATGGGAGAGTTTTTTATTTTGGTATATAATGAGTTACCATATAACACCATCAATGGATATTCTACTGGTCGTTTGGCTTAAGTTTTAAATTACCTCATCGGCTAGTCGGAGTTTCCGGAACTGACTCACACCACGCTATTCTTTCTCACGTATTTCATACCGTTCCGAAAATGTGTGCTCAGGAAGCTGCCACACAGTTCGCTTTTTTTTTTTTAATACAGTTTTTGTATAGGAAAGAGTAATTGAAAACAACTGAATTTTCGTGAGCCTTTGTTTTTGCCTGCCAATGACCGACTGGAACTGAAGTATTTGTGTATTGGTTACTAAACCTGCTGAGACACGAAGTATTGGAAAGAAATTAGAACTGTCTGCCGGACCGGCTGTCTAACGTGGAACTTTCGCCTTTCGCAGGCAAGTCCTCTACCGATTTGGCTATCCACGCAAGCTCTCAGCCTTCCTTCAGCCATTACCTCATCTCCTACCTCCCCAATTACAACAGTTGCGGGAATGGGACTCGTTTGTTTGACGAGTGCAGGTGAGAGTACAGCCGGTAGAGCACTTGCCAAGCCCCACGTTCCAGTCACAGCTTGGCACTCAGCAAGTTTCTCGTATCGCACACTTCGCAGCAGAGTTCCAATTCATTCTGGTACACCGAGAATTAGAATTATATTCGAGCGTAATTATGTTACTGATTGCAACTGCCAGTAAATAACTGTTTGCAGTGAGCATTTTTCTCCTTAGTCTCACACTGAATGTAAATTTAGATAGTGAACCATTTTTAAACGCATTTTGGATAGCTTTTTTGTGGTGATGGATTTATTATACTATTATTTATATTGGGTTGGTGCATAAGTTTGTAACGTTCTTCAGTAAATTTAATAAACAGGAGAGATACAAATGACTGTCTTTAGTCGTCACTATTTACAGCAGTCTGCCAACGCCGGGGTAACTTTCCGACTGTAGAAGTCACGTGGTTTTGAGGCGAAGTACTCGTCGAGCCGTTATCATCCGCAAACAAAGTTCCTCGAAGGTTGCTAGATACAGAGCGGGAAAGGTGAAAATTTTAGAGTGCACCATCAGGCGCGAATAAGGTGGTTGTGGAATGACTTCCTAACCCCTGCATAGCGTTCTTTTGTCAGTCAGGCAGAATGCAGAAAGGGGGGGGGGGGGGGGGGCGGCGGCGTTACGGTGGAGTAAGATCACTTCAGGCAGTCTTCCTGGTCGTCGTTCTCTGATTGCGTCGGCAAGATATCCGAGTTGTTGACAATAAATGTCAGCAGTGATGGTTACACCTCGGGGAAGCAATTCGTAGTACAACACACTGTCGCTATTCCACCAAATGCGTAACATTATCTTTCGTTGATGCGCGCAGGTCTTTGTATGGGGAGTTGCCGCTTTGTTTGTCGGTGTTGTTCACGAGGCAATTGATGACAAGCATGCAGAGACGCACATATGGCCACCAGCTGAATTTTGTGATTTTGGCTTATAGCGAACGCTACCCATACTGACTTTTTTGACCTTACCCACTGCACGTAAATGTCGCACGATGGTGGAATGATCACAGTTTATCACATTTGCGAGATCTGGAGTATACTGACGTGAATCCTTGTCGATTAATGCGTTTGAACGATCTTCTTCGAACTACGAAGGTCTTCCCGAACGTGGAGAAACACTGATGTTCAAAACGATCCTCCTCCAGAACGATGATGATGATGATGATTAGTGTTTTAGGGCGCACAACAGCGAGGTTATCAGAGCCCGGCCTCCAGAACGAGAATACCATTTTCTTACCGTAATCTGTACGGTGGATTACCTCCACACACTGCTGCTGTCGTCCCCCTATTGAACTCAAACATAATATGTCGGAAATGTTCAGATTTACCCACTTGAACTTCCTTTTGTAGCATCCACTACTCAACTCACTATCTCCAGATGACAATATACAGACTGAAATAACAACAGTGAACTACTAACCAAAATGACAAATATACGCTTATCTATCGAAATACCAACATACAAAACAAAAACGCTACGAACCTATGCACCAACCTAACATGTTTGTTGACTGTAACACTCGGGTCAGATCTCTACAGTACATATCTAAAGGATTAGCTGCAATAATGTAATTATGATACTGCGCAGCTGCTGTTGTTTTGACAAAATCAATGTGTTTGGACCACAACTGCAGTTACGCTTTAAGGGGACATGCTCGTGAAAATGACCAAAAATTTGAAAAAAATTTGGTCTATAGGAAAGAGCATTTGATGCTGATTTCAAAGAAGTATAGTTTGTGAGCATTATTTTTCGTTCGTTCTAAAATTAAGCTTGAACGTAATGTTGCACAGGGGCTATACCCATCTATACAGTTTCAAGAGCGTCAGAACACGTGATGCTTTTTCCGTCGTTAGTTACGGATCGTTAACACAGGTGTATTGTGGAAGGCACTGAACTCCCAGAACCAAACTACAGGCATGTCTAGAAGGCTATGGTTCGAATGTAAACAAAGATCTGGGAATATACGATCGATTTCGGAATTTCATACACGTGTGGTTTTGTAGTTATCGTGTTTTGTGTGTGTGCAGACAACTGTTGCAAATGTCTGCTGAATTGCCAGAGAAAATGTGCCTGATGACTCTTAGAAGAGACACCGCGCGTGTGTGTGTGTGTGTGTGTGTGTGTGTGTGTGTGTGTGTGTGTGTGTGTGTGTGTGTGTGTCCTGTGCTACAAATGCAGAGAGCAAAGAGATTTATTCCCAAACGGAAGTCGTATGGATGAACATCTCAAGATTTCTTTCCCAGAATTTATTTATTACTTTCAGAAACTAAACAGTTGTGAGTGAACTTTTACCGTAGGCAGCACTAGAGGTTGTATGATGGGTTGATTTGGTGGAAGAGACTTAACAGCGAGATCTTCGGTCTCATTGGATTGGGGAAGGATGTCGGCTGTGCCCTTTCAAAGGAAACATTCTGGCATATTGCCTGAAGCGATTTAGGGAAAACACGGAAAACCTAAATCAGGATGGCCGGACGCGGGATTGAACCGTCGTCTTCCCGAATGAGAGTCCAGTGTGCTAACCACTGCGCGACCTCGCTCGGTGATGTCCATGCGGCCTCTTTGAACAGTACATTAAATTAGCAATTTCGAATAACAACAACCATCAGCTGTAGAATGAAATGACTACAGTGAAAATCTGTGCCGGACCGGGACTCGAACCCAGATTTCTAGCTTATCGCGAGTGGTCGCCTTACCGTTTGGCTATCCGTGCACGACTCACGGCCAGCCCCAAAATTCCCTACGTCGTCACCCACGCGTTTCCGACCTGGACTCATACATCCATTATGTATATTCGCGTACAGGTCAGACGTTATACTAGAATGTTGTTTGCTCGGTATTGACAAGGGGAATACGATATTACAGTGCCTGTGTTATTCTGATTACGATGCGAAGTTCCTTTGGACTTCATGCACAGGGACTTTGTATCGTAATCAGAATAACACAGGCACCGTAATATCTAATCTTTGAACAGTGGTGGTCGCGGCGGCGGCGGCGTCAGCAGGATGGATCGGACTGTGCTCATCGCTTACCGAAAACAACTGTGAGCCTAAATGACGGGCATAAGCCGAACTCTTCCACAATCTCCCAGCAAAGTGCTCCATGGCAGAATTATCTTCTAGTTTGGTGTTATGCATAGTTTTCTCAGCCAGAGTGGCCAGTTATGACATTTTATGTCGCCAGAGAATTCTTCATTAGCAAATCTCAGCTGTTGCTGATCACCATACTCCTCCTCCTCCTCCTCCTCCTCCTCCTCCTCATCCTCCATGTTAAACAGCGCACAATCGGTGGAAGGTTATTCTACTTTCTCTACTCCTGCAATGACGTGTTATCTATTATATATATCTTACTAAAATGTGAATTCTCTAACCGTTTTCTTCCAAGTTTGAGAATCAAATGCAGTTTTTATAAACTCCTGTCTTCGACATGACACAAAATATTTCCTTTCTTATGTGTATTCGTGTTTCAACAACTGTCATCATCTGTGGGTCTCGTTTTTATTCCTGAAGATTCATCATTTAAGGCTCGAGAGTTATGGAGAGTGACCGAGATTTAAATGATTCACCTTGGGAATACTAACCAGGCCGACAAAAGTTGGACATACAGGCATCTAAATGTGTATGTATAAACCTAAAGAACAAGGAAAACCGTACTGCAGAATGAACAGTGTTTGAAACCAACCTGAACTATATCCTTTCGATAAAACCTTTTTAGTACATCCTACTTTTCACAATGACATTTGCATCTTCTGAAAACACAATTTTACCCCTTTGTTAGGCGTATGGGTAAACTATGTCACATAACGAGATTTTCACTCCGCAGCGGAGTGTGCGCTGATATGAAACTTCCTGGGAGATTAAAACTGTGTGCTGGACCGAGACTCGAACTCGGGACCTTTGCCTTTCACGGGCCTTCCATTGTCAAATATCTCAAAGGTAGTCGATAACAAACAGATGATGTTGCACCCCGCTCAGATTTAAATTTAACACTGCTGACAGTGGGGAGTTAACTTTTCTTTCCGTTTCTTAAGCGCGTAAGGAGCTGTTGACGAGCCTAACAAAAAAATCACGCCAGTTGATGGAAGAGTACAGCGTGGTTCACAATAACTACAACTGCTTAAAAATTCCAGTTGAAGCTATATTTCGCAGACATGTGAACTGTTTTTCAGTTTACTACTTACCTTTAAGTACTTAGGAGCGAAACCGATATCTTCGGGATTTACCGTAACACTCTTCGCTTTTCGTTATAGTATGGTTGAAACGTCTCCTTAGAAAAATTATACAAGACTGTGCTTAAACTGACACACAATATTTTTAGCGCAACGCAATCTGACTTTCAAAAATCCCTACAAAAGAATGGCCCTGACTAATATTAACCTATACCTTTCACAAATCACTTACCTCACAAAAATCTTCGTTACTCAAGCTACAGCAATACAGCGAGCGCCACTACTGCCAGCTAAATAACAGATTCAAACTACGGAAGGCACTAACTACTAGTAGGCATAGTTAGCAAATGAAAGATTTTAGTGGAGAACAAACAATGTATTTACCTTAATAGTCATCAAAAGTCATAATATATACAACAGTTCATGACATCCATTTTTCAAACTTTCAATACTCCGCCATCTCTCCCCCCACATCCACCACTTGCTGGCGGCTCATCTCCAACTGCGCAACGCTACGCGCTGTTCACGTCCAGCTGCCCAACACTACAATGGCAGACAACAATGCAAACTAGCCACAGACTGCACACAGCACAGCCAGTGATTTTCATACAGAGCGCTACGTAACGTTGCCAATAAGAAAACATAAACAGCCTACTTACATGGTGAAGCCGTTACTGTCGTTGTCTGAAGACTGGTTTAAAGCAGCTCTCCATGGTACTCTATCCTGTCAAGCCACTTTATTAGTTATTCGTTCTATTCATCTAACATTGTTTCCTTCCGTAGCACCCCTACTCAAAAGCATCTGCTCTCTTTCTGTGGTCCACGATTCACTTCCAGACAAACATCGCGAGGAAAGACTTCGTAACATATTCATAATCAGTGTAAACAAATTTCTTGTTTAGAAACACTATTTCCTTATTTATTATAGTGGATTCTAGGAAATTAATAATAATAAAATAATTAATAAAAAAGTAGCCTCATGATCCAGTTACGGTTTTATGAGGTTCACTGGAACTGCTGCGTGAGGCTGTTTTAGTTGTTGTTACTTTTCTTTCTGTTAGCAGTCCAGTTTTTGTATTCCTCCACCTCGCCTATCGCCAGTTACTTCGCTGCCAAAAATAGCGAAACATTTCATAATATAATTATCTTATTATCATACGATTAATTTCGACTGGCAGGCTCACCTGAATTTTTCGAGAATGGGAAACAGCGAAACAGATTCTCGTTAAATTCAGCTGCTGTCTGTTTCACCAAGCTACGACGAAAATTCTAGATTCAAATTTGTGTACCCTGAAGCCGGAACTTTGGCTCCGGAATACAAACGTGTGTCGGTAACATAGAATGGTGCAGCTGAACGGTGGTGCCGCGAACTGCTGGCAGGAGGCCACATTTCCATACTTAGAGGCGGCCGAGCCGGCCCGTGGGCGCGCTCTATTAGGTTAGGTTAGGTTAGGTCCCACGCGCTACGCCCACCGCTGCTACCTCTGCAGTTAACATTTGCCTGCCGCTAGCGTTTTAACAGCTGCACTCGCCGCCTTTACAACCAGTTCCAAATTCCGCGGGACCCACGCGTTGCGTACGTCACGAAACGTATAAACGAACTAGGTATTCTGTGGTGTGAAGGTCTGGAACGGGGTCACGTTCGTGCCGAAACGCCGCTAGCTTTAATACGTTGAGAAATTTACGCCCTGGTCTCCGAGCGAGGTGGCGCAGTGGTTAGTACACTGGACTCGTATTCGGGAGGACGGCCGTTCAAATCCACGTCGTCTTCCACATTAAGGTTCTTCAGTGGTTTCCTTAAATACGTACATTTTATTGAGACGTGCTCACATGTACAATATCCCACCCCCTCTCAATTATTTAAACTGCGTATATCACTATAAACACTGTGCTTTCCCCCCTGCCGTGGCTCTGCTCAGATTAATTAGATACACTTTTTAAAAGAAAATTTGCTACCAGTCACCCCTGAAACAGGCTTGTGTAAAAAACAAGCAGTTTCAGGCTTATGCCAATCTTCAGGTAATTACAAAATGGCTCTGAGCACTATGCGACTTAGCTTCCGAGGTCAGTCACCTAGAACTTAGAACTAATTAAACCTAACTAACCTAAGGACATCACACACATCCATGCCCGAAGCAGGATTCGAACCTGCGACCGTAGCGGTCGCTCGGCTCCACACTGTAGCGCCTAGAACAGCACGGCCACTCCGGCCGGCAGGTAATTACACATTCAATGCTGGCGTTCAATACACATCGAGTTTCCAAATGACAATTCGCATTTAACTCCAAGGCCCTCGTTTGAAGCACAATATTCCTATATTCACACAACAATTCCACTTACAATGTTATGAACTGTGGAAGAAACTAACTCGACATCCGATGTGTTCGCACTGGAATACTGTTATTTCAGGTTTCGTTAACGTTTTATTACAAATCAACGGGAATTAGAATTTTTATAAAGGAACAGTCACGGAGTTCAAGAGCATCCATTGTGGATAAAATCAGCTAGACATACTTTTAGTTCGAAAGATCCGTAGTGATGAGATATTCTAGAACGTAGACCATGTTCGAAGTCAAGAATAGATAATACATATTTACAAAAAAGCAGGTATATTTATGTTTCTTCCGCGTATCTTAAGTTAGTGTGTCCTCACGGATATGCAATAATTGAAAATATCCCTGAAAAATTTTAATTTATAAGGTAGTACACTTTTCACCAAATGTGTAGCAACTGCAGTGTATATGATAATTGTTACACTATTACAGTCACCCATCATGAAACAAAATCAATTCACAGCATTTATACCGATAATATTACTGAACTGCTGTGTGGAAGTCAGACTTCACCTATCACTTTCGCTGTTTGACATTACTAATAACGTATACATCAATACTAATAGGGGAAAACAGTGAGTTGTTGCAGAACTGGATTAGGTTCATTATTAGTAACCAAGTGTAGGTTCGACGGCATGGGCAAGGGGGAAGGCAGCCCAAATGTCTGCTGATAAAACGCCGTAATTAATATGCAGTAGGTTATCACTGCTAGTTCTTATCTCGAGGTCACTGATAAAGACTTCAGGTGTCAGGTTACACACTTGTGCGACATATTCCAGGTAGCCCCTCCTCCCCTGCCCTCGGGCTTTTCATCGCAGTCACCCAAATGAACTCTTCACTACCCATGCAACTTAGGCAATTGTGCGGGGTCGTGATTGAAATCTATACTGATCTCTTGATATAAAATTTGTGGGAAACCCCTGGACCAAAGGTAAGATTTACTATCAAAAACAGGCTTGATCACAATTTATTGCCCCGTACCGTAATAGATAAATTGTGATCAAGACATTTTGATAGTAAATATTTGTAACACATTAATCACCATCACTCCCATAATGTATTCAGAAGTAACAAAAGGTAAGACATTAAAATGACGATAAACTTTTCTCTCCTGGACCAATAAGATAGGAGCACCCCTTATTATCCTTTGTAACTAGCTGAATTGTCCGCCTCCGTAGCGCAGAGATAGTGTTACCGCCTGTCACGCAAGGGGGCCCGGCAGGGGACTGGGTGTTTGTCCTTCATGATCATTTCATCATTGACTAGGCGGCCGAACCTTGAAAGGGGATATCCTGGCCAATAAATGCCATATGATCATTTCACTTACTAGCTAACTTGTGTACTCCTCTTCATTTGAGGCCACTGCGTGTGGTGGTGGTGGTGGTGGTGGTGGTGGTGGTGGTGGGGAGGGGGGGTAGGTTGGTGTTAAATTAACAATAATTCTAAAGCGGTAGAATTTGAAAGTAGTAGCTAGGATACAACAATTTAACTTGACGGTTTATTATTAGCAATTTGGGTTTTGCGATAAATATTATTTACAATAATTTTTGTTTTATATTAACAACTTTCTTTTACATAGCTGTTTCTGATGACACACACAATCTTCCTCCAGGTATTCCCACTTTATTTCCTGAAGTATCTCCATAATAGTTCCGTATTCATCAAATCTCTCGGTAACAAATCTAACAGTCTGCCTCTACATTGCTTCGACGTACTCCTTTCAGCGCCCAAGAATGGGCCACCGTTTTCTACACTACATCTCCTTTACAGATGAACCACACTTCCTCAAATCTCCCAATAAACTGAAGTCGACGATTCGCCTTCCCCTCTACTTGTTCCATTACGTATCGGTCCGCAATATTACGTCTATATTTTTAATTGACCTGTCTGGGTCAAGTAGCACACTACTAATATTGTATTCTAACACTAGCAGATGGGTTTTCCTATTCGTACGCATTAACTTACAATTTTCGACATTTAGAGCTAGCTGCCATAACAAGTAGAAATTTTGTCTAGATCATCTTGTATAATCCTAGTCAGGTTCCCATACACCACAGCATCATCAGATTGTAGCCCACACTGTCAGATCATTTATCTACATAGATAAGAGCGGTCCTATGACACTTCCCTTGGGCGCTCCTGACGATACCTTTGTTGAACACTAGCCGCCGAGGTCAACGTACTTTGTCCTATTACATAAGACTTCTTCGACCCACTCACGTATCTGGGAACCTGTTACATATGCTTGTACCTTCGTTAACGGCCTGCAGTGGTGCTCCGTGTCAAACGCTTTTCGGAAATCTTAGGAATGTGGAATCCAGCTGTTGCCTTTCATCCATGTGAGGAAAGGGCAAACAATCTCACACGAGTGGTGCTTTCTAAAACCGTGTTGATTCGTGGAGAGAAGCTTTACCATCTCGAGAAAATTTATTATATTCGAAGTGAGAATATTTTCAGGAATCCGGCACCGAACCCATGTTAAGGATAGTGGTCCGTAATTTTGCGGGTCTGTTCTTTTACTCTTCTTACATACAGGAGTCAACCTGCGCTTTTATCCATTCGCTTGGGACTTCGCGCTGGGCGAGAGATTCGCGATAAATACAAACTACTCAAGGGTCCAACGGCGTGGAGTACACCCTGCAAAACCGAATTTGGATACCATCGAGACTTATCAGGTTCTCGGGAAGGTCTTTTGCTAAGGTATGACGGAAGTAGTAGCTGTAAGCTTCGGACATAGATATTTTTCAGACGCACTAATCTCTAGTAAACTTTGCCTGTCGTCATTTGTGCGTTCTCTTTCGATCAAAGAGTGCAACAGCCTTTTCTTCAACATTTTCCGTATTTATTCAACCACGGAGGGTCGTTTCCCTCCTAAACCCACTCACTCAGAGAATACTGCTCCAGAATGCGATTTACAATGCGTTTAAACTTTGACCATAATTCCTCTACTTCCATCGTACTGGAATTAAATGGGATGCTAAAAACTGCTCTTTCTAGCAGATATACTCTCCAAGCCTATTTGATTCATCTATTAACTTCAATAACCATAGTTCAATGACGAAATAGAAGCCACTAATCCCTGTCTCTATACAGACGCCATCGATAAGATCCGACCTGTTTACAGCTAAAAGGTCTAAAATATTTCCACTGCATGTTGGATGCCTAACTAGCTACTCAAGACAGTTTTAGGAAATTGTGTATCCCACTTTTCTCTCTACACATTTTTATAGAAATTTACAATTTTTTGTGATCATTCTACTGGGTGGTTATAATTAAAATTTCCCTATTTAACACGTTATAACACGGAAACTAACGAATGTAAGAGTATAGCAAACTTGGTAGCATTGATGTCCAGGGTATGGGGTAAACGATTTCCATGCGTCACAACACCATCATCCAGTTCCAACTATGACCACCACTTGCCGTGATCAGTCATCGAGATTCATAGTCTCACACACCTTAACAGCCGCAGTGCACTTTCAAAAAATGTTGATGTGTGTGTGAAATCTTATGTTACTTAACGGCTAAGGTCATCAGTCCCTAAGCTTACACACTACTTAACCTAAATTATCGTAACGACAAGCACACACACACACACACACACACACACACACACACACACACACACACACACACACACACACACACACACACACACACACACGCCCGCCCGAGGGAGGACTCGAACCTCCGCCGGGACCAGCCGCACAGTCCATAACTGCAGCGCCCCTAGACCGCTCGGCTAATGCCGCGCGGCGCAGTGCACTATGTGACCTGTCAACACCAGCTTGGACAAAAGGAGCAAGATATAATTGGGAAGCACTATTATCAAAACAACAGTAATCCTGCACTTCGATAATATCGCCGACTGAAAGGATTACGGAAGGGTCTTCGTTCTCCACATGCTGTGCGGACCACAATGCGGTACTTCGAATCAACTGGAGAACTGGGCGACGCTCCGGGAAGAGGCCGACGACCGGTTGCACCACAGGTGGTTGATGAAATCACTGTTGCTATGGCAGATAACGCGGCGCGCAATTCAAAAAAATGGTTCAAATGGCTCTGAGCACTATGGGACTCAACATCTTAGGTCATAAGTCCCCTAGAACTTAGAACTACTTAAACCTAACTAACCTAAGGACATCACACACACCCATGCCCGAGGCAGGATTCGAACCTGCGACCGTAGCAGTCCCGCGGTTCCGGACTGCAGCGCCAGAACCGCTAGACCACCGCGGCCGGCGCGGCGCGCAATTCCCGATCGTCAGGTTGTGTGCGTGATGTGTCACGACAGCTGAAAATTCCATGGTCCACAGTATGGAAGGTGCTTCGAACTATTTTAAAATGGTATCCGTACAATATCCACACCGTACAGCAGCTTCTACCACAGGATATTCAACGACGTGTTGACGTCTGCACTTTCTCGCAAGGATTGAAGTAGAGGAGGGTTGGCCCCGGACCATCCTATGGACAGACGGAGATCATTTTTCTCTGACGGATAAGATGAACACACACAATTGTCGAGTGCGGGGATCTTCACCTCCAGTCACTGTGCATGAAGTTCCTCTTTGTGGTAAACGTTTGTTTTGTATTGTTTTGCTTTAGAGCGCAAAAAACAACTGGGTTATTACACGCCCAAGTCAAAACTACAGAACACGAAAACAGAGAGGAGTTAAACGACTATTCATCAGTCCCAATAGACAATAGGAGACAGGTAAAAACAGGCACGTGGAGAAAGGGCTAAAAAAGACACCATACAGAAACGGAGGTCCAAAACTAAAAATTAAATGTCCTTCGCCATATTGCTTTGGCGAATAAAAAGTAAAACGCGGTCGACAGCCCGCGCGTCATTCGCTAAACGCATGATAAATCATGCGGCAAACTCAAGCTGGAACGTAAATGGTTAAAAAAAGGACACTCCATCAGGAAGTGGAGGACAGTTAAAATTTGGGAGCAATGTGTACAAAGTGGTGGGGTTGCACCACTTAGCAAATTACGATGGTTAAAAAGGCAATGCCCAATACACAGCCGAGTTAACATAATATCCTCACGGCGGGAGGGCAGAGAGGAGGTCGTCCAAGACGCTGGGAGAGGCTTAATCAGCCGAAGCTTAAGGGTCCTGTTCCATGGGGTCCACGGAAGCTACAGCTTGCTTGTGCGGTCGGTCTGTGGAGCCCCATGTCGGAAAACTGCTGTTGGTACGCACCAGCGACACGGAGACGGCTAAAGTATCACATGGCGACAGCATCGAAGAGGATCTTCGAGGTGGCGAAGGAGAAGACTGTTTGCCTTTGGTGGACTACTTCGAGACTTTCCGGTTATGTGAAGACTATAGTGTTTGGCTGGAGGGACGGAGGAAGTATACATAGGAGTACTACTCCGGCCTACCGGTTGTGTAGCTGGTGGCTTCGCCCCTTGAGGCGAGAGTTTGACGGCTTGTTGCACAGCTGGACGGGGGGATGGCGATACTACCTTGACACTGGGGGATTTCACAACCTCAGAGCTGAATTGGAGGTCGCATGTCTGTGTGGCCATGTCCTTCATGGAGCGATGGGTAACGAGAACAGAACTATAGGCACCAACCGGGAGAACACAGAGTTTGCGACTATCTAGTACCTTGCGAGCGATTGGATATGGCACATTTTCCTTTATCTGGATCTCTTTAACAGCCTGCTCACCAAGATACACTGGACAATCCCGAGAGTAGGCGGCATGGCAGCCATTGCAGTTGATACAGTGGGGAGGAGGTGGACAATTGCCCTCGTATGCATCTCTACAACAGGTGACATTTGGCTGGGTGTCGACAAGACGTTCTAGTGTGGTTGAAATGATGACACTGATAGCAGCGCATCGGGTTTGGAATGTATGTTCGGACAGTGGTAATTTCATAGCCTGCTTTGAGCTTGACAGAAGCACCATTATCAAAGGTGAGAAAGATAGATAGTGCAGGTGAGAAAGATAGATAGTATCCTCCTTAGTGCTCACCTGGACTATCTTTTTCATTACACGATGGACGGCAACGACACCCTGAACAGAGAGGTAAGATTGTATTTCGGCCTTTGTTAGATCGTCGAGCAGCCTGGTGTAAATTACACCATTCGAAGAATTCCAAGTCCTATGAGCCTCGATACAAACAGGGCAACCATGGAGAAGCGAGCTGTAGTTGTGTTTGAGAATCATAAGCCGTCTCCAAATGCAGTGCCATTCCGTAAACGAGTTCAGGATTGCACAGGGCCATCAATTGCATCTACACCTTTCTGAATAATAAACGGAATTACCGTGGCGAAGGACTGACCTTCAGTACGTGAGACCACAAGGAACCATGGTGCAGCAGGAAGGGTCTTTGAATCATTAGCCTCATTGCGTTTACGTTTTGTAGACGTTGAGTGGGAAGATGATTGACTCATCGCGAGGAAATCCCCATGATTACCAGCATCTCCAATGACGCACTCGTTCCAACTGGGGGCCCCCTCCACAAGGGGGCGCACCCACCTTAAGTGATTGTTCACACCTCCCGAACACTTGACAGAGTGACCAATCGGCAATTTGGGAAGGTTACAGCTCAGGCAATCACCCCTCCCTGGGCCTGCCCTGTACCAGGGGTACGTGCGAACCCCACCTGTCGACCCGGGGCTGGGAATCACTCATTACCCTGTCACCTGTTACGCGTCAGACGAGTGGGCCGGTCTTCAGGAGCGCACAGGAAGTAAGAAGATAAAAGTGGATCCTCAAATGCTGAAGCGGAGGAACGTGAGAAGAGAAACAATAAAGGACAAAGGAGCGAAAAAAAGTGAGACTTTTTTAAATTTTTATGGGCCCGCAGCGTTATGTATGTCTTGCATGGACATTATGTGTACAACAAGCCAAAACGCTGCTTTGTGTAGCAGTTATTATTGTGACTTTATTTTCATTGGCTATAGGCCTATTTCGGCTCAAAGGCCATTTTCAGTCTTTCCATATTACGTCGTTGACGCCCTTGCTGTCAGATATGTTACTTGGTGCGTTTTGAAGCAAAGCACAAGCGAAATTATAAATCACTAGCCAAGTCATGGTTGGTTGGTTTGGGGGGATGAAAGGGACCAGACTGCTACGGTCATCGGTCCCTTTTTCCAAAGACAAAGAACATCCACAGAGAATAAAAACGAGGAACAGAATAGACACAGACGATACAGAACAAAAGAAACGGAGACAAGGACAAGACAAAACGAACTAAAACCACACAGAGTGTGACAGTGGTTGGCCGACCATAGAAATAAAAAGGAAAAGCCAACCACTTAGAAACACATTAAAAGATCAGTGTAAAATCATAGGCCAAAGGCCAGAATCAAAACAAAAAATAAAATAAAACAGGAACACTCAGAGGAAAGAATAAAAACTCCCTGCCCGAATAAAACGTAAAACTAAGGCAGCCATAACAGGGTCATCGGATAAAACGGCAGGGAGCGTATCAGGCAGCGCAAATGTCTGCCTGACCACAGCTAAAAGGGGGCAGGCCAACAGAATGTGGGCCACCGTCAAAGCCGCCCCGCAGCGACATACAGGAGGGTCCTCCTGGCGCAGTAAATAACTGTGTGTTAGCCGGGAGTGGCCAATGCGGAGCCGACAAAGGACGACTGAGTCCCTGCGGTTGGCTCGCATGGAGGACCGCCACACAGTCGTCGTCTCCTTAATGGCACGGAGTTTATTGGGTGTAATCCGATCGCGCCATTCAGCGTCCCAAAGCGCAAAAACTTTTCGGCGGAGGACTGCCCGCAAATCAGCCTCTGGGAGGCCAACATCCAGAGATGGTTTATTCGTGGCCTCTTTCGCCAGGCGGTCAACATGTTCATTGCCCGGGATACCGACATGACCGGGGGTCCACACAAAGACCACAGAGCGGCCGCAACGCGCAAGAGTATGCAGGGACTCATGGATAGCCATCACCAGACGAGAACGAGGAAAACACTGGTCGAGAGCTCGTAAACCGCTCAGGGAATCGCTACAGATAACGAAGGACTCACCTGAGCAGGAGCGGATATACTCTAGGGCTCTAAAGATGGCGACTAGCTCAGCAGTGTAAACGCTGCAGCCAGCCGCCAAGGACCGTTGTTCGGAATGGTCCCCTAGAGTTAGCGCATACCCGACACGACCAGCAACCATCGAACCGTCGGTGTAAACAATTCCAGAGCCCTGATACGTGGCCAGGATGGAATAAAAGCGGCGGCGGAAGGCCTCTGGAGGGACCGAGTCCTTCGAGCCCTGTGCCAAGTCGAGCCGAAGGCAAGGGCGAGGAACACACCACGGGGGTGTACGCAGAGGCGCCCGGAAAGGAGGTGGAACAGGGAAAAACCCAAGCCCACAGAGAAGCTCCTTGACGCGTACGGCGATCGGACAACCCGACCGGGGCCGACGGTCTGGCAGATGGACGACTGACTGCGGGAACAGGACACGATAATTTGGATGCCCGGGCAAGCTTAGAACATGGGCAGCATAAGCGGCCAGCAAACGTTGGCGCCGGAACCGCAGTGGGGGTACACCTGCCTCCACTAGCACACTGTCCACAGGGCTGGTGCGGAAAGCACCAGTGGCAAGGCGTATCCCGCTGTGGAGAATTGGGTCCAGCACCCGTAACGCAGATGGGGATGCTGAGCCATAAGCCAGGCTCCCATAATCCAGACGGGGCTGGATTAACGCCTGGTAGAGCCGCAACAGGGTGGAGCGGTCGGCGCCCCAGCGGGTGTGGCTCAAGCATCTCACAGCGTTGAGATGCCGCCAACACGTCTGTTTAAGCTGCCGGATATGAGGCAGCCAAGTCAACCGGGCATCGAAAACCACCCCCAAAAACCTGTGGGTTTCCACCACAGCAAGGAGTTCGTCGCCAAGATAAAGCCGCGGCTCAGGATGGACTGTTCGGCGCCGGCAGAAATGCATAACGCGGGTCTTGGCTGCCGAAAACTGAAACCCATGCGCTACAGCCCAAGACTGCGCCGTACGGATAGCGCCCTGTAGCTGACGTTCAACAGCTGCAATGCCAGTAGAGCTGTAATAAAGGCAGAAGTCGTCAGCATACAGGGAAGCAGAGACAGAATTTCCCACGGCCGCAGCGAGCCCGTTAATGGCTATTAAAAACAGACAGACAGACACTTAAAACAGAACCCTGTGGCACACCGTTCTCCTGGACGTGGGTGGAACTATAGGAGGCTGCGACTTGCACGCGGAAGGTACGATACGACAGGAAATTGCGGATAAAGATCGGCAGAGGGCCCCGAAGACCCCATCCATGAAGCGTAGAAAGGATGTGATGACGCCATGACGTATCGTACGCCTTCCGCATGTCGAAAAAGACAGCGACCAGGTGCTGACGGCGGGCAAAGGCAGTACGGATGGCCGACTCCAGGCTCACCAGATTGTCGGCGGCGGAGCGGCCTTTCCGGAACCCACCCTGAGACGGAGCCAGAAGGCCCCGAGACTCCAGTACCCAATTTAAGCGCCGGCTCACCATCCGTTCGAGAAGCTTACAAAGAACGTTGGTGAGGCTAATGGGGCGGTAGCTGTCCACCTCCAGAGGGTTCTTTCCAGGTTTCAAAATGGGGATGACAATACTTTCGCGCCATTGCGATGGAAACTCACCCTCGACCCAGAGACGGTTGTAAAGGTCGAGGAGGCGTCGCTTGCAGTCCACTGAAAGGTGTTTCAGCATCTGACAGTGGATGCGATCTGGCCCGGGAGCGGCATCAGGGCAAGCGGCAAGGGCACTCTGAAATTCCCACTCACTGAATGGAGCGTTGTAGGGTTCAGAAGCGTTGGTGCGAAAAGAAAGGCTCCGACGTTCCATCCGCTCTTTAATGGAGCGGAAGGCCTGGGGGTAATTCGCAGAAGCGGAACTCATAGCAAAATGCTCTGCTAAGCGGTTTGCAATGACGTCGGAGTCAGTACAAACTGCTCCATTCAGTGAGAGCGCAGGGACGCTGGCAGGGGTCCGATAGCCGAAGACCCGTCGAATCTTGGCCCAGACCTGCGATGGAGTGACATGGAGTCCAATGGTGGACACATACCGCTCCCAGCACTCCTTCTTGCCTTGGCGGATAAGGAGGCGGGCCCGCGCACGCAGCCGTTTAAAGGTGATAAGGTGGTCCATGGAGGGATGTCGCTTGTGACGCTGGAGTGCCCGCCGGCGATCCTTAATCGCTTCAGCGATCTCAGGCGACCACCAAGGCACAGCCCTCCGCCGAGGGGACCCAGAAGAACGGGGAATGGCAGACTCGGCGGCAGTGACGATGCCGGCGGTGACCGATGTAACCACCACATCAATGGCATCAGTTGAGAGAGGCTCAATAGCGGCAGTGGAGGAGAACAAGTCCCAGTCAGCCTTATTCATAGCCCATCTGCTAGGGCGCCCAGAAGAGTGACGCTGTGGTAGTGACAGAAAAATCGGAAAGTGGTCACTACCACACAGGTCGTCATGCACACTCCAGTGGACAGATGGTAAGAGGCTAGGGCTACAGATTGAAAGGTCAATGGCGGAGTAGGTGCCATGCGCCACACTGAAGTGTGTGGAGGCACCATCATTCAAAATCGAGAGATCGAGCTGCGACAATAAATGCTCAACGGTGGCGCCTCGACCTGTTGCCACTGACCCACCCCACAGAGGGTTATGGGCGTTGAAGTCGCCCAGTAATAAGAAAGGTGGCGGCAATTGGGCTATCAGCGCAGCCAGGACATGCTGCGCGACATCACCCTCCGGTGGAAGGTAAAGACTGCAGACGGTAAGAGCCTGCGGCGTCCACACCCTAACAGCGACAGCCTCTAAAGCTGTTTGGAGAGGGACAGACTCGCTGTGAAGTGAGTTAAGGACATAGATGCAGACGCCACCAGACACCCTTTCATAAGCTGCTCGGTTCTTATAATAACCCCGATAGCCACGGAGGGCGGGGGTGCGCATTGCTGGAAACCAAGTTTCCTGCAGAGCAATGCAGAGGAAAGGGTGAAGGCTGATAAGTTGGCGGAGCTCAGCTAGATGGTGGAAGAAACCGCTGCAGTTCCACTGGAGGATGGTTTTGTCCATGGCTGAGAAAGGCGTGCCGGGACTGGGACGGCAGATTACGCCGCTGGGTCACCTGCTGCCTCCGATTGAGCACCCGTGCTAGTGCTATTGCTATTCACGGCGTCTGAGGGACCGGCGAGATCGAGGTCCTCAGCGGACGCCAGAATCTCCACCGCGTCCTCAGACGCAGAGCTAGAAGGTTGCGATGGGGTGGCTACCACCGCGCGTTCCTTGGGCTTAGAGCTGCTCTTCTTTGATTTCTCACGCTGCTCCTTGGGTTTAACTGGCTGGGAGGGCTTCACCGATTCAGTCTCCGGGACTGAGGAGGATCGGGAAGCCCTTCGACCTGCAGATTGTGGGCACTTACGCCACTGTCTATCGTCAGCCTTCCCGCCGGTGGAAACCTGGGAAGGGAGGGACCCAAGGGACCCCTTGCGAGCGTGAGAAGCCAAAGAAGTTGGACACTTCTCCGGCGTAGAAGCGGGGACCGACGTCCCCGATGGGGGGGATGGTGTTGCTCCTGAGGTAGGTGGCACAGGAGCAATCGGGTGGGTAGAGCCCCCCACTGGCAAGGGGGCAGGAGGAGTTGTACCACTCGTCGATCCGGCCGAAAGGCGCGAAACTGATGGGGCTAGCACAGGTGTTGTAACAGCGGCGTAGGAAGTTGTCATTCTCACTGGATGTAATCGGTCGTATTTCCGTTTGGCCTCAGTATAAGTCAGTCGGTCCAGGGTCTTATATTCCATGATTTTGCGCTCTTTCTGGAATATTCTGCAGTCTGGCGAGCAAGGTGGATGGTGCTCCCCGCAGTTGACGCAGATGGGAGGCGGGGCACATGGAGTATCGGGATGAGATGGGCGTCCGCAATCTCGACATGTGAGGCTGGAAGTGCAGCGGGAAGACATATGGCCGAACTTCCAGCACTTGAAGCACCGCATCGGGGGAGGGATATAGGGCTTGACGTCACATCGGTAGACCATCACCTTGACCTTTTCCGGTAACGTATCACCCTCGAAGGCCAAGATGAAGGCACCGGTAGCAACCTGATTGTCCCTCGGACCCCGATGAACGCGCCGGACGAAATGAACACCTCTACGTTCTAAGTTGGCGCGCAGCTCGTCATCAGACTGCAAAAGGAGGTCCCTATGGAAAATAACACCCTGGACCATATTTAAACTCTTATGTGGAGTAATAGTAACGTTAACATCCCCCAACTTGTCACAAGCAAGTAACCTGCGTGACTGGGCGGAGGATGCCGTTTGTATCAGTACTGAGCCAGAGCGCATTTTAGACAAGCCCTCCACCTCCCCAAACTTGTCCTCTAAATGCTCGACGAAGAACTGAGGCTTTGTGGAGAGAAAAGACTCCCCATCAGCTCTCGTGCAAACTAAGAATCGGGGCGAATAACTGTTACCTCCATCCTGGGACTTACGCTCTTCCCACGGCGTGGCCAGGGAGGGGAACGTTTTCGGATCGTACTTCTGAGCATTAAATTGAGCCCGAGAACGCTTAGAGACTGCTGGCGGCTGGCCGCCAGCGAGAGATGATGGACCACGCTTCATTGCGGGTCATCCGCCCTGATGCCACCTACTCCGACCAAGGGCCCTCCCCACGGGCGCCACCCAGCCACAGCAAAGGCCACCTGGCAGGATGGCCGTTGCCGGGAGTCCTGATACCCCAGGAGGATAGGCATCTACTCCTTGGCATACGTGGGGAGTTAACGGCGCAGGCATCAGTAGAGCGATCCCTGTGTTGTCAGGGGGCTACAACCAAGAGGGTACATGGCGGCCCCACCACAACGGACTGGCTACCGTGCTGGATCTTAGGTGCAAAACTGTCCAAGGTCGTCGCCGCAGTTAAAAGAAACACTGCAGAGGGCAGCGTGGTAATCGCACCCAGGGACGTATCCCCGCCCTAAAGATCGAAAACGAGCGGGACACCATGGCAACGACGTGAAAGCCGGCTAAAGGTCTAATTGCACGACGGATACAGTGCACCACGTAAGGCGCCCTTCCCCAATTGGCTCGCTCTTCGGAATAATTTAGAAAGATGGAGGTCAAACCCGAGAGGGGACCATCACATAAGGCCAAAACATGTGAGACTCCTTTTAGTCGCCTCTTACGACAGGCAGGAATACCGCGGGCCTATTCTAACCCCCGAACCCGCAGGGGGGGCCAAGTCATGTCTCAGCAGTGGAATTTTTCTTTGTTGGCCAGTATCGTTAAGATCTTGTTAACATTTTGTAAGTTTGACAGCCCAAGAGCAATGCCCGACACATGAAACTGTCCAAACACGGAAGAGAAAAGTTATGTTAGTGTACATTATTTATTTTGGTTGGGAAATTAAAGTAACGATCGGTCCCAATTAAGTAATTAATCATGACGATCGGCCCTACATACACAACTATATGCATACCTCTACACAAGGAGTGACTAAAACCGCAACACAGCTCAAAAATTGACGTCGCCATACAACCGGTGTTATCTTGCAGGGAAAAAAAGAAAAAAACACGATACCACTCTAAGACAGTGGCAGCTGTACTCAAAACCTACCCTTCACCTCAAAGCTGGTGGTGAAGGCTGTACTCGAATGCGCCCAGTCACTGGCAACCAAATATTCTACATATTCAATGCATTTGCTGTATTTTCTGTATGTCCATGCCTATGCGAGTATCCTGAATGGCTGCCAGAAACCTGCAGCCAGTCCTCTCGCTGGTGGATACACCTTCAAATCCTATCCCAGATATTAAGCTTTGTGGATCATTCTCTAGACACCGTTCCGAATACAATGCACGGTGGATCCACCATCGAGAGCACTGTGTCAGCTTTATTGTAGCCATCCACAACACACGCATGGACTTAGACAAACAAAAAATACAGCATTTGCATTGCATCTGTAGAATATTTGCAATACTATACAGTCTGACTGATGTGCTGTTCTATCTCGTACACGAGAATTATAATCACGAAGGACTGTCTCACTCCACCCAACGGTTATCTCTCTTCTTTACTCCGATGACTGTTTCCAAATAACGAGGAGATTCTGTGGTGATGGGTTAGTTTTCACAGCAAAATTGAATTTTTTTCTCAATTTCACGCAGGGTGGACATGTATAGGTAGGGTATAGCCCAACCTCTGCAATCTGGTCCTCTGTAAATGGCGGCGGTGCTGTAGTTCCTTTTTTTCCCAATTCATTGGATGTCTCAAAAATGAGATGCGTATTGTATCCTGTAGTCGAACGTAAAAACTATACCGAGTTTGCTCATAAAACTAAAAGAAAATGAACTGCATCTATTTTCGTGAAAGGACGTCGTTTATTATAGTCGCGATTGTGTTTTCATTTTTAATAGAGACTAGATTATAAGAGATGCGTTCACAAGCGTTCTTCATCGCAGAAAGGCACTTGTGGGGGCGGTGTGGGTGTTGGCTTTAAATCCTTTTGTGTTGAAGGGATGATGCCTGGACCGTCGCCTCGAGGTGAACCTGGTACCGCTTGTCTGCAAGCGGAAGGGCAGCAGGCCGCAGAGAATCTGCGAGGAGCACGGTAGCCGTTGGCCGTTTGAAAAACCCTCCGTCCCCACCGTAGGTCGAGGTAGGGAGGGAGGGAGGGAGGGAGGGAGGGAGGGAGGGAGGGAGGGAGGGGAAGTAGGAGTGCCTACAATTTCGCTAGTTTCCGGCCATACATCGAGGAGAACGCACGTTCAACTGGTGCCCATCTGCAATCTTTTGGGACGACGACTTTACCCAGTACACGTGTTGCACTATGACCTGTTCATTAAGAGTGCTGTTTTTTCCCCCCACGACAAGGCTGATGTGTAATTAAAAGAGTGAAGCACTTTACATCAATTATGGTAGCGTGTATTGGCTTCGATTACCTGGGCTGCAAGGTGATTGTCGAGCAGGCATCTAACCAACTCTGACGTCAAACAGTGATAGATACAGTTCTCAGCTATCCGCTTACAGGTAATACACTTACTAAACTCTTATCTGTCCAACATAATCTCGTCAGTTGATCATATTTCCTACAAAAAAAAATAAAAAGAAAAATAAAATAAATGTAGATAGTGTCCTCCACTCTGGCCTTTCTCTCCCTCCTCCCCCCCCCCCCAATCAGCTTGTAGGAGAAGGTACATCTGCCATTAATTTCAAGTGGTGGTACGATTTTTTTTTCCCCAGCAGGATAACACCAGTTGTATAGCATCGTTAATTTTCCAGCTGCATTGGGATTTTAGGCACTCTTTGTGTAGCGGTATGCATATAGTTGTGAAACTAGGACCGATCTTTATGATTAATTGCATAATTAGGAGCGATCCTTACTTCAATTTCACAACCAAAATAAATATTGTACACAAATATAACCTTCCTCTTCCGTGTTTGGACAGTTGTCATGTTTTGGGGGTTGTACTTACGCTCTCCATCCAGGACAAGGGTTCGAATCCCATAAAGGGCATTGCCATTTTTAATTGCCCTCCAGTTCCCTGGTGGGGGGGGGGGGGGGGCCTGCACTGCCCTGGGACAAAGAAATTCCTGCCGAAACTCAAAATAACCGCCGATAGGATAGGTGGTGGAGTTTGGAGGGGGTGGGGAATCGTGTGTCAGCTGTCCACCGCGAGGTTGACTGCCTCCTGGTGGTCTTGAGTGCATGTGACGCAGTAAGGAACGAATGTAAGCGGAAGAGAGATACATGGGCCGTTATATGCGGAAATCCACTGATCTAAGCGGTTTTGAAGGAAGGCACATTGTTGTGGCGCTGCGGCTGGAAAGGAGAATCTGGAACGGCGAAGCTGGTCGGCTGTTTCTCACTACTGTCGTGAGCACCTATGGAAAGTGATTGAAGGATGGTGGAATAACGCGTAGGCCGTATGGTACTGGACGTCCACGTCTCATCACAAAACGTGAAGGTCGGAGAGTTATCCAGGGTAGGCAGATCTGACGACAGGGTACAATGCTAGTGCAGGCATAGGTGTTTCGCAGACACCGAAGACCATTGTTGAACATCGAACTCCACATCATCGACCTACGTGTTCCAGTCTTGACGTAAAGACATCGTCAGTTACGATTGCAATGGGCCGAGTATCACTACATTTTCGTCGTGGACCAATAGAAATGTGTCGCCTGTACAATGAAACTCATTTCTTGTTACAGATCGACGGCCGGTCCCTTATAGGCCATGCTCCATGAGAATGGATAATCGAAACGTGCACCGAGCCACAGATGCAGGCCGGTGAGAGCAGACTTCTGTTACGGGGTACGTTGAGTTGGGCTTCTGTGGGACGTATGGTAATACTCGCATACTACATGACAGTAGTAAACTACGTGAACGTTACTGCGGAGCACCTGCATCCTTCACGGCTAAACTCTGCTCTGATGGTGACGACATCTTCCAGCAGGATAACTCTCCGCGGAACAAGGCCAGCATGTTGCTGCAGTGGTTTGAGAAGCACGATAGTGAACTCACACTGACGTCTCAGCCAGCAAATGCCCCTAATCTGTACCCATTAGAACACTCATCGGGCCGAAGCTACGTGCCCACAAACCACCGTCAAATAATTTGCGGCAAATTTGTGACCTGTGAGTCGACATCTCGCGCCGCAGACTTTTGGAAACCTACAGAGGACACGCTATTAAACACGTGGTCGTGATGTTCTGGCTCATCGGTGTAAACTTACACGATGTATTTGTAATACGAGATACTTCACTCATGGAAGTGTCTTAGTGCAGTTTCATTTATTTTATGAACAGCCGAAGTTACTCATGACCCGAAGTATTAGCATTCATTCAGGCATCGACCAAAGTAAGTTTGAACTTCGGGAGAGTTCGAGGAAGTCTTTTTGGAGCAGAATCTAAGCATATTCTTCTTACCGCTACCGTAGATACCGAAGAGAAAATTAGATTATGACAGGTCCAAGAAAGCATACACAGGGCTATTACAAATGATTGAAGCGATTTCATAAATTCACTGTAGCTCCTTTCATTGACAAATGTTCGCGACACACTACAGATACGTAGAAAAACTCAAAGTTTTGTTCGGCTGAAGCCGCACTTCCGGTTTCTGCCGTCAGAGCGCTCGAGAGCGCAGTGAGACTAAATGGCGACAGGAGCCGAGAAAGCGTATGTCGTGCTTGAAATGCACTCACATCAGTCAGTCATAACAGTGCAACGACACTTCAGGACGAAGTTCAACAAAGATCCACCAACTGCTAACTCCATTCGGCGATGGTATGCGCAGTTTAAAGCTTCTGGATGCCTCTGTAAGGGGAAATCAACGGGTCGGCCTGCAGTGAGCGAAGAAACGGTTGAACGCGTGCGGGCAAGTTTCACGCGTAGCCCGCGGAAAATTGGCTCATGCCACAACTGGAGACCGACAGCGCCGACTTCATCTTTCAACAGGATGGTGCTCCACCGCACTTCCATCATGATGTTCGGCTTTTCTTAAACACGAGATTGGAAAACCGATGGATCGGTCGTGGTGGAGATCATGATCAGCAATTCATGTCATGGCCTCCACGCTCTCCCGACTTAACCCCATGCGATTTCTTTCTGTGGGGTTATGTGAAAGATTCAGTGTTTAAACCTCCTCTACCAAGAAACGTGCCAGAACTGCGAGCTCGCATCAACGATGCTTTCGAACTCATTGATGGGGACATGCTGCGCCGAGTGTGAGAGGAACTTGATTATCGGCTTGATGTCTGCCGAATCACTAAAGGGGCACATACCGAACATTTGTGAATGCCTTAAAAAACTTTGAGTTTTTGTATGTGTGTGCAAAGCATTTTGAAAATATCTCAAATAATAAAGTTATTGTAGAGCTGTGAAATCGCTTCAATCACTTGTAATAACCCTGTATTAACCAAGTAACTGCTCCAAGACGCCATGATGAAACCATAATATATGATCAATGAAAAAGTAACCTTTCTCACGAAGTTCTCCGAGTTTCTGAAGTGGAGACGTAGAGGCGGAAAGGTTTGGAAGAGCCGCGTTCGCAGCGTCATTCGTTAGCATCCAGCGAAGATTGAGTGGGCTGCTTAATGCCAGACTAGTTAACATGACAATTTACAGCTCGAGATACTAGATCTGTATCCGACACTACAGTTAAGCTTTCATTAGCTTTCATTGGGCTGCATCTGCGCCTGAACTCGCTCGCTCTCTCTTGTGCACGCTGGTGGCAATTCCTGACGTTCCTCCTCGTGCCAGTAACTGATGCTGCTGCACAGGTAAATCGTTTGTGCCTGTTGCCAGACCTACTTACAATATCTCTCAGGTGCTGCGCTGGCTTATCCCGCCGCTGTGTTTCGAGCACAGGGGTTCGTACTCTCTGAGACAATCTTACAGAACCGTAATAAAACACAACTTCGCGTATTATTTCGTGCCTTTTCTTAACATTTCACGCAGAAGATTTTGTTCATAATTGTTTCGCGATACTTTGCAAGTCCTAAAACGGCAGTAGAGCGTGTTTTCTTCAATGTTAACGAACTAACTCAATGGCCCGCATGGGTGTAATAGAAAAACGAAGGTAAGATGTCTCGGATACAGGTGTTTCCATTTTTCGCTTGTTTGACGTGTTCAGGGTATCTTGTTGAGAATATTAATTCTGATTACGAAATGGATCAAGTCATCTCTGGCGAAAGAGGGGTGATGAGCAATTTTAAGCCTTACACAGGATTTACAATAGTTATTTCTTTTTACGTTTCTACACGCTCAGTACATCGGCTTTTAGACAAAAGATGTGGCAGTACGTGTTGTGTACTGAAGTCAAATGCTAAACTGATCTGCGGAATAGTTTTCTTAAGCGCACTCTGCCAGTGTTGTTGAAATAACTTAACCGGAATACCGTGTCGTCATAGAACTGTTTTGGTCGATTTAACGCCAACAAAATTAGTCATAGATTTGTTTAAAGCTTTTAAGGACTTCACTCTTCTGTTTTCAACGGTTGAGAAATGGACGGCCGAATTTAAGCAAGCAGTACGTTTCCAAACAGTTCCGCACGGAGACCCCACATCGCGCTATTGGACGACGTGCGGTTACAGGTATGAAAGACTGCGGCAGTGGCATACATTTTTCACCGATTAATTATGAACGCATTGCGTAAAATGGGTGCCGATTTCTTTGAAAATTGGCCAAAAGGATATGCTGCCGGAAAGCGTACAGCCAGTGCATCAAAGACGCAAAGGGTATACTTAATGGTTTAATTACAAAAGGAAAGCGGTAATTGGGGAATACTGTCTAAGTGTGCTGGATCCAAGTGGGCGAAGAAAACTATGCGGGGAGAAAGTACCTGGATTGAAAACAACACCACGACAATACATATGCTCACCAAGGTGCTTTAGTAATTCAGAAAGTGATGGCAAAAACTTTAGTCCAATGAGGGGTATTGCAGCCGCCTATACGGACTTTACCGGCCTCCAGACGGCACTTCTGAGATGAAATATAGTCTTTGGAGATACTTTAGGTGTCGTGAATTAAACCTGACTCATTTTGCCCCAACACAGTCGCTACGAGACAGTGAAATTTTCGCCTTATCCCTACACCGGCTGAAATTATCAGAGATAACCAAATCTCCAGTCCGCCCCCAGTAGCTGAGTGGTCAGCGCGACAGAATGTCAATCCTAAGGGCCCGGGTTAGATTCCCAATTGGGTCGGAGATTTTCTCCGCTCAGGGACTGGGTTTTGTGTTGTCCTAGTCATCATCATTTCATCCCCATCGACGTGCAAGTCGCCGAAGTGGCGTCAAATCTGAAGACTTGCACCCGGCGAACGGTCTACCCGACGGGAGGCCCTAGTCACACGACATTTAAATGTGAACCAAATCTCCACAGGCCTCTTTAGAGCCAACCGTGAAACTGTGTGGTTTCTAGGAGGATGTTGTCCTGTCTGCTGGGGCTCTGACTGATTTCAAAGATCTCTACGTTTCAGGCGAAGACCGGTCGAGCCATCGTTGTGCACCTTACTGTTTTTTGAACACTTTGTACAAGTGCGAAGTAAATTAACTACTTCTCCTTTACAAGTATTATGTGCCGCCGAAACTTAATCTGATTTCTGTGCGAATTATGAGTGAATAATGTTGTTCAACTCCTCGGCTGAGTGCTCAGGTATGGCTCATACTAGTGACCGAACTTCAAATCCTCGTTTTCTCTTGCAGGGGAGGGTTGGGGGGAGCGCGAGTTCCCCTCAGCTTCGTGATGCCACTCGAGAAGCTTCCCGAGTGAAGAGTAGCGGCCTACACGTCTGCAGAGTACTTCTGACTCCATTCGGAGAGGATGGCACGGTGGCGGGTCGACAATTGGTCCATCACGGCAGGAACGTTGAACTGGTACATATGATGTGCCTTTTATGCCGGTACCAGATCCAAATCACATTGAAGAATGTTGGCGTGCTACTATAGTGAGCACCTGTCTTAAGTTGTTGAAGGAGGAAGAAACCATGAGGTGGTCACAGAACTTTGCGGGATAGACGGAAAATCTGTGGCAGATTTAACGACAGCGGCAAATGCTGGTGCAGCCACAACCCAGCGCACATTGTAGAACGTGGAGCTCTGCAGGATACGACCCTTACGTGTTCCCGTGTTGACCCAACTACACCATCAGTTACACTACTGGCCATTAAAATTGCTACACCACGAAATTTAACCGAAAGGAAGAAGATCCTGTGATATGCAAATGATTAGCTTTTCAGAGCATTCACACAAGGTTGGCGCCGGTGGCGACACCTACAACGTGCTGACATGGTTTTCAACCGATTTCTCATACACAAACAGAAGTTAACTGGCGTTGCCTTGTGAAAAGTCGTTGTGATGCCTCGTGTAAGGAGGAGAAATGCGTACCAACACGTTTCCGACTTTGATAAAGGTCGGATTGTAGCTTATCGCGATTGCGGTTTATCGTATCTCGACATTGCTGATCGCGTTGGACGAGATCCAATGACTGGTAGCAGAATATGAAATCGGTGGGTTCAGGTGGGTAATACGGAACGCCGTGCTGGATCCAACGGCCTCTTACCACTAGCAGTCGAGATGACAGGCATCATATCCGCATGGCTGTAACGGATCGTGCAGCCACGTCTCGATCCCTGAGTCAACAGATGGGGACGTTTGCAACACAACCATCTGCACGAACAGTTCGACGTCGTTTCCAGCAGCATGGGCTATCAACTCTGAGACCATGGCTGCGGTTACTCTTGACGCTGCATGACAGACGGGAGCGCCTGCTATGGTATACTCATCGACGAACCTGGGTGCATAAATGGCAAAACGTCATTTTTTCGGATGAATCCAGGTTCTGTTTACAGCATCATGATGGTCGCATCCGTGTTTGGCGACATGGCGGCGTACGCACATTGGAAGCGTGTATTCGTCATCGCCATACTGGCGTATCACCCGGCGTGATGGTACGGGGTGCCATTGGTCACACGTCTGTCACCTCTTGTTCGCATTGACGGCACTTTTTACAGTGGACGTTACATTTCAGATGTCTTACGACCCGTGGCTCTACCCTTCATTCGATCCCTTCGAAACCGTACGTTTCAGCAGGATAATGCACGACCGGATGTTGCAGGTCTTGTACGGGCCTTTCTGGATACAGAAAATGTTCGACTGCTCCCCTGGCCAGCACATTCTCCAGATCTCTCACCAACTGAAAACGTCTGGTCAATGGTGGCCGAGCAACTGGCTCGTCACAATACGCCAGTCACTACTCTTGATGAACTGTGTTATGGTGTTGAAGCTGCATGGGCAGCTGTACCTGTACACGCCATGCAAGCTCTGTTTGACTCAATGCCCAGGCGTATCAAGGCCGTTATTACGGCCAGAGGTGGTTGTTCTGGGTACTGATTTCTCAGGATCTATGCACCCAAATTGTGTGAGAATGTAATCACATGTCAGTTCTAGTATAATATATTTGTCCAATGAATACCCGTTAATCATCTGCATGTCTTCTTTGTGTAGCACTTTTAATGGCCAGTAGTGTACAACACTGCAGTGACCGTAGATCGATGGTAACCTGCCGCTTGGCCTGATGAATCCCGTTTGTTGCTGCACGAGTTCCAGATACGCCGTTATACGTGCGAATGCTTCCGCGAAACGTTCACAGCGCCGCTGACACTTGCCCGTGGGGACAATATTACGTTACGAGGGACGTTCATGTGACCTGTGGTAGTAAGCGAAGGCACTGTGACAGCTGTGGACTGTGTGGATATTTTTGTGCACCACGTGCATCCCTTAGCGCTCTGTCTTCTCAGATGGCGATGGCAGCTGGCAGCAGTTTAACTGTGTCACACGCCCAGAATGGGGGTGGGGGGAGAGGTTGGCACAGTGGTTTGAGGAGCATGATAGCGAACTTACGATGGGAGACCTGTGGAACGCCTCTAACTTACAAGACTTGTGTGACCTGTGCCGCGAACCTTCAAAAATCTACCAAGTTTTTGTCGAATCCCCGCTCTCTTGCATAGGAAAGGTGGTTTCGGTGTTTTGGCTAGTCAGTATTTAACATGCTCTGGCAGGTTACTGCTACGTGTACACTAATCCTATTAAGTCTTTGCAAACGTCTTTGCGTATTGTTATATTTATGGTTTTCATTATTTTGCGAGGAAACTAATTGGTAACGAGAAATGACAAACGTTTACTTTGAAGCAGTCGCCAAAAATCAAGATTTCAAAAGCGTTATCTGCAGCATGTTCCAGAAATAAGACAGGGAACAGTTTACCAACACACTTCCTACTTATGAGAAGGCCATGCCTTCAAGTTAGTTTTCAAAAAATGCCGTAATTCATTAAAACTATCAACTTCATTCTTAAATCACCTTCAACACTAAGTCACAGGTAGTGCAATTTTAATTGTACTAATATGCTTAATCTGGACAGTGAGTTCTCTAATTATTAAGATTGCTATTTGTCTATAGCTTCAACAACTTATTGTTTTTCACTGTGTTAGAAACCCACTTTTTCTATAAGATGTACAGAATAGTACACAATCAGTTCGAAATTTAATTAGAACACACTTGTCTCGAACCACCTGTTCATGTGTATCGTTTGCCGCCTCTGCACTGAGGGGATTTGTGCTACCTTTAATCAAATACTTTTGTAATCAGCAACATGGCGGAAATTTGCTACTTATGATAATTCGAATCGAATATGATTTATGGACGTCAGAAAAGGAAGTTTCCAACCAGAACCCTGTCGTACATCATGTCTGCATGTCTGATTTCTTACAAATTCTGAGCGCTTATTGTTGTCTTACCAAGCCAACAATTCAGTAACTTTTAGTCGGACGGAGCGATTAGTTAATAACTTTTAGGTAGATGGTCTGCCAACAGACTGGAGGACGACATACTCAACATTGTATTTCCATCAAAGAGTGGCCGAATAGAGCGATGGAAAGTTTGGTTTGGGAGCGGGGGGGGGGGGGGGATGTAAAAGGGACTAAATAGCGAGGTCATCAGACCCTAGCTCATGGGACACCAAACTTGTCTTCTGATCGAATTATGATAGTGTTAAAATCGATGCACTGAAAGGTATACGGATGCCAGAAACGAGAAATAATTGCTGGCAAGCAGAAGCGATGGAAAGCCCCGAGGAGCGCTGGAGGGCTTTAGTAGGCCGGTGACAACGTAGTTAACACTGGATACACGTGTGAGCGCCGGTGGCTCATTCGTGCCTCCATTTAGCACTGCGTCACTATCGCAGGCGCCTTGCGAAACGAAACAGCAGCTGGCCAAGCCACAGCCACAGGCCAGCTCTTAGTGCTGAACTCAGTCAAAAACTTAAGACGTCAGCAGAGAGGTCCTCGGATGAACGTTTCCGTTGGCGAAAATATGAATAGAAACCGAGCAAATCTGTCTTAATTACGTGTTCATTTTAGTATGTCACTATATCGCACTGAATTTCCCCTCTTCCTGTTCCGTTATAGACAGTGCAAGGGAAGAAAACTTTGGGCACACTCCGTAAGTATCTTTTTTGTTTTGGTGTCACAGTCGTTACATTAGACATACAGTGAGAGTCGCGCAAAATTTAAAAATCTCCTTTACTTCGTCAACGCTTCGAAACAGCGAAACGGTGTTTTCGGCATGACAGTAGGCAGAGCGCGTAATTTTGTTATTCGGTTAGCTCACTTAACTGTGTCAACAAGGCTAAAATAAGTATTTTTAAATGGAGCGACACAGCTTAACGACATTCGAAAGCTTTTGTAAATATAAAGACCATTATCATAACGCATGTTGATGACGTTAAGGCTAAGTGAAAATTGAGACGCGTATAGCACGTGTGGCGTGACACGACACTGCAGTGTGACGCGCACATATCGCGCTGGTCCTGCGCATATTGCGACGCGTACACGTACTTCGCACTCTCCGATTGGCGACGTTTGCGCTGACAGAACCGAAGCGCCTGCACCCTGAAATCAAACGATTTTACAGAAACTATTCAGTGAAAATATTTGATTTTTGCCTTACTTGTAGCGTTTTTATGTCAGCGTCATGGCGAAATGCCCATCTCTTCGCTAATGATCACACTTATTGTTATATATAGTAAGACACTTCACAAAATTCGAAATATTTGCGTTTGGCGCATATTACACAATATGTTACTGCATATGAAATTCAGCTGACATATTGAATTTTTGTTTAGACTTGGGAGGAGGTCTAGCTGCCTCAGATCTCGAGAAATGGATCCTATGTAGCGCGTTCACTCCCAATCTCACGCCCGCAGGAATGAAATATTCACGACATCCCTCTTATCTACTAATCCGCTCGAGACATCGAAACGATATTTTGGCGAATAATGGCACACCAAGAGCATCCTTTGCCAGTTCGTAAACACAAAGCACTTTATGTATTGCTATATAACATAAGTTGTACTTTCTATTTAATTTTTTACATTCCAGTGACTAATTCTTTAGAGTTATCAACAGATAGTGAACCTAGAGTTTCCTGGTATGAAAATAAACATGAAATTTCTTATGTTACCTCAAACCGACAGAATGAGTTTTTTCGTGAGCTACTGAGCTATCTGGTCGCCAATTACTTGTTTAATGGGACACTGTTTCAGAATTCTCTCACGATAGCTGCTGCAAAAATGAGTTTGTGCAAATTATATTGTTTTGGCAAAAGAAGTACAATTAAACCTGTCAACAAGATAAATGTGGCCGTTTCTCATAAATGCTGACTTCTCTTCGAATGAGAAAAGGTTAATATTCACACAAAATTAAATCGCCAATTGTGTTGGAACTTTGGTTGACTCCCATAACCCATCGTATTTTTAACACTGAGCCACTGGAATGGAAACTTACCGAAGGATTTTATTCCTTTTATTCATCTGAGCAGTATCAAAATAATGACGAGCAAACCCTTCAGGCGGAATGACACACATGCCAGACGCTGGTAATTCACCTACGGCTTGCGAATCTGACGAACTGTGATTCGCGAATAAAATAGATGTTATTGAGAAAATAAAAACAATTGATACATGGCACAACATAATGGTCAGTGTATCAGCAGCAGCTGTGAACAATGCGCGCGACAGGAATATGGAAGCTAGCTAGTTGTGCATTGTGAGCGGAGGAGTTCACGTCGTTCGAAAAACACTGTCATGTAAGTAGATCTGCCTTTGTCAGCAATACATTTCAACAAATTAAATATATCAATCACCACACTCTTACAGGATAGTCATACTTTCGGAATAATACCGACCACTACTTCAGTTGTAGCCTGTTTGTATAATTAGTTTATTAACGCTGACCGTGTGTATGGAACCACTGAAATGCGCTTTTCGTGTCACTACGAGCCGATTAAAAATCTGCTATTCGTGAGGGCTTCTCGACTGTTTCTAGCTTGCAGTGAAAATGTGATGTCCACATGTACGTAGATTAATGTCATTACATCCATATCCAAGTAATGACAGTGAAACTTCTGTACTTCATATCTTAGACGCTTTTTACCAAGAGCTCGAAGCGGTGACACCTGTGGAAATTTCGACATTTTGTAGCAGATTGTAGATATACGTCAGCATAACAGGCAGCAAGTACATAACCTTGTTTACTTTCGTGCCTCGCTTCTAGATAACATGATTTTATAATGTTCCTTACTTCCTTATTCACTACCCTCACGATGAATTGTCTGTCCCTTCTTACGGTCTGAAAACATTGTGGAGGCAAAGGATACAATTCCAGTGGCTAATGGCTAATCAGTTATTTAACTGTCCATTTTTCTTGACAAAAGAATAAACAAAACAAAAAAATATACAGATATATTTAACTGAAAACTATTATGTACTAACGAAAAGAGGTGAAGCGCTTAAACGGCGAAAAACGAAACACTACCGACAATAAAATTCAGTATACTGTAAGGCTGTATTTTTCAAATGGGCAATGCCATGCCGAAGTGAGCACATAGCAGAACTGCCTTCCCGCGCCACGCCTCGCCCCGCTCCAGAAACTGTGCCCCCAACCACAACGCCGCGCGACCTGGCGCAGGTGCGTGTCGCGTCCTAGTCGCGTTGCGTCGCAGCTTGTGCGGTCCCATTTGAACCTGTTTAAGTTAAAAAAAACGCGCTGCGCTCCGTGGCGCCACACACGGTATACGCGTCTCAATTTGCGCCTAGCCTTAAACTGTTCGAAAATATATCAGAGACCTGTGCTAAAATTGAAAAGCTATTGCGGTACAAACAGTCAAATGGTGCAGTCAGTAACTTCACAATTTTCATTCGCTTCCGTTTTTTGCATTGTTTCTATGTTGCGCGTTCCCTGACAGGAAGTCCTTAACTTGTTGCGAAAGTGTGCAGAAAAGTTACGATTATTACCACTCAGCTAAATAAATCTAATAAGGCACGTTTAATTGGCAGCGCGTGAACGTATCCATGACGGAAAGAGCCAGCTGTTACTGCCGCAGCGATATTTTACATCCCTCTCCCAGGGTAGACTTCGTTACTTTGATCGAGGACGGAGACTGGCGATGTTTAAACCGCACTATACGATTGCGACCACCTCACCTCGCCTTTCAATTTTAACACACTTCTGGCACTTTCGCGAAAGGTTTGTGTAAAAAATAAGAAGAGTTATATCACTATACTCTTATTCGTAAGAGCTATCAAATACTGTTAAAAAGTACAGTGTTCCATCTTAAAATCTATTTGTTCCAGTATCTCAGTTGACACGTAATTCAGAAGTTTAACCGTGCAACGAAGTTATGTTGCGTTTGGATACCATCATTTACGACAAATCTCGTTATCGTATATGTAACCTTTCATAAAATGGAATGAGCGTTACGTCTTACTTGACTCATCCCATATGGGAGGAACTAGGCTGTTTCTTTACTTGTTACGGAAGGGGGGAGCCAATTTTCTACAGTCCCCGCGTTGCACATCATCATCGCAACATCTCCCGCTGCAATTTCTTGAGAATTTTCGTGGCGTCCTCACGATATTAAACAAACTCGTGCTGAATCATGCAGTTATTCTCTGAACCCTCTTTTTTCATTAATGCGATTTGGTCGAACGAGGGTCTTTTAACCGAGGTTTTCCGTGTAGGAGTGCGCGGCATCTGCCCGCACATAGCATCAGTTGTGTTGCTTCCACGTTAAATCGCTCCAGACAGGAACTCCTAGATGCCTAGAGGTTGCGACTAATGTGATAATGCCCAGCTGCACCGTGGTTTAGAGTCCATCTCAGAAAGTAGGGTAGTCAGTTCGAAGGTCTGGAAGTGGCAACGTACTACATTTGAGGTAAACCATTTCAGACTATTCAAGCGCATTACATCTATCAACGAGGTCAGAAGTCGATGCTGTGCAAGTGTGTGCACGTATCTTGTAACTGTATCACCTGCCTCTATACGAGTGTGTCGTCTGCCAAGTGCAACAGACAACGCCCAGCACAACAGCGGCCAATTGCACTTACCTTCGGGTACGTCAGAAGCTATTTTTGCTTCTATTGACTAATGACAAACGTCAAGCTGTCATCAGTCCAAAGTGTAGTGCTTTACTAAGTTCGGTCCTATACCGTTGCCTTTAACAGACTAATCCAGCCAGTTGCAGAGGTTCCTACAGCTTAGCGTGGACTCAGAACCACGAAGAAATTCATATTTTATACAATAACAAACATTCCCGCATGTCGAACAAGTGTAGGATGAGAGGTAAAAAATCCTAGGAATTAACGATGATCGAAACTTAGGCCCTTTGGATTCTTAGTTAGGTACTTTTCGATTGAAACACCGAGCAGCACTGTAAGAACAATTCAATGAGTGTGACATCTCATTACTTCAAGACGATTTACGATCGTGCATATTGCGTGAATAGCGGGCAGCTTTCCAAAGGCCCACTTAAATGCGCTACCAAAAACTTGCTCAGTCACCTACAACTTGTTATGCTATCTTGCTAATTTTCTATATTATTTCGTTAGTGCGGACTAACTACAATTTCAGACACGCGATGACAGTGTAAAAAGATTTACTACGAGTGACAAAGCTGTCAAAATGTTTAAGGTATCGCTTGTGTAATGTGATAGATCTATAGAATGTGTGTTTCGAACCATTTTCGTGGAATCTTCCGTCGCTGCTTAGTATACAAGCACACACTTATTTAAAAAACACAAATTTTGGATTTCCTACATTAATAATTTATTCTGTCAACTGGTTTTCGGCTTACAAGGTCACGCAACGAATACTATCTGATAATGACCTTATTCGCAATTGCTATTTGTCCGGCCCCGGTAGCTGAATGGTCAGCGTGACTGATGGTCTATCCTCTGGGCCCGGGTTCGAGTCCCGGCTGGATCGGGGAATTTCCTCCGCCTAGGGACTGGGTGTTGTGCTGTCGTCACCACCACCGATTGCAGGTCGCCGAAGTGGCGTCAAATTGAAAGCCCGGCACCCGGCAAACGGTCTGCTCGACGGGGGGCCCTAGCCATACGATTTGATGATCACAAAGGTTCGCTCCATCAAGACTGAAGACTAACACCTTGGGGGTTACAGACCGTGCAGGATGTACGCAAACCAGGAATCAAGCAAAAGCAAGTTATTTTGAGCAGCTAATGGCCAAAAGCAGGGCTTATGCCGTAATTTTAGTTCTGTTATGCCCATTTCCCTACTCTTGGATAATGGGACGTAAATAATCTCTACTGCCCCTGCAAGTTCACACACACACGAGAAAGAATCGTGGGGTGCAGAACACCAACTTCTCGCAGCACAGTAAATAAATTTCCAGTCAATGTACCATCCAGATCAGCAGTCGGCATAATCGTATACGAATGCGCTAAGATATTAATGTTAGTTGTTCTTGAGACAACTCTGTCGGTATCTCTAATTCATAAGGTTGCTTTCATATGCATTTCCCCTTCTAATCCCGATTGGTAGCAATTGAAAAGAAATTCCTTACCGAGGGATTGGACAAGTTTGTTTATCTCATCTACAAATTTTCGGGAAGATTTCGCAGTTTGCTGTGCATCGTCTAGTTGACGGGTTGTTTGAAATTTGTTTTACGTCTTCCAATTCTGTACAACTAGTTGATTTTATACAACCATCCACTGCTACCTCGACATAACTTATCTGTGTCACGCACAATTTGATACGCATGCCGTAGAAGATCACTATCGTGCACACCATGTAAATTTATCGAGCGTCCTCGAAATCGCGGAAAAATCAGTTTCTGTAACACGCGCGCCTTGTCGTCCCTCGAATATCCGTAGTTTTTCTTATGCACTACACGCTCATATTGCTACAGACTTATTCGAAATTTCATAATTATTTTCTTCTATTCATAATTCTTTTCTTTCTACGCTGCAGATGATCTTCCAGGTACGTATCTATGTTTAGTATCCGCTCTGTTGACGAAGATTATCCTTTACCATGTTTCACTGTGGAAACGCGATTTGTGGCTCCCCGTCCGACAAAGATGATTAACTGTATGGCTCGACACCTGTCAATATCACTGACTTGTCCAATATTTCATGTGTCACTTCTTCCTCACTCTGCGTAATTCCTTGGGTTCCTTTCTGACGAAATGCCATCTTCAGCAACTGTTGTTTTAGATATAATGCAATGCTTGCTTTGTTTATCGTTGCCATTACTCTGCTTTTTATCGACACCACTAGCACTGTGGCACTGTTTTGAGTTACTCGTCGACTACGCGTTTGATCTATGCTCTGCAGCCTCCTGCTGTGCTCACTATCAGATACGTACCATCCCGCCCCTGTTGCAATTAGCAGCAAGTATTGCGCTTATATAGTAGACAATATGTGAGGTGTCGTATTCTGTCATCATCATTGGCCTTTGCGACTTCGAACTCAAAGGATTCCTTTTAAGTATAAATACAGAAAACCTGTTAGAAGAATGTCGAAAATATAAAAAAATTCAGTAAAATCGAGATACGACGTTTTCAGTTTTTTCGATATTAATTTTTTTCCATATGTGAATGAGCAAGTATACCTACGCTCTTGTTGCTTAAATAATCAGGTGTGGATTGACTTTTTTAATACCTGAAAAACACTCACTTTGCTGTGGGCCGGAGTGTTGACGTTACTTCGTTATAAACAAAGATAGCAGAGTTAAGCTATTTGGTGTGTGGGCTTCTCCCTTCCTCCACCAACGGCAGAGATGGCGGCGTCGAGGGTGGCGGCAACCTGGGAAGAGTTCGCAGTTTCTTCCGAAATGTGGCTCCACCGGTGTTAGGTGTGGAGTACTGATAATGGTTGATCCACAACGAGCTACTTCCAGGGATGCCATCAGATGTGGCTCCAGCATGCGCTACGTCTGAGGCTGTTTTTTGGGGATCCACATGCGCGAAGTCTGGAGTAACGGTTGGGGCCGATTCATCTGTAAAAAATCCGGGATAACGTTCAATACAGATTCACCTAAGCACGGTCCAAGATAGTGTACGGAAGTTGGGTCGTCCTACATAAGGTCTGCCGCCGCCGCCACGATGACGATGCCGACCGCCACTGGTTACATTGTCAGCCACCCCCGGGACCCTGCTAGAAGCCAGTACACGAAACACCTGAACTGTGTTACATGCGCGTGCAACAGAGTAATGTCAACACACTACCCCGTAATTAATATGATGCAATGTCGTCGTCTCTACTAATGTGGTCATTTTGTACACACGAACTGTGATGTCACATTAATAATGTAGTAATGGCTTAACAATGATGCGTGAACCCGGATGATGCTGCACTGTACTTGGCTGAGAGCAACGTGATCCGACGCCAAGATCGCGAGTTGGAACTAATTGCGTGAAATTCGTAATATTGCGGAACACTTGCAAGAAATACGAAAAAACGTAAAAATTTTAAAGCCTTAGGGTACTTACTTACCCCTCTACGCGGTACTTCCGCTGATGCCTCTAATCGCGGAATATCGTGTTATTAGGGAACAGCCAGTGCCTAGACCTCAAATGACACGATTTGACATGATTGTTATCAACAGCTAGACACTGGCTTATCCTCTCCCTAGTCAGCTCAGCTGCAGTGTGAATCCCTCCTACTCAAGAGCCCCAGATATAAAAAATGGTGGTGATGATTGGAAGGAGGGGACGCTTAATCGTCAATTGTTTAGAAGGGATATGAGGTTGAGAAAGCGAGGAGGGCAGGAGCTGGGTTCCCCTGGGTGACTCATCCGTTTCCGGTGGCTCCTAGGGGAAAGGAAGGGGGGGGGGGGGTGACTTGAGGTGAACTCTAACATAAGTCAGCCAAGTGGGCGACCCGACACCAGATGTCTAACATGCGCTGCAAGTCCTTGTTAGTATCGGGCTGATAGTCTGAGATAAAGGTCAGTCCGTATACCTACTGTACTACTAGCAACCAATCGAGGGCTCACTATTTCTGTAATTTCTATGCGTTTCAATCCAGGTCTATTGTGCTGTTGCTGCAATGCAGCAGTGGCCGGCATCGAGTCACAACAGCTTCAGCTGGAGGGTTACTAAATCTGTCCCCTGAAGCTACATCTCTAGCTGCCTCTTCCTGGCTACAGAACCCGAGTGTGTCATATCCGTAGACTCACTCAGTATCTTTTCTTTCTCTCCGCCGACAGAGTCCTCAGTCCCGAATCTAGGAACTCAGTTCCTCGTGGCTTTTTTTTAGTGCACCTAAACTTTCCCAGGTCAATCATTAAATTTACCGCCAACGCTGGCCAATAGTTTATTTTTGCAATGTTGTTGATCCTCCTTCCAGTGGCTCCACAAAACTATACACCACTTCGACAGTATTACCACCCTCTCAATCTAACGAGTGGAACTCGGGACCTGCGTCATATGTCATCTGCCAGTGTAGGATCGTGCTTTTCCTGTCAGTGCATTTTCACCGCTGTGAGAGACAAAATAAACAGAAGATGTTCTACTCTGTGGGTGTCTGCGTCCCGAGGGACGATCCCCGGTCCCTCTCCGTCGCTCGCTCTCTCCTGACAGCGTCTTGTCCATCGCTACACATCATTACCACAGTACGAAGGTTCAAATGGCTCTGAGCACTATGGTACTTAGCATCTGAGGTCATCAGTCCCCTAGAACTTAGAACTACTTAAACCTTACTAACCTAAGGACATCACACCCATCCATGCCCCGAGGCAGGATTCGAACCTGCGACCGTAGCGGCCGCGCAGTTCCAGACTCAAGCGCCTAGAACCGCTCGGCCACACCGGCCGTCCAGCACGAAGAAAATCCATGAAATCTATAGAAGCACTCTGTCGTATCCCTCATTTAAATTCCACGTGCAACTGTCGTGTTTAATTTTTATAAAAATGTTAATTCTTCTCTTGTCGGATACTGCTTAGAGTGCAAGCATTAGTGACAACCTGTTTGGAAGTACATGTGTCACACTCCTTACACGTTTTCCGGCAGAGTAAGAGTTCGTACGCGGATAACTGCTTGTCCACCGCCACTGAATCTATAGATATTTGATGAAACTGTCCACAGTGGAAAGACATGAAGGTCGAAAGCCGCAATAGCCGTGCACCAATATGCCCCGATAAAGAGTACCTTAGAATGCGAACAGTCTGTTCCTTTGTGTCTAACTAGTCTGTTTACAGTAGTCGCTGAAGCTGTCTCGACTCGGGATTTGTTTTCACACACACCAGT
This sequence comes from Schistocerca cancellata, assembly GCF_023864275.1. Lineage (NCBI taxonomy): Eukaryota > Metazoa > Arthropoda > Insecta > Orthoptera > Acrididae > Schistocerca > Schistocerca cancellata. The sequence goes on along the minus strand of NC_064629.1, from coordinate 738,937,473 downwards.
GCTTCACTCTGTCGGTCCTCGCACCAGCTCCCCGTGCCACTTGCAGGGGTGTAATACAGCTTAACGTACAGAAGTTGGTAATCTGCAAAAATCGAAGTGTTAACAGGGACGCAAACGATCAGCCAGGAGATGAGGCAGCAGACTTACGCTTTTAATATGACATCCGCACAGCTTTCGAGCCGAGATATATGGCCACAAATGTTTGCAATTTTATAAATACTACCTCCGTTGAGATTTAACCTGTGGATGCAGAGTTCGGTCATTAGAATGTGCCAGTCGGCCGCAAATGAGAAGATGCCGCCCGAAGGCAGAGGAGCGGAGCAGCTCAAAGTGAAAGAGCCGTCCTTTCTCCGGTAGGTCTGCCGTACTACGTCGTGTGAAGCTAGGACTCTCAACGATCATACGGATCGCCAATTCCTTCTGCTGTTGTCAAAGTCACTCTCTACCCATCGTGGGCCAAGACTAAGCTCTACACTCGTACTAAGAAAACTAAGAGCAAAGCACAAAACAGAGCAATGAAAAATTCACAAGCATTCGCTAATGGCTACGGCGCAATATTTTGTCTACACTGGCAGTGTTGTAAATGTGTTCCTATGCGAACAGTTTAGAACACCACCTTCCCACATTAAACTGCCACATTGTCTGCATAATACTAGCAGAGCTGGTTCATCATTCGTCATATTAAGCACCACCGGTTTCTAACCGAAGATAGTACACGGATAAGAAACACCAAACCGCAATCTATGAACCCCTGCCAAACCACCACTACATTATCGGACTATGTAAAGACACACTAAAATTCTGATGCTTCTAACCGAAGATAGTGTGTGCAGCACAGCACTACAAAATACTGCTCTCGAGAGGAAAGCAGTATCTGCGACAATCTTAGCGAAAAGCCTGTCGCCTGTAGGATAGCCCACCCCTTTGACTCCAACATACAGGATATAAATGCGATCACCGCACTAGCAGTCGCCGAGAAGACACACAATCTGTGTCTGGTGGCTGACACAAAAGGCGCAGATGCTATAGCAATTCTGGCCGAGAGATCGCCCGCCCGCAGTAACAATGACAAACAGATTCCAACACGGCGGTGGAAATATGAGAGTGCTACAAATACACAGATTACAGAGAACTCTCAGCAGGCGCAGGTCGAGCGAGTCGTGTGAGATCCTGGTACGGAATGCAAATTATCGAGGCTGCCACCGAAGCCCTTGCTGCGAACGAGATAGCTCTATGTTCTTGCCCCACGCCAGCCACGTCATCTCCCCAGGCATGGTAGAAAAAAATTGCATTATTTAATCTATATATAGGTGTAATCATTTCCGATCTAGTGCTTGAGGGAAAAAGCTCTACTACGAAAATCTAGCATTTACAGACGTGGCGGGAAAAGGGGGGAGGGGAGGGGAAGGATAGGATCCCACCAACGCAAAATAGTCGTAACTCGCAGGCATCTACACGCTCATCAGAGGAAATCTGTGGACGCCTTTGCATATAAACGTTGATAACAGTTTAAGTGCCCAAGCACCCCCCTTACCCCATTCCTTCCTTACCCTCTGGACCAATCAGAAAGGAGGTCACCCACCTATCTCAGTTCTCACGCTTTTAAAACTAGCGTGGGCAATCCCATTTTCAGACAGGCAGCACTCCTAGGTGGAATGAAGATACATAATTATAATCACGATGAACCCTGAACTGTTACTAGTATATACATTACTGTAAGGCTCGTAATATTAACTACAAGAAAATTCGAGCCCGGCCATCGCTATTAACGTAATTTATAATGGTTTCCAGAATGAGATTTTCACTCTGCAGCGGAGTGTGAGCTGATATGAAACTTCCTGGCAGATTAAAACTGTGTGCCCGACCGAGACTCGAACTCGGGACCTTTGCCTTTCGCGGGCAAGTGCTCTACCATCTGAGCTACCGAAGCACGACTCACGCCCGGTACTCACAGCTTTACTTCTGCCAGTATCTCGTCTCCTACCTTCCTTGCCCGCGAAAGGCAAAGGTCCCGAGTTCGAGTCTCGGTCGGGCACACAGTTTTAATCTGCCAGGAAGTTTAATTTATAACGGTTCACAGAACTCCAAAGACATACTGGACTAGCCTAATGTAGTGTAGGGCCCCCGCGAGCACGCAGAAGCTCCACACCACGACGTGGCACAGACTCTACTAATGTCTGAAGCAGTGCTGGAGGGAATTGACACCATGACTCCTGCAGGATATCCACAAATCTGTAAGAGTACGAGGGGGTGGATCTCTCTTCTGAACAGCACATTGCAAGGCATCCCAGATATGCTCAGTAATGTTCACGTCTGGGGAGTCTGATGGCTAGCGAAAGTGTTTGAACTCCGAAGGGTGTTCCTGGAGCCACTCTAGCAATTCTGGACGTGTGGAGTGCCGTATTGTCCTGCTGGAAATGCCGAAGTCCGTCGGAATGCACAATGGACACGAATAGATGCAGGTGATCAGACAGGATGCATACGTACGTGTCACCTGTCACTCTTATCTAGACGTGTCAGGGGTCCCATATCACTCCAGCTGCACACGTCCCACACCATTACAGAGCTTCCACCAGCTTGAACAGTCCCCTGCTGACATGCAGCGTCCATGGATTCGTGAGGTTGTCTCCATACCCGTACACGTCCATCCGCTCGATACAATCTGAACCAAGACTCGTCCGACCAGGCAACATGTGACCAGTCATGAACAGTCTAATGTCTATGTTGACGGGCCCAGGTGAGGCGTAAGGCTGCGTGTCTGGCAGTCATGAAGGGTACAAAACTGGGTCTTCGATTCGAAAGCCCGTATCGATGATGTTTCGTTGAATGGTTTGCACGCTGACACTTGTTGATGCCTCAGCTTTGAAATCTGCAGCAATTTACGAAATGGTTGCATTCCTGTGACGTTGAACGATTCTCTTCAGTCGTCGTTGGTCCCGTTTTTGTAGGATCTTTTACCGGCCGTAGCGATGTCGAAGTTTTGATGTTTTACCGGATTCCTGATATTGACGGTGCACTTGTGAATAGACCGCACGGGAAAATCCCCACTGAGCGTAGATGCTGTGTCTCATCGCTCGTGCGCCGACTAACACCACGTTCGAACTCTCATCTTTATAACCTGCCATCGTAGCAGCAGTAAAGGATCTAACAACTGCGCCAGACGCGTTTTGTCTTGTATAGGCGTTGCCGACCGCAGCGCCGTATTCTGCCTGTTCCATTTATCTATTTGAATACGCACCAGTTTCTTTGGCGCGTCATTGTATATGTATGGTTTTAATAGCGGAAAGCCAAGGCATTGCTCATAACCTACCAGAACACGATATTTATACAAATAAACCCTGCAATATCATTAGTTTGCGACGATGCTAGAAGAATCGTGAAAACTGACTTGATAAGTTCCGCCAGCGCTCGCTGAAAAAAAAAAAAAAAAAAAAAAAAAAAAAAAAAAAAAAAAAAAAAAGAAAGAAAACCCTAACTGTCGCGATATTCATGTACGACGTCATTATAGCACTCCTAAATAGATGCGGAAATAATCCGAAGTATACAGGGTGAAGAAAAATTCACGCACTCTCACTTCGTAGCACGATTCCTCACATACTACAATACAAAATGTCTCAAAATTTCGTCCTACGTACATTTATGGCAGTAAATGGATGTTAACATTATAACCGCCATTACGGTAACTACCTCTGCCAGCCTATGAGAGTAGTGCTGTGCAGCTGGTGTAGACAATATTGTACTGGGTTAGCATGCCGGAGGTCGAGTGTTCGGTTCTGGTTCGAAGCATATTTATTTTTATTTGCGTATTTCATTCATAAATAGGTCATTAGTCGCAGTGGGCTGTTCTCTCTCACGCGCACCACCCTCTTACAGCTTCTGTTCTGCACGATTCAGCCAGGCACTGCTAATTGAGGAATGTTCTTTTTCGAGTTACACTGTTTCGCTAACGGCAATGGACGTGATGTTTCGACATTTCCGATAACGACGACGACGACAATAATAACACATGGAGATACTTACTGAACAGCATCCGCTGATGTGACTGTTGAAATGCGTAATCAGTGGTTCCATGGTGATACTTACAAATGGTAACCGAGATTGGAAATTGTTTGCAAAACACGTTGCTGGTCCTAACGAAATGGCGTCGACCTGAATTTTTCAAGTAGGTACTAATCGATGGGACCATTGGGGGATCGTACCCAGAAATCAGCTTTGGAATCTAGTAGATGCCGTGATGCGAAGCAAGTCCCGCCCACGACGTTCAAAAGGCTTCTTAAGAAGCTGACAAAACGATTTAACTTCCACATGTGTTAGTAGTACGCAACTCCAAATGTTTTACTGAAGACCCACTCTAAATGCTGTATGACGATTAGGAGAACAGGTATCTTATTACGCAGACATTTAGCAAGCAAAAACAAATACGCCTCGGCGCAGAATCGAACTCTCGACCTCCTGCATGCTAACCCAAAACGCTATCTACTGCACCAACTGCACAGCACTACTCGCGTGTGCCGACGGAGGTAGTGACAACAACAATAATCGTAAATTCACAGATATGTGAGTTTCTTAAAGACTTCTGAAGTGATAGAAACCAGACCGTCGTTCTCCACGGCGAGTCAAGGGTATCGTCAGGAGTGCCCAAGGCAGGTGTGATAGGACCGCTGTTGTTCTCTATGTGCATAAATGATTTGGCGGAAGGGGTGAGCAACAATCAGTTTTTTGCTGATGATGCTGTGGTGTATGTTGAGGTGTCTAAGTTTAGTAACTCTAGGGAGATACAAGATGACTTAGACAGAATTTCTAGTTGGTGCGATGAATGGCACTTATCTCTGAATGTCGAAAAACCTAAGGTAATGCGGATGAGTAGGAAGGACAAACCTGTGATGTTCGGATACAGCGTTAGTAGTGTACTGCCGAACACAGTTAAGTCGTTTAAGTAACTGGGGCTAACGTTGCAAAGCGATATGAAAAGGAACAATGTGAGGACTGTGGTAGGGAAGGCGAATGGTCGACTTCGGTTTATTGCGAGAATTTTAGGAAAGTGTAGTTCATCTGTAAAAGGAAACCGCATACAGGTCGCTGGTGTGATTTATTCTCGAACACTGCTGGAGTGTTTCGAATCCGTATCAGTTCGGACTGGAGGAGGACATCGAAGCAGTTCAGGGGCGGGCTGCCGGAATTGTTACCGCTAGTTCGAACAATACGTAGGTGTTGCGGACATGCTTCGTAAACTGAAAATGCAAATCACTGGATGGAAAGTGATATTCTTTTCGAGGAACACAACTGGGAAAATTTAGGGAACGAGCATCTCAAGCTGACTGCCGAATGATCCTACTGCCGCCAAAATGCATCGTGGTAAGAAGCACCAAAATAAGATACGAGAAATTAGGACTCCTACGAAGACATATAGTCTTTCTCCCTAGCTCTATTTGCGGGCGGAACAGAAAGAAAATGGGTAGTCTTAGTACAGGGTACCCTCCGCCACGGAACGTACGGTGGAATATACAGGGTGGTCCATTGATCGTGACCGGGCCTAATATCTCACGAAATAAGCGTCAAACGAAAAACCTACAAAGAACGAAACTTGCCTAGCTTGAAGGAGGAAACCAGACGGCGCTATGGTTGGCCCGCTAGATGGCGCTGCCATAGGTCAAACGGATATCAACTGCCTTTTTTAAAATAGGAACCCCCATTTTTTTATTACATATTCGTGTACTATGAAAAGAAATATGAATGTTTTAGTTGGACCACTTTTTTCGCTTTGTGAAAAATGGCGCTGTAGTAGTCACAAACACATTGCTCACCATTTTAGACGAACAGGTAGGCTTTTTAAATTAAAATACAGAACGGAGGTAAGTTTGAACATTTTATATCTGTTATTCCAATGTGATAGATGTACCTTCGTGAACTTTTTACTGAGACCGCATGCTGTTACAGCGTGATTACTTGTAAATACTACATTAATGCAATAAATCCTCAAAATGATGTCCGTCAACCTCAATGCATTTGGCAATACGTGTACGACATTCCTCTCAACAGCGAGTAGTTCGCCTTCCGTAATGTTCGCACATGCATTGACTATTTAGATTGCCATCTATAAAATGTGGGCCAACTATCGTTCCTGCAATAACGCCGCACCATACATTAACCCGCCAAGGTCGCTGATGTTCCACTTGTCGCAGCCATCGTGGATTTTCCGTCGCCCAATAGTGCATATTATGACGGTTTACGTTACCGCTATTGGAGAATGACGCTTCGTCGCTAAATAGAACGCGTGCAAAAAATCTATCATCGTACCGCAATTTCTCTTGTGCCCAGTTGAACAACTGCACACGACGTTCAAAGTCGTCACCATGCAATTCCTGGTGCATAGAAATATGGTACTGGTGCAATCTACGTTGATGTAGCATTCTCAACACCCATGTTTTTGGGATTCCCGATTCTCGCGCAATTTGTCTGCTACTGATGTGCGGATTAGCCGCGACAGCAGCTGAAACACCTACTTGGGCATCACAATTTGTTGCAGGTCGTGGTTGACGTTTCACATGTGGTTGAGCACTTCCTGCTTCCTTAAATAACGTAACTATCCGGCGAACGGTCCAGACACTTGGATGATGTCGTCCAGGATACCAAGCAGCATACATAGCACACGCCCGTTGGGCATTTTGATCACAACAGCCATACATCGACATGACAGTGACCTTTTCCGCAATTGTTAAACGGTCCATTTTAACACGGGTAATGTATCACGAAGCAAATACCGTCCCCACTGGTGGAATGTTACGTGATACCCGTACTTATACGTTTGTGACTATTACAGCGCCATGTATCACAAAGCGAAAACTGTGGTCCAACTAAAACATTCATATTTATTTACGTACTACACGAATATGTAATAAAAATGGGGGTTCCTATTTTAAAAAACGCAGTTGATATCCGTTTGCCATATGGCAGCGCAATCTAGCGAGCCAACCATACTGCTATCTGGTTTCCCCCTTCAAGCTAGACAAGTTTAGTTCTTTATAGTTTTTTCGTTTGATGCTTATTTCGTGAGATATTTGGCCCGGTCACTATCAATGGACCACCCTATATATGTGTAGGTAGTCACCGTTTGCCTGATTACAGTGTTACCAGACTATAAGTCTTTAACGTCCATTTACTGCCGGAAAATGAAATGGTCGTATGGCGTTTATTGGCCGGGATATCCCCTTCGGGGTTCGGCAGCCGTATTGCCAGTCTTTTTAGTTGACGCCACTTCGGCGACTTGCGTGTCAATGATGATGGAAATGGAGAACACAACACAACACCCAGTCCCCTACCGGGAATCGAACCCGGGCCCCCTTGCGTGGTAGGCGGTAACGCTACCGCTGCGCTACGAAGGCGTACTGCCGGAAATATATACAGGACGAAATTTTGAGAAAGACATTTTTGTACTGCTAGTATGCCAGGAATCTTGTTGCAAAGTCCGAGTGTGCTTCATTTTCTTCACCTGCATGCGTCCTCGCTCCCACTCAAATGCGACTGAGCAGTGATCTCAGTGTAGCAAAAATAAACTACGTACAAAGTCAGACACTCAGATGTCACAGCGCTTCTCTCACTATACGATAAAAAATGCGACCTTAGAGGAGTGTAGAGTTCGCGCATCGTCCGTTGATAAACCTATTCGCCAAATATTCAGTTACAAATAACTTACCACAGTGTGATTTGAAGTTGCGGGAAAAACAGGGAGATGCTGCACATCTGTCGGCGCTACTGAGCCAGGGACCACTGTGCCGACGCCATCACTGCGACCTCTAGAAATAGTGCCTCCACTTCGAATTGAGCCCCAATGACCAGCGAAGACGTGTCCCAGAGACACCCGGGACAGTGGTGGGACACCAAACTGACTGTCGACCGCCAAACGAACCGACAACGAGGTGTGAGGTCTCTTATCACTTCCTTTCATAGCAGAACCCCCTCTGTTATCATCCACAGCACCCATAGTGCGCCGGAACGTCGACGATATACTGTGTGCTGTGTTCTGTGTTGCCACCCTGGGCTTACATTTCAGCACGACAATGCCTATTCGCACACGGCCTATGTTTCTACTGCTTGTCCTCGACCTCGCCAAGCCCTAACTCGGCCGGTAAGGTCGCTGGATCTCACCCCAGTTGGGAACATTTGGAGCATTATGGGCAGGACCCTCCAATCACCTTGGGATTTTCACGATCTAACGAGCCAGTTCGACAGAATTTGGCACGATATCTCTCGAGAGGCCATCCAGCAAATCTGTCAATCAGTGCGAAGCTGAATAACAGCTTGCTAAGGGTCAGAGGTGGACCAACGCATTATTTACTTTATTTGTGAAACTCTCCCTTGAGGAAATCATTCAGTTTTTCTGAAACTTTAATCTTTTTTTCTGTACATACACATCACATTACCGATTTCCGCTCCATTCGAATAATTCCTTTGTGTTGCGTTGTTTTTTGTCTTCCAGTTCAGAACAAACGGAAAAAGGTATAGTAAACCATTAGCCTGTATTACGGTCCGATATGGAGTTTGAGAAGGAGCCTGTCCCCAAAACCTGAGCTTTAACAGGGAAATACACAGTCGAAAAATGGTTCAAATGGCTGTGAGCACTATGGGACTTAACTTCTGAGGTCATCAGTCCCCTAGAACTTAGAACTACTTAAACCTAGCTAACCTAAGGACATCACACACATCCATGCCCGAGGCATGATTCGAACCTGCGACCGTAGCGCTCGCGCGGTCCCAGACTAGCGCCTAGAACCGCTCGGCCACTTCCGCCGGCTACACAGTCTACTTTCCTTCAGTATCCACGAGGTTCCTTATCCTAGTGCAGAAAGGAAATATGTCGTTAACGTAATGACAGATTACTTAAGATTATTCGAAAACACTTTTAGTAATTGTCTCCTCTTTTGTAATAATGACAAATATTTCACCTATTTTTTCCATTTCCTCTTGTTCTTGACCTAGGGGAGGGTAGTTTTAATGGCTAAAGTGTTAAATACAATGGAGTTACTTGAAGAAACAAGTGCAGAGCAACACGCTGCAGGAAAGGCAGGGGACGTGGTCAGGTATTGGCGCCTCAAGAATTAATAGTTTATGTGGTTTGTAGAATTTGTTTAAAAAATTAATGTAATAAAACACTGTACATATTACTTCACCTAGACTATGCACGCTGATAAAGGCAAATGAATTGTTCTTTTCGTCCTAATAGGTTCATTGACATCCATTACAAAAATGTACTCATGAAAAAAGTCTAAGGTATCGTAACTTGACGGCGCTGATTAAACCGGAAAAACCCGTCAATGAACTGACGTATGGAGAAACGACATTTGATCGGGGTAACAAAATCTGTTTAAAATGTAAAGACGACATCCAAAACCGGTTTCCTATATTCGATTTTTTCCTTCCACGAGTTGTGTTGCACGTACAGCTTGGGGCACAGTTCGTTGTGTAGTCCCAATACACAGGTACATTCTCTACGCGAAAGGGGGGGGGAGGGGGGGAGGAAATTCTATTTCGAAAACTAAACGCCGATTTCGTAACGCAGTTAATCTTAGTTAAACACAAGAAATGAACTCTCATTAAGCTTAAATTAACGTCTGTGTGACGGAAATTTCAGAGTGAAGATTATTTTGCTGTGAAAAGGGGTAAACTTTGTAGAGCAAAATATCGTGGATCGAGCGAAGTTCACAACCTAGTGACATTGCAAAGAGACTGATTTTTGTTTTGCGGAAATGCAAGTCGAAAAGAAGTAAATACTGAAGTGGTACATGTAAACACTTCCACACCGCCGAAGCTCAGAATAATGTACAGTTCATTCAAGGAAAACAACGTCAGTGTAAGTTACGAATGCAGGTATCTGCTCCCCTAATATTTCTCGGTAACGACACAATTATAACCGCGCGTGGATTACACACTGCAGGTGTAAGGTGGAATGTCAGCGGGAGAAGCACACATCGTTGAGACCGGCGGGGCAATAGCAACGCGCGTAGAGCAATACGGCCGCTACATTCGTCTGGAGCATCACAGGAAATGTGCAGTGGCGGAATACCAGCAAGACTGCGTCAAGGATATAAAAAATTAACGAAACCTGCGTACTACCCAAGCAGCCGGGGTTAACGAAATGTAAGATCATAGGAGCCATGTAAGTAACAACACACCCTAACAACATCAACAGAGGATCAATTCGAGGCTTGCCCTCTCCGAGTGCAACAGCCCACACTGAGAACACGTGACGCGAGTAAGTGCCTGCGTCCATCAGAAGGAAAACTGAGTCCACACCTCATTCGCCGACGACCACCAGTAACAGCAAACAATCCAAGAAGCAATAGGCAACAGCAGATCCGCACTCCCTCCACTATCGGAACCCATTATTATAAAGCTCCCGCTCTTTCCGTCTCAAGAAACTTATCGTAACAATCTTTGAAAACTGTAACGTCACATCATAAATGTTACTTCACACAGTTAAAGCACACCAGAAGGCGACTATAACCGCCGGCGAAACGTTGGTTTCTACAAGGTTTTCACATTGTGACGCGGTACGACACTTAAACTTTTACGCTAATCGACTCTTAATACTAGAAAGATTACAAGCATTTTAAACACTTAACGGCAGAGTAATAAACGGAAATTATCGATCTGCAGTGAACTGTGAGGGTATGGATGATTATGAACATCTGCAAAAGACATTGTGTAGAGTTGAACAGCAGTCATCACAAAATTCGTATCAAAATAGTTACGAGTCACAGCAGGGCCATGACTATAGAACACCCGCATGTGCTTAACGTGCTACAGCTGCACGTGCGCCGACGAACAGAGATAGTAAACACATGTAGGTAAATCACCAAACTCACATTTATTGGTGAACAACAATTTCAAGTTGTGCCTCAGTGGCTTAGTAGTTACGTGCTGGACTACCTAACAGAAGGTTCGGAATTTGGTGGCAGGTCACGGCTACGGTTTTCTTGCGGCACTTTTTTTCCCTCTAGCAATGTCTGTTAATGTGCAGAATGTCGATTTGTACCAAGAACTTTCGCAATTTTGTTTCGCTAAAACAATATCATCTGCACTCTACAAATTCCCTAACACACTCGTGTTTATCGAACCTACCGATAACAAATATAAGAGCACGCCTCTGAATTGCTTCGGAGCCTAGATATTTAAACGATGTAATTATCTAAAGACATACCACTTATGCTGTATTCGGACATTACTACATTGTTTTGCTTACTCATCGGCATTAACTTACATTTTTCCACGTTTACAGCAAGCTGCCATCCATCGCACCTAAATTATCCCGTATCCTCTACACTCATTCAACGACGACGCTTTCCTGTACGTAACAGTAAACAGTAGCAGATTGCTGTTCACGCCGTCCTAACATACAGCACTGTGGCGCTCCTGACGATTCCCTTTGTCTGACGAACACTCGGCATCCGTAACAACATACTGGGTTATACTTCTTAACATGTCTGTCTCATTCTGAAATGGGAACTTATTCCGTATGTTCGGACCTTCGTTAACAGCCTGCAGTGGGCATAGTGTCCAAACGCTTAAGTGGACTCTGCAGGTTGCCTTTCAGCCGCGGTTCGTAGGCTATTGCACGAAGAGCAACCTGAACATCACACGACCAGTGCTTCACTGTTTCATCGAATCCTACCGACGTAATGTGTGCCAGATCGTGTACAGTCCAGTACTGCGAATCCCTGAAGTGGTCATGAGACAATTAATGGGGAGGACGGAAAGTTAATGGTTGAGGACGGCGAGGTGGAGGTGCAGCGCGCGCGAAGCGTGTCAAGGCTGGAGCGTCCTGAAGCACGGCCTCGTTTCAGACGTGCGCCGCTACGCCACTGCCCTCTCGCATCTAAAATAGTCCGGGGCCTCGCGGCTATACTGCTTCACAAATCTTCAACTTGGCCACCTCGCCTCCCTTTCATACACTGAAGCGCCAAAGAAACTGGTATAGGCATGCATATTCAAATACAGAGATATGTAAACAGGCAGAATACGGCGCTGCAGCCGGCAACACCTACATAAAACAAGCGTCCGGTGCAGTAGTTAGATCGGTTACTGCTGCTGCAATGCCAGGTTATCAAACTTTAAGTGAATTTGAACGTGGTGTTACAGTCGGCGCACGAGTAATGGGACACAGCATCTCCGAGGTAGCGATGACGTGGGAATTTTCCTGTAAGACCATTTCACGAGTGTACCGTATGTATCAGCAATCCGATAAAATACGAAATCGGAGACACAGCTGTGCCGGAAAAAGATCCTGCAAAAACCGGACCAACAACGACTGAAGACAATCGTTCAACGTGATAGAAATGCAACACTTCCGCAAATTGGTGCAGATTTCAAAGCTGGGCCATCAACAAGTGTCAGCGTGCAAACCATTCAACGAAACATCATCGATATGTCTTTCGGCGACGAAGGCCCACACTTGTACCCTTGATGACTGCACAACACTAAGCTGTACACCTCTCTTTGCCCTGTCAACACCGACATTAGACTGTTCGAGACTGGATCCTCGTTGCTTGGTCGGACGGCTCGTTTCAAATTATATCGAGCGGATGTACGTGTACGGGTGTGGTGACAACCTCATGAATCCATGGATCCTGCATGCCAGCAGGGGACTGTTCAAGCTAGTGGAGGCTCTGTAATGGCGTGGGGCGTGTGCAGCTGGAGTAATACGGGACCCCTGCCACGTCTAGATACGACTGGAAGGTGACACGTACGTAAGAATCCTGTCTGATCACTTGGATCCTTTCGTATCCATTGTGCATTCCGATGGACTGTGCGAATTCCAGCAGGACAATGCGACAGTCCACGCGTCCAGAATTGCTACAGACTGGCTCCAGGAACACCATTATGAGTTTAAACACTTACGCTAGCCACCAGACTCCCCAGATATGAACATTATTGAGCATATCTGGAATGCCCTGCAACGTACTGTTCAGAACAGATCTCCACCCCCTCGTACTTTTAAGGATTTATCGACAGCCCTGCAGGATTCATGGTTTCAGTTCCCTCCAGCCCTACTTCAGATATTAATTGAGTCCATGCCACGTCGTGTGGCGGCACTTCTGCGTGCTCGCGGGGGTGCTACACGGTATTAGACCGGTGTACCAGTTTCTTTGCCTTTTCCGTGTGAGATTTCTCATCGACGTTTCACATTAACACGCTCGTACAGTCTGCGTTTGTTTAACGTACAGCTGGCGTAGAGGTCTGGTGGCTAGCGGAAGTGTTTAAACTCATAATGGTGTTCCTGGAGCCACTCTGTAGCAATTCTGGACGCGTGGACTGTCGCATTGTCCTGCTGGAATTCACACAGTCCATCGGAATGCACAATGGATACGAAAGGATCCAAGTGATCAGACAGGATTCTTACGTACGTGTCACCTTCCAGTCGTATCTAGACGTATCAGGGGTCCCGTATTACTCCAGCTGCACACGCCCCACGCCATTACAGAGCCACCACTAGCTTGAACAGTCCCCTGCTGACATGCAGGATCCATGGATTCATGAGGTTGTCACCACACCCGTACACGTACATCCGCTCGATATAATTTGAAACGAGCCGTCCGACCAAGCAACGAGGATCCAGTCTCGAACAGTCTAATGTCGGTGTTGACAGGGCAAAGAGAGGTGTACAGCTGTCGGACTATTGATGATGTATTTCGACTAGACGAGGTTAGTGGAAGGCATCTTACTGTGCTGTTTATACACCGGTGGCTCCCTTTTCAGTGCAGCGCGAGTAGTGATTTGATACTAAATCACAGTGAAAGTTTCTATTTTTTCCTACGCGAAACAACAAAAAAACTCATTTGTGTGCTCGTGGTATTCGTAGTCACTTTACAGTTATTAAAGCTATTTAAAGTCCGTCTGTGCAAACAGCACGAAAGTACGTATTTTTATCATAAGCGTTTCGTTTTATTGATACAAAACAGTCAGTGGAGTTCTCCATGTCCAAATTGCATTTATATCAGGAAATGTCTGCTTCCACGTTTTTCAGGTAGGCCCTTGCTTGGCAATGCAGTTTTTTTATCTAATTTTCCGTTAATTTGCAACAATGCACATTTCTTGAAACAGTTTAGCATCGTTACTGTTTGTTCAGTCAGATGTGTGCAAACAATAGTAAACGTGCTAAATTTTGTCGCATTTCACGTCAAGTCGAGAAATGCGTGGTATCGCAGATAAATGTAGGATTAGGTAAAAACAATAGTGCCAAACGAAGGTATACCTCAAGAATCGAAGTAGACATTACCCGACCTAAAGGAAAAAATGGTAACACACACCACAGACGGCAAAGTTTTGTACCAATAAAACGAAACGTCTAAGTTGTTATAACACATACTTGGTTGCAGTTGCAAAGGTAGCCTTTGAATAATTGACAAAATTAATCGACAATTCATGAAAATGCCGTTTAATATTAGTTAACAGTTTTAAGTTTTGCTTTGTGACTCATATGGTATAAACTAAAAAGATCTAGGGTCTTTTCCGTTATGATTTTTTGTCTGAACTTTACGTTATTTCTCCGGCAACGTTTTATGTAGGGTGGAATTGAGGCAGGATTAAATTGCGTTCTGGTTCATATTTCACGGTAACAGACTCAATCCCGAAGATTAAAAAATTATTTACGCGTAACGTTGCGAAACGTGAAATGGAAAAGAAACCATTACGGGTTGCAGGGAAGGTGAACGGACGACTAAGGTTTATTAGGAAAGGTGAGAGCAGAAGAAATACCAGGGTTTAGCATCCTGCAGACGACGAGGTCACGAGACTAGGACTGGAGAACGATAGTGAAAATAAATCGTGCGTACCTTTCGCAAACGAACCATCTCGGCATCCGTACAGAAGGACTAAATCTGGATAGTCGGGCGGTGTTTTAACCGCCATCTTGCCAATAAGAGTCCAGTTTGTTAGCACTGCGGTAGAACTCGCAAGAGAACACACGTGAGTGTTAGTCGAATGCTTGGAATGAAATAAGCTGTCCCATTTATCTTGTCCAGCTCTAGTAAATTTGTCTAAAAAACAAAAAACGTGTCAGTTATTCTACTCACACAAACCTTCAACCGAGGAGAGTTGACGAAGCCTTTTTGTTTCAAATTGATTTACTGCCAACTCCTGCAAGTGGACTAGCACCGTACTGTGTGCTAGTACACGGTAGTCCAAGTCAACGTTTTTAATAACGTAATGTTCATGAGCACAGTAAACTGTGATATGTTTTTTAACAGTCTTGAAGAAAGGAAGTTTATTACCGAATTAAAAATGAAACTCGTAAAATTGGCGCCTGGACCGGACTACTGAAGATCTGGAACTAATGGAGTTACTGAAGGACAACTTCGTTTATCAATTCATTTATGGAGAGAGAGAGATCTTTCTGAATCGCCCCGTCTAGCGAGCATTGCTCAGTTACTTCATTGCAGATAAATGCTAGTGCTGTGGCGCGTTGCGCGCATTACTTACAACTCGACTGAACGCAGTGAATGACGTAGCAGCAAGGACGACTCACCTGTAACAGAAAAAGGGTAATCAGATGCTGATATCATAAAGCGAAAACTATCACGTATTCAGGTAGACAGTCTTTGTGTAGGAATACTGTGAGTGGTTCTTACGATGAAAAAGTTTTCACACGCAATCTGTTCATCATTCGATCAAACAGACACACACACACACACACACACACACACACACACATACACACACACAAAGCAACATGTTCCACGTGCAATGCCGCTTATTTGTCCTGCCATTCTGTTCAGACTTCGAAAATGGCAGTACGCAAGTACGCTACAATTATGCTGACAAGGAATCCCTTGAGAGCGAGGTCGCAAAAGGCTAATGATGTTACGGCAGTCGACACCCCATATATTGTCTATCAGGCAACCACAATACTGACTGCTAATGGGTACAGAGGGCAGGATGGAAGGTACCCAATGGTGAACACAGCACGAGCCAACGAACAGTAGTTTAACTGCTTAGTCGACGGAGAATTCGCAACAGTGCTACAGCGTTACTGGTGCTGATACAAAGCAGAGCAATGACAACGACAAACAAAGCAAACATTTCATTATATCTAAAACAACAGTTATCGAAGATGGCATTTCGTCAGAAAGGAAACCAAGGAATTACGCAGAGTGAGAAAGCAGTGGCACATGAAATATTAGACAAGTCAGTGATATTGAAACAGGTGTCTGGGCATACAGTTCATCATCCTCGTCGGACAGAAAGCCACAAATCGCGTCTCCAGTGAAACGTGGTAAAAGGACAATAGTTGTCCAGGGAGCGGATACTGAACATAAAAAAAGTACCTGGAAGATTATCTGCAGCATGTAAAAAAGAATTATAAAAAGATTTCGAATAAGTCCGTAGCAATATGTCCGTGTAGTGCATAAGAAAAACTACAGATATTCGAGGGAGGACAAGGCGCGCTTGTTACAGAAATTTATCTATGCGCGTTTCGAGGGAGCAGTGGATGGTTGTATAACATCAACTAGTTGTACAGAATTGGAAGACGTAAAACAAATTTCAAACAAACCGTCAACTAGACGATGCACAGCAAACTGCGGAATCTGCCCGAAAATTTGTAGATGAGATAAACAAACTTGTCCAATCCCTCAGTAATAAATTTGTTTTCAACTGCTACCAATCGGGATTAGAAGGGGAAATGCATATGAAAGCAACCTTATGAATTAGAGATACCGAGAGAGTTGTCTCAAGAACAACTAACATTAATATCTTAGCGCATTCGTATACGATTATGCGACTGCTGATCTGGATGGTACATTGGCTGCGAAATTATCTACTGTGCTGGGAGAAGCTGGCGTTCTGCACCCCACGATTCTTCATCGTGTGCGTGATCTTGCAGGGGTAGTAGGGAATATTTACGTCCCAGCATCCAAGAGTACGAATATGGGCGTAACGAAACTACAGCAATGGCACGAGCACTGCTTTTGGCCAATATCCGCTCAAAATAACTTTCTTTTGCTTGATTCCTGGTTTGCGTACAAAAATCATACTCCTTTAGAGCAAACTATCAAGTGTGCCACATTGCAGTTCATACCACTAGGAACCACCAGACAAATTCAGCTCTGGATGTTTTTTCCGTGCCTACATATTATCGCACTATCTGCAGCTGCGCCTTGACTGATAGCCATTTTCGCGATAAGCTCCACGTCAGGCTGTTTTGCATGCCATCACATTCCATCAGGTTTCAATTTTTTTTCTTTCTTAATTGTTAACGCAATCTTTTCAAATGAACTTTACTGAAGATTGGACTTGCGACCTCATACGCAAGGTGTTTCTCCTGAGTATAATAGGATTCCTAGATGACACTGGTATCTACCCTCAGTTGCTGTTAGGACCTGTATATAGGTGTCTCCATGTAACTGGTTGTGCGAGCTGCGCGTATGTCACAGGCAGACAAGCGCTCCTGTCACTGGCCGGGCAACGTAGTAGAGGACACCGCAACTTATTTTATCTGCTCCGGTGCGGATTACGTCACCAAGCAACCAAGCTTAGCGTTCTAGTGCGCGACTGCTTAAACCGTGTCCTTATCCTACGACTAGTTTCACCAAAATCAATGAATCCAGTGACAGAGGGCGACCAGGTTACGACCAACGTCTTCTCCCACGCATGCTCATGGTGGTGGGGACATATTCAGAGAGAGAGAGAGAGAGAGAGAGAGAGAGAGAGAGAGAGAGAGAGAGAGAGAGTGAGTGAGCGAGCGTGTGCGTGGGGGGGGGGGGGGGGGGGGGGGTGGCGCACGCACTAATGCATACTGCTCTGAAAGCCGTAGTCAGTAACTAAACGCAGAAATTTCCAGTCTGATAAAGCGTTTCGGCACAATTTGAGGTCTAAAACTGGTCACACACTAATAAAATAAAATCAATAGGCCGTATTAACAACAGGCTTTATTATATTGTGACTTGGGTCAACATACAGGGAGCACCCCTGTTCAGCTTTTCTTTCTTCCATCTGTCAAAACTGTTACTGAAACCGATATTTTGTCTTTCACATGGATATAAAACGCTACATCAATATTCACACGATATTGCCAACTGCGGCACTATAACTGAGTCGACAAGGTTTCAGCCCTATCCTACAGGGTGTCCAGAAAAGGACTCCCTGATTTCAAAATTAAATATCTCGAAAACAAAGATCGATAGAGGAATGCAGTAAACGGTATGTTTATTGCGAAAGCTGTAAGAAGTTTATACAGCAGTTTGAAATAATAGTTACAAAAGCTGCTAACAGATGGCGCTGTAATCGCCATGCGTAATGCCTAGTATAAATAGTGATCCGAAGTCCAGAGCGATCAGTTCCACTATTGAAACGTGAAAGGAGGTTAGCGTACCGAAGGAAGAGATTAAAACCATGTACTCCATTGAACAACGCGTTTTTCTGGTGCTAGGGTACCACAGGTTAGAAGAGAGTCCTACGGTAACAAGGCGAAGTTTTAAAGCACGATTTAATGTTCCAAAAGAACCCGATGCGAAAACCATTCGTACGCTCTTCGCAAAATTTCAAGGAACAGGCAGCGTAACTGATGATCTAGTGGGGCATGTTGGCCGCAAGCAAAACGCAGTTACGCCTGAAAATATCGCCACAGTTTCTGGAATTATTCAGCGAAATCCAATGTCATCCGTCCGTAGAATTGCATCTGAGACTGGTTTGAAGCGTTCCAGCACGCAGAAAATACTGAGAAAGAGCCTACACATGTTTCCATTCAAAATTCAAACGCACCAGGCCATACCCGTACGAGCTGTGCAACAAAGGGTTGCCTTTGCTAATCAGATGCTCACAATGATTGATAGTGAAGGATTTGATGTTGGCTGCATCTGGTTTACACATGAAGCACACTTCCACCTGAATGGACACGTGAATAAGCATAACTGGCGATTTTGGGGTTCCGAAAAGCCATATTGGTGTGAAGCGAAACCCCTGTATTCTCCTAACGTTACTGTGTGGGCTGCAGTATGCATCAGAGGCATTACTGGCCCTTTTTTCATTCGAGAAACGGTCACTGGTGCACGTTACGTTGCAATTTTGGAACAATTTGTCGCCACACAGCAAGCGTTAGAGGATCGACCAGGTACTGAATGGTTTATGCAAGATGAAGCCCGACCACATCGGACCGAACAAGTGTTTCGCTTTCTTGAGGAATACTTGGGGAATCGAGTCATTGCTTTGGAATATCCCAAATTTACTGGTGCAGGCATGGGTTGGCCTCCATATTCGCCGGATCTGACTCCCTGTGATTTTTTTGTGGGGCACAGTGAAAGACATGGTCTACCCGAAGCATCCCGCCACGCTGGACGAGTTTGAATCGGCGATCTCTGTCGCATGTGAATTCGTTTCGGTTGAGACACTACGAAATGTGATGGCGAATTTCATTCTTCGTTTGCGCCACCTCTGTAGTGCCAATGGTGAACATTTTGAAAACATTGTTATGTGATTGTTTGCAAAGATTGTTTTCATACGATTATTTCACTTATGTATGCTGATATGAGCTGTACAGCGTACAGCGCCATCTGTTAGCAGCTTTTGTAACTTATTTCAAATTGCTGTATAAACTTCTTACAGCTTTCACAATAAACATATTGTTTACTGCATTCCTCTATCGATCTTTGTTTTCGAGATATTTAATTTTGAAATCAGGGAGCCCTTTTCTGGACACCCTGTCGTTCTTACATGATAGCAGCAAGACAAGGGATTTTTACAGCATGCACCACATAGGAAACTATGGTTGGGGCAACAACGACAAGGGAGTCACCTCACACAGCAGGATGGCGGTATTCACACCTGCCAAGGGCAACATGTGGACATGCTTCATTATTTTCTGTGTTTTTCACTGCAGCTATCATCACTGCATCAAAAGCCACAGCGATCGTATTCTCTAGTTCCTTGACACAAGCTGTTCCAGTCACCTGTGGTTGTGTCACTTTGACAGTTCACATTTCCACTCTGACTGCAATTAAGGTGATAACGTAAGCCAACAATATGAATTTGGGAGTATTGCATGCCGTATGTTTCGCGCAATTTTTTTAGCATATTTACGAAATACCACTTCAGTTAGAACTCTTGTGAATCTGATGGTCGCAGTTGTCTGTTACACTATATTGTTTATGCCTTTTTAATCTGTTTTAGCCTTCAGAGTTGCCGTACTACCATTGTGAGTGGCAAGTTTCTGTCTAATTTCGGTACTTCCAGTTGAGAATTCCGCAAACGAGTGAGCTGCAGCCACGTGTTGCTCGGCTGTAACCTCCACGTAAGAGGCCTGCCCTGGAATGTGGACGTCCGCTTCCACAACCTCCTTAGTCGCGATAGACATTTCCCTCTGAAAACTTGAGTGGGAGAAGACCTCTACATACCATTACTGACGTCTGAAGACAATATACCTAAGTTTTCTACCACGACTGTTACTTCCCTATGCAGTTCAGTTGATAAGTCCTTCGTTCTGTATATTCTGCCAGTGGCAAAAAGAACTAGTCCGTAGTCCTTAAAGGAAAGTATACAGAGTCAAATTGAATCGATAATTTACAGGGTGTCACATAACAAGAGAACAAATATCCGTATGTTACATAATGGCGTACAGTCCTTCAACATCTTTGACAATGCGTGTAATACTCGGGGAATCTAAACAGCCCGTCACAATAATAGGAGCAGCTTCCTTCCGGTCATATTGAAGCTCTGAACGTCTGTAGTCTGTCTCTAAGAACTTCCTTATTTTCCCTCTAGTGAGGCTCCGGAAAGTGCTGAGAATTTTTCAAATAAAATCACTCTTCCACAATTATTCTTTAGAAACAAATACAAGAAAAACAGAATAAAAACATGTTTGTAGATGATTCGAGAAGGTAAGAACAACAACTTTGGAAGTCGTTACCATCTGCATACGTTTTCCCGGTTGTTTCAGTGGAAATATGAAGCAAAATTTCGCTAGCGGTCGTGTGTGTCAAGCCTCAAACGATAGGTCTTAACATCACAGATTATTATAGCTATCATGTAAAACAGAAATCGAAACTTCTTCATAACACTTTTTTTTACACTGACAAGTCTGCGCCCAACTTACGTTCAGTGTTTAGTGACTGACTTGCGGAAATTTTCACGCAACTAAGAAATAAGGGAAAAAAAGGACTAAATAGAAAATTTACAATTTTTTTACCTTGCTGTTAATGACTTGCAGATCACTCCCGTAACTTTTCCGTTAATTTACTTTCGACTGTGTAAGTACAGCCAAGATGGGAATTTAACAACGTCATCGTAAGAGTGTACTTAATCGGTTAACATGCAGCGGTCTGTAGCTGGCAAGTCACTAGTTACCGAAGAGAAAGTTCGGAAAGAGAGGTTTCTTTCTTTACAGTTCTTCCGGTGATTCTGGCCATCGTTGGTATGTTACCTGCAACTGATTCTGGAAGCAATAAAATGCGAAGGTAATTAGTGCTGAAGTTTCACCTGACTTCAGAGTCACAGGGGAGCGAAAGTTGATGTCCGTGAAGGCGCAGAAATGTTGTGAAAGGTCAGACTCGCCGATAGTATCTGTACAACATAGAAAACCTTTCGTCTTCGACAAGGCCGGCTTGTATTAAGTGACCTTGTTCCACATTCGGTAAGGCCTGTGAAACAAAATGACGGCTTCATGTTTGACGTGTCTTGAACTTAACAGTAAATGTAATACGAAGTAGAAGTTATAGTAACGCGCTGAAAAATAATGTTCCGAGAGCTTCACTTGAGCTGAATTATGTCGGTAGTGACGTGCAAAACGAACAGAGTGGTGGCCTGCGCGGCAGGATCTGAGATCATCATGACGTAGCGACCTGTTACAAGTCTGACCGTTTCATCAGCTAAGTGCTCTCCAGGAAAGTTTTAGTCATTCACTCGAGCGACCTTATTGAACTCATCTCCAGAAGGGTTTTCCTCCGAGTTCCGCAAAAACACGTGAGCGCGGCCGGAAGTTACACAACTCGCGTGTAGTGTGTAGCTGCAAGCACGCGTGTCCTGAGGTTGTCCCCGTTTCCTCCTGTTAACGGGAATTCAAACACGGCTGCACGTCTACCCGGGTATGCGAGTGAGACTTACAGCGTGTTTGCTGAACATTTTGACAGCGTTCAAATACTTTAATGAGCGCTATATGAAGTCAGTCTGTTTTCACAACAGATATTTTTAGACATGGCGTCATTTAAAGGCTTGGAAAGAACTTTTGCAAGCACAGATAAAGCGTAACTGGAAGGCGGAAAAAAACATAGAAGATGGCGGGCGACACACACACACACACACACACACACACACACACACACACACACACACACACAGAGAGAGAGAGAGAGAGAGAGAGAGAGAGAGAGGAGGTGTGTGTGTGTGTGTGTGTGTTTGTGAGTGCATGTCGGAGCTAAATGAATTCGAACATGGCGAATTCTTGGTGCTCGTTTGGTGGGTGCTTCGGTAACCAAGATATACGAAGTGTTTGTTTCCAGAATGAGATTTTCACTCTGCAGCGGAGCGTGCCCTGATACGAAACTTCCTGGCAGGTTAAAACTGTGTGCCGGACCGACACTCGAACTCGGGACCTTTGCCTTTCGCGGGCAAGTGCTAGAGCACACAGTTTTAATCTGCCAGGAAGTTTCATACCAGCGCACACTCCGCTGCAGAGTGAAAATCTCATTCTGGAAACATCCTCCAGGCTGTGGCAAAGCCATGTCCCCGCAATATCCTTTCTTTCAGGAGTGCTAATTCTGCCAGGTTCGCAGGAGAGCTTCCGTAAAGTTTGGGAGGCAGGAGACGAGGTACTGGCAGAAGTAAAGCTGTGAGTACCGGGCGTGAGTCGTGCTTCGGTAGCTCAGTTGGTAGAGAAGTTGCCCGCGAAAGGCGAAGTGTGTGTTGTTTGAATATTCACCGTGTCAGATTTATACCGTATACAGGGTAATCGGAAAAACTTCCTTTGATCGGTCACAATACGGACGACATATGTTGAGCGATGGTAACAAACTTTCACTGAAGACGATTGTAATGAAAATTAAGAAGACAACGCAAAAGTCACTGCAGTGCTGAATGCCGCACTTGAGAAGCGTGTCAGCACCAAAACCCTGACCGAGCTCTACAAGCAAGGAACTGCAAGGCGAGCTGCAATTCCAAAAACACTCGCCAGTGATGCAAATGCCCGTAACCGCATAATGTGCTGCCGAAGCCATAAAACCCGGACTATGGAGCAACGGAAGCAAGTCATTTGGTGGGAAGAGTATTGTTCCACACCTTTCCCAACTTCTAGCCGAGTTTACGTCGCAAGAGTGAAACCTGGCCGGCGGTATCGGTGCAAGGTGTAATTATTGCCAAGGATTATGCGACCGTTTTGGCTGATCAGGTCCATTCCATGGTACAATGTTTGTCCCCAATGGTGATGCTGTGTTATAGGATGACAGAAGCCCTTTTAATGGACATCGCGTCCTCCAGGATTGGTTAAGTGAACACGAGGTTCAGTTGTCTTATCTCAATATTACTGAGTCTTTGTGGTCTACGTTGGAGAGAAGGGTGCGCAGTCGCTATCCACCCCCCCTTCCCCCCCCCCCCCCACTTTTTGCAGAAAGAATGGTGTAACACGCCCTGTATTTATCCATTCAGAGACAACTGGGAGCTGTTTTGAATGCAAATGGGTTTTCTATTAAGTATTAAACCACGGGTCTTTGGTGTTTCCATATTTTTGTCCAACTCCTGCAAAACTTAAGGACAAGATACATTGCATCGAGCGAGGTGGCGCAGTGGTTAGCACACTGGACTCGCATTCGGGAGGACGAGGGTTCAATCCCGCGTCCGGCCATCCTGGTTTAGGTTTTCCGTGATTTCCCTAAATCGATCCAGGCACATGCCGGGATGGTACCTTTGAAAGGGCACGGCCGACATCCTTCCCTAATCCGATGAGACCGATGACCTCGCAGTTTGGTCTCTTCCCCCCAAACAAACAACCCAACAAGATACATTATATTAATTGCTCGTCGATAATAAAGTGTAAATGGCGGGAGCACGCTGGTTACATGTTCCATATATGTGGAACGAGCGAGCGCCGGCTGCTGTGTCCGAGCGGTTCTAAGCACTTCAGTCCGGAACCGCGGGACAGCTACGGTCGCAGGTTCGAATCCTGCCTGGGGCATGGATGTGTGTGATGTCCTTAGGTTAGTTAGGTTTAAGTAGTTCTTAGTATAGGGGACTGATGACCTCAGATGTTAAGTCCCATAGTGCTTAGAGCCATTTGAACCAATTTTTGGGACGAGTGAGTTTTCAGGATATATGGACACGATTAGTATTAACATCAATGAGCACTTTTTAGTCCAACTCATGGAACCCTACTTTTTTATTTTTGTTATTCTGTTTGACTGGTCTACAAATTGTAAGTAGAAACTCGTGAACAGAATAGAAGGAGTTGTCCAGGAGAAATGATCTTAAATTAGATTTAAAACTTGATTCGCTACATGTCAGTCATTGTATGTTATTGGAAAAATGATTAAAAATTATTGTTGTTGCATGTTGAACTACTTTGAGCTACTGATAGCTTTAACAGTCGGTATTAATTATTTTTCCTCTCTATTGTTGCACATATGGTCATCAGTACTGCTCGCTTTTGTGCAATCGGTACTTTGTAAGTGACGAGTTACCCCCAGACAATTATTCCGTAATATGGGAAATATCGTCAGGAGTTTCATATGTTTGTTTCCAACGTTCGCAGTTATACGAAGAGCAAAAGTGTCTGAATTTAATTGTTTGAGAAGCTCAATAATATTTTTTCCAGTTCAAGATTTCATCGATATATACGCCCAAAAATTTGGAGCATTCTGCCCTATTTATTGCCTCATGCTCATGTGCAGCATCAACTGTTGGCACGACTAGTTGTTGTACAGAACTGGATGTAGCGTGTTTTTTTCAAAATTTAGAGAGTGCATTGTCAGAGAACCACTCAATTCTTTGGAAGACAGTCAAAACCAAACGCCTTGGAAGATTACAAAAAGTACCAACTGGCGATATATAGTTAAGACTTTTACTGTTTGAGGAGTGAATGTGTAAGCATCATTCTGAGTCCACCAACCCTCCTGCAATCCAAACTGTGGTAAGCTAAGCAAATTGCTTAAGTGAGAGACTACTATTTCGTACACTACTTTTTTGAATATTTCGTAAAAAGATGTCAGCGAGGAAATTGGACGGCAATTGTTTAAGCTGTTAACTGCACGTCACACGGTGTGACGTCAACGTGTATAGCGCCAAATGGGGCTGGCCCCACAATACGAAGCGCGTCGAAATAATGGGAAGTGACTGTGTGTTAAGCAACAAGCAGTTACGGTGCACTGTGGTGTTGTTTATCATTAGCACATGGCTGAGAACCGAAC